>NW_022900916.1:3772273-3903680 GCF_012274545.1 Fukomys damarensis
AAAAAAAAAAAAAAAAAGAATAAAAGACAGGGTCTTATGTTGCTCACATGAACCCCAAACTCCTGGGCCAACTTCAACTTCCTACCCCAGCCTCCTGAGTAGGCAGACCTACAAATATGTGGCACTGTGCTCACATGAAATCAATTTTATGTGTAGCCTTTTGCTTTTAACCCAGATTAGGTATTTTAATTGATTGACTAAGACTGGTTTGGAGACTGCAATTTTATGAGCAAAAATGAGTGGAAAAGTAATGGAAAGCATATGGTTTGATGTCGCTTTCAAATATGACTAGGAAGTTAATCGAAGATAAACCGTTCTTCTGTAAGAAGAAATGTGGAGGTGGGCAGCTCGAGGGATTTCTGGAAACGCCAGTCTGTTACTTTTTCCCACCTCCCTGGATGAACTTTGCTGTTTTGGTCAGCTTGGTGGTCACCTGATGGAGGTGACGCCTCTCACTTAAAATACATCCAGGCAGCGGCGTCTCTGTGAAGAACTTCTCTAGATTTTATGTCAGTTTCAGGGCAAAGAGCAGCCCGACTTCTCTTCTTGCTGAGACAAAATGCCTAACACCCAGCATTAGAGGAGGAGGAGTTTATTTCAGCTCACAGTGTGAAGACACTTTGGTCAGCTGGTTCCAAGGTGGGGCAGGTGGCAGAGGGGCATCGCAGAGCAGAACCAGTCTACGACGGCACAGGGCAGGAAGCAGCAAAGAGGAGAAGCAGTAGGTGATGGCAGCGGCCCTCTTTCCACCCCTTATAGTCTTTCCAGGGAGAGCAGCACTCACACCCATGGTGGCCTTCCCATTATCCACACCCAAAACTATGCCAGAGCAACCAGCGGAGTGATTATGAACAACACACCCTTCACCCCGGCATTGCACACTGTAGATGCAGACACCTCTGAAAAGCCCCAACTGTGACTGCTTAAGGCTTTGGGGGACATCTAGACACAGCCCTGACAAGAGTCTGCAGTACCCGGGATCAAACTCAGGACCTTGTGCTTGTAAGGCAGGCAGTGGAACCACTGAGCTACATCCCAGGCTGAATAAGGGTTGTTTTTGTGGGTTTTTTTGTTGTTGTTGTTTGTTTGTTTTTTTAAACATCCTCCCAACCTTTGTTTTCACATTTACTTTCCTAACCAAATCAGCTCTTCATTCCAAGGCTTGGTATCGTATGACTGGTATTAGAATGAAAAGACTGTTGAATTCATCCAGCGTTGAGGATTGGCAAAGTAACTTTCGTAAACATCAAGGGTACTGAGAGTCAACAATAATTGAAGTGATCGGAACGGTGAACCCTGTTAGGTAAGGTCTGATAATTGTGTAGGATCACGAGCCCGGAGAGCAGACATTGTGTGTGGATAAAGGGAAAGCCTGCAGAAACGGGAATCTCCGTTAAGGAAAGAAGTTACAAAACAAAATGTTGTGGGTGCTAAGGTATGGAGACTGAATGGAGCGAAGTGGAAGATTTGGAGTGAGGCAATGCTTTGCATTACTGAATGTCTTCCATGTGTCCCAGACCCCTTTCTTCCCTCTGTGCCACTATGTAGCTGTAGCACAATCCCGTCCCGTAGCGTGTGTCTGGCTGTCCCGATTTTGCAGATGGAGCAAGTAAAAGCTCAGAGCAGTTCAGTACTTGGCCTGGTCTCACGTGGCAGCAGAGATTTCCAGCGTGGTTGTGTATCTCCACAGAAGTACTTGGTGTGCTCCTCTGTGTGCCTTCCTACTGGGCCCACTTCCTGAGCTTTCACCATTAGCTTTTCATTCACTTTTCACAATTTGCCATCTGAAACTAATAAAGTTTAGCAACTTCACCAACTCTTCCACACAGTGAGAGATCTGGGTTCAAATTCCAGTTTTAGCAATATTCTCCATGTTTCCTGCTCCTATGATATCCAGTTATCTTCGCCTCTCTGTGTTAGCCGTTTGTCCAGTTGAGCCAGAGCACTGAGCCCAGGCACCGTGTAAAGCAGCTCTTAGGAAAGCCACGCTAATAAAGCCTGCATGAGTCCCCATGACCGTCGTGTGTAAATCTTCTAGAGGTTAGCTAATTTATCAAGGAATTTGCAGACAGACACACACCAGGATATTCTGTTAATGGTTTCTGAGAAGGCCTCTTGATGTTTGAGATCCAGTCTTCACAGTCCTCTGCAGAAGAAATTCTGTTCCTTCCTTGTTTTTGCTGATTTTTGTAAGGGAACTGTTTACATTTATTTTCTTCAAGCTCAGTATTTTGATGATACAGCGTCTTGACCTGCACTCCCAGTCCTATTGGTAAACCATGAGAATGGGGTGCAGGTGCTTCGGAGGGCGGGACAGGAGCCCCCAGGGGAAGGGAGCGGCCACACAGCTGCAGACACCTGTGTGTCCTGTCCATGACTTGATCTGGAAGAGAAGACTGGCACCGTCATGTACGCTTTCTTACCAGACATGCACACATGAGTGTTTGAGAAATGTGTGTTTTATTATTTTATGTAAGGTTTGAAAAGTTGGTTGTGGGTTTCTGGTGATACAAAGAGAGTATGCATTTTTGGCCTATGTAACAACCCATGGGATGTTCACTGTGAACGTCAGAGAGTCCTGAAGCAGATTTCCGACTTTCTGGGCTGTGTGGCGCCCCACGACGCTGCCAGTCAATGTGTACGTGGTAGGCAGCTCAGAAACGCCTGCACATTTCTCCTCTTGGAAGTGTTCGAGCAACGTCATGGATTTGGAAATCTAAAGTAATTATAATCTTAGGGATTTGGGGCCCAGGAGAAGGGGTGGGGAGGCACCAAGAGCTGTGTGTGTGTAAAACCTCTTGACCCACACCCCAAAGAACAGGGTCTGTGTTCCTGTGACTGCTGCTCCTCCCCTCCTCTTCGGCATTTTAATTTCACAACATTCCTTCCGATGAGCATATTATTTAAAGGTTAGCAGTGAAGTGTTTTTAAATACACCTCTGCATCTGGATAGGAAGCAGATTCAGGGGAGAGTGCACCCCGTTCCTTAAGGGGAGGGTCGGACACGGAAAGTTGCTATGGAAAGAAGTCTTCCTGGGAAATGTGATTCTCATAGTCTTGAGTTTGCTTTAGGATCAGAAAGTGGTATCAACAAGAGCCTGACAGCAGCTACGACTTGCCGTGGATAATGATGCTGTGGTGACAGCAATTGCTAAAGGTAGGGGGCAGAAGAACAGGGGCTCCTCTGTGCCACCGAGGAAAATGTGAGAATCCAGTGAGTGGTTTGCAAAGCTTACGCGGGCGAAGCCCACCTCACGTGGGGGCGTAGTATCATCCTCGGTGGGAAGCTGACTTTAAAACCTTATAAAAATTCCAGGATTGCAGTGGCAGACAAAGCCAGTGGGGGTGTCCAGGTGTGAGCAGAGGCTGAACATATGAGTGTGACACCTGCAAAACCGGTGGGTCCTGCACTTGTGTGACTCCCCCTGGGGCTGGAGTTTTTCCGAGATGCCCAATGCCTCACTTGGCTTTCTTCCTTTTAAACACGGGAGAGCTTTAGAATCTGTAGCCTGTAATTTCTCAGTACTTTCTTTAAAAATCCCTGGACACCCTTTACTGTTAGCATGATGGATTGTTGCGCTAAGTTAGTTAAAGTCTGGCAGACTCACAAATCTTCAGTGGATTTTGGGGATCCACTTTGAGGTTAGCTTTGTTTTTTAAGTACTTTTTTCTAACATCCCAGCCCCTGTCTTATCTAAACCTGGTTGATTTTCCATCTCCTGTGTTTTATGATTTGATTGACTTTTGTCTAGAAGATCTTCTGTGTTCATCTTTGTGAGTTTGGGGTCTGGAGCCTGGGGCGGGGGCATTACCGGGCATTACCGGAAGTTGTTCCAAGTTTGTAAATTCTTGGTGGTAATGGCAGCTCATGGTTGCCTGACAAGCCATTGTAACCAGACATCTCATTCAAAGCTTCATCCACATTAACACATTCAGTGTTGGCACACTCTGAGGAGGTGGATGCTTTTCACAGTCCGTGTCATCCTCTGTTCTATAAAGAGGGCTGAGCCATCCGCATCTTGTCCCAGAGGAAATTTCACACCCAGGTATCTTTGACTTCCTCTGGGCTTTTCAACAGTGCACTGAGGGTCTATAAACCCATGCTCCCTGATTTTTAAAATCTTTCCTACATAGAAATATTTATTTTTCATTTTGCAATGTTTTCTGGAAATTATCAAATTCTGTTGTCTGACTGTCTTGAAAAAGAGAGGCCAGGTCAACGGTACTTTCCTGAGGGAGCAGGTGAGAGAAGCAAGTTTAGGTGTAAGAAATCTTCATCTGATCTAGTTCAACAAAATAACTTTATTCCCTGCCAGCTTTTGTGGATGATAATGTGTATTAGATGATTCTGGTAAGTTTTATACTTGTGTTTATAGGTACACACAAACATCAGTATAGTAATAATTTAAACTGATAAAAACGTAAAGTAAGGGCTAAGTGTATGCTTAGTATACCATGGGTTCCATGCCCAGCATTGCCCCTCCCCCTTTATTTATTTATTTATTTATTTTCAGCTTTAATTGAGTTTATTGGCACATTTTAGGGATACAGCACAGTTACATTCATTGTTGGGATCTTGTACCTCCACATGACAAGTCTTGATTCTCATTTTTTCCCCTTGTGTCTGCCCTCCCTTCACCCCCTCCTCCCCTCTCCATCTACAAACACTTTACTTCCATCTTTTCATTATCTCACATTTTTTTCTTTTCCCTTTTTACCCTTCCCCTGCCCATCACACCTTTCCTACACCTTTAGCTCCTTTCTTCCCATTTCTCAATGTCAGTAATCTTATTAGGATCTTCTGTATTATTGCAGATTATTCACACCAGGCTCCTCCCCCTTTAAAAAGAAGAGAGAAAATGAAAACTAAGAGTAGGACAAGCAAAATCACAAAATCTTTTCAGAATCCAACACCCAGAGTAAAAGTACCTTTTAAAGTTGTTGCATGAGGGCTCTTTAAGAACATACTTTTATTTTTGGTGCCGGGGATTGAACTCATGTCCTTGCACTTGTGAGGCAGGCACCAGAACCACTGAGCTAAATCCCTGGCAGAACATGCATGCTTTTTAACTTGTGTGTCAGACTTAAATATGGAGGTCTTTTCGTGACGGGGTATCACTTCAAGTGATCGATTTTATAATTTGTATTACTCTGTTATAGGAATGTGTTATTAATCATCTTGCATTCTGTTGATAGAAATTCGGTTTGTATACTGTTTATGGTGCATCTTCACATCTGTGTGGGAAAGTTTTCAGTTGCCAGAATTACATCATAGAAGTTGGACTGTGGGCCTAAAGAGCAGACCGGGCATTATCTATATTTTTATTATGAGGAGATGGAGATCTTTCATCTCCCATCATCTCCTTCTTTCTCTTTTCTTTGTTTTTATGTGCAAGGCTCTCAATAGAGTTGGATAGGGCTGTACGGGTTCTGTTGGGCCCAGTCTGATGAGTTAAATACTGTTTTGTAGGTAGGACTTGATTTCAAATGATAAATTTATTTTAATTATTATAATAATGTCAAAATGATGCTCTTGTCTGCGCATTAGTGACCTTGTAGTTGGCAACACAGTGGGCTCTGGATCAACAGGCTGGTGAGGCCAGCATCTGTCCTCCAGATTTACTTAAAAATCCCTCAGCCTGGAGCTGTGGTGCTGATTACAGCTGGCAGCTCCAGTTCACACAGCCCTGGGCGGTGTGCCAGCTCGCTACAGGGGCGACAGTGACCCTGCTGTCACAGTCCTGAGTCCCCCGACATTTGACACCGTCCAGGCGCGGCTGGGAATAAAAATCAAGTTGTGCCTGGACCACGACAGTGGAGCATTAGTCACAAAGGCTGTCTCCTCCTGCTCTGCTTGATTTGTTCATTAGTCCTGGGACTCATTACTCCCTGATTCCAGCTTCTCCTGAAAAGGTCCCCCTACTGTGTGGCAGTTGCCCCGGGGCTGTAACTGCTTTGGAGTGGGGAGGTCCCAGGTCTGCCCATGTAAAAGACCAGTAGCAAATAATCACCACTCATTTTCCAAAGTGGGCTTAGCAGAGTTTATTGCCCTGTGTATTTCTGCCTGTGCTGTGTCCCCTGCACATTGACATAATGTGGCCTCTTAAACACGAGAGAGGTTAAATAATCATCCACCATGATATTTATGCACTCAGAACATTTCCCTAAAAATGTCCATGTTCCAAAGCCACTTTTGCTTGAAATTCATCCTTGCAAGTTTAACTCCTGCATAGATACTTATTTTCATTAAATCACCTTGCACACATTAATGTTCCCCTGTCAAATGGACACCTGTAAAATGTGTAATTCCCATTGTCTTTGTTAGTAACTAGAGTTTGACTCATTAATTATACCCGTTGGAATGAAACTGATCCTTACAAATTCTCAGGGGAGTGTTGACATTTTTAGTTTGCTTTAAAATTTTTAAAAATCAAATATCTTATATAAGATCTACAACAAAAGGGTAATTAAGCCAACAGTAATTATTAGGTGCTTACAGTGTAAGAGATGCTTACAGGGACTTGCATTTGCTTATTAAAACCTTTTAACACCCTGCAAACCTCGCAGTCCTGGTGCTAGCGATACCTCTATTTTACCATGCATTACTCCTTACCCCACTTGTCTTTCTTTTCTGGCTCTTCCTCTCCTTCCCCTCTCCTCCTCCTCCTCTGTTACCCAGTGCAGTGAGGCCAGGAAGTCAATGTTTAAGTATCTTATCCAAGATCATGCAGTTCTAGGTTGGTATTCTTGTGTGGGAATTAGAGTACATATTATTGTGTTTTATTTAACACCAGCTGTTCTGTAGAAAAGTAGTAATGATAGTTTATTTTAACTTAATTGCAGGGTAGGTAAAGGAGAGAACGACTAAAGAGAGATGGAGGAAGCACGGGAAAGGGAGTGTCGCCCTCATGTTCTCCATGCTGATTTGTATTAAGTATTTACGTGAGAACATGATGGATTTGTCTGTGCATGGAGACAGAGCCTGGCTTGGGTTGAGCTGAGTGTAATCACTTAGGCTCAGGTGGGAAACCAACAGTTCCGAGGTCTGCCCGGGCCACGTGCTCTGCGGGGCTCTGCGATACACACGGAAACTGTGTCTGGGGTATTTTAGGGAGACTCTGCTCACGAGAGCTTATGCAGTCATGGGATGAAGACCAAAACCAGTGGAAAGTTTTCATTCTGGACTTGAGCTTAGATACCATGCAGATGTTTAATTTTATTGTGATCATTAAGCCCAACAACTTTTTTGATGTGATGTATCTCGTTCCTTGGTATTTGTGGAGGTGAAGTTTACTAGCTCTCCAGAGCGCCTATTGTAGGCGGAGATACACTGCTAAGTCGATCCTTGGCCACTATAAGTACCAGACCTGCTTATTTAGCCTTTTAATCAGAGAGTTCGTGGACACAGGGTACGTGTGTAGCCAATGCCTAACACCTCACAATCAGTGAAGGCCAAGAGTCAGCTCAGGAGCGGGCAGGAAACGGGAGCTGTTTGTCTGCAGTGTAAAAAGTAAGCGGGAGACACTCAGGGTTTTCCTTCTTCATGAGTCTCAGATCTTCAGTGTGCAGGCTGTCATAGCTTTATAACTTGTACAAATGATGCCATCTTTAATTTCAGTGGTGCCAAACATTTGCTAGTCATTGGGCCAGGAACGTCAGGGTTACCTCATGTGGCTGTATGTCCAGGATCGGATTTCTCTAGTCCTTGGCTGACCCCACCCCGTCCATCTCCTCTGGGAGCCAAATCAGTGTTTTAAGATACAGCAAGTGGCACCTAGTGCCAACCCCTGAAAGTGTACGCCTCTTCCTTCCCAGCCAGCTTCTCCGCTGCTCCGTAGGGTTTGGAACAAGCTCACAGGTCTCAAGCAGCGTCGCTCAGCCGCTCAGGGGCAATGAAGACACCGGAGGGAGGACAGCTTCAAGACTTAACTGTGCCGCTGTCTCTGTAGGCCACACTTTTCCTCTCAGCCCTGCCATGCAGGGGAACCACCCTGTGATCTGACTGCAATTTCTTGCCACAGAAGTAGTCGGCCCTTACAGGGGGAGCCGGCAGCATGCATTGTTGGGTCCATGTGACAATAGTAATTTCCCGCCTCTCCAGTTAGTGACGACAGCATTTTAAAAAGGCGACATCACGCGAGCATGTCTGGCAGTGAGCTTGACAAGACTTGTGGCATTATTGGCGGGTCGGGTAAGTGCGGACTGGCGGGCAGGGTACAGTTACTCTGGCAGAGCTGGATGGCGCTCAGCTAGCACTGAGGGACGCCCAGCGCAGGACCCTGTCACGTCGCAATTCCCTGAGTCTTAGTACTGTCTGGCTTGTCCTTTTAGCTTGTCTTTCTCTTTCCCATTATTTGTACTGTTTTCTGTCTTTCTTGGTGAAGTTTCTCGCAGCCCCGCTTAGTTTTTAATTTTTTTGTTTGTTTTGGTACCGGGGATCGAACTTGCATTTGCGAGTCAGGTGTTGGCACCACTGAGCTAAATCCCTGGAACCCATAGTTTTAAATTTTTGATCTAATATATTAAGTTTTGCTTTTGATTTAATAAGACAGTCTATTCAGCCTGTGGTGCGTGCTCTCTCTCTCTCCTCTACTCTGATGATTTTTTTTTTTTTGTACCAGGGATTGAACTCAGGTCCTTGCACTTGCAAAGCAGGTGCCCCTTCTCTTGGTCCTTCGATGACCCCACTACTATATTTAAGGTCCCAGCTCCTTTGCTATTGGAGATGTACTCTTTCTCTACGCTGATGCTCCAGTCTAACCTCATCCCTGCCTTCCTCAGCAAATTGGTACAGCTGCAAGAGATAGGTTATTTCCTGCGAGAACTTCCTGGGTAGTTTGTTCTGGATCTAAGCATTTATATCTTGCACTATCATGCAGGATATCTTCATGGCAGGCTGTGGTCTTGTCTTCCAGAACTTTGTGGACATTGTGCCCCTGTCTTTTACTTCTCTGCATCAGAGGAAAAGATTGGGGCAGCACGGTCATTCTGTCACAGTTTGTAGGAATGTCGCCTATCACTGGGATCGGAGGTTTCACCACAGAGACCTAGCTGAGGTCCTCTCTCTTTCTTCCTTCTGTCTGCCTTGAGACCTCTGGTCTTCTGACTCAGATCTTTCCCCAGCTAAGGGGCACTTCTGTCGCACATGTGTAGAGGGAGTTTCTCTTTTAGGACTGTGTCACCTCATGCTGGGTTCTTCATACTCTTCTTTTTTCCTTCTTTTAGCTTTTACTTTATTGTTTCCTTGTCTTCAATTTTCCTCCAGTTCTTTGAATTTGTAGGCTACCAAATAGACATCCACAGTCATTCTCCTTTCATTTAATTCACCCACTTTTTAAAATTCTGAAACCCATAGTTTGTTTTATTCTCATATTTGTTTTGATGTTTTAGCATGAATTTGTCTTCTTTACGTGCTCTGTTTCCCTGAAACACATCCTAATTGCTCTACCCGATCTCCCATTCCCTACATGAGGGGTTTTTATCAATCCCTCCTGGTGGGATTGTACCCTGGTTGTGGAAATACATCCGATGCAGGAATCCGACTGCAGGCCTAGAATGGGCAAGGGGCTGTGACCAAGCTTGCAGTCAGAGCTCCTCTGAGACCTAGTGGGATCCTGCGCTTTCTGAAAACCAGTGGAAAACCTTGCCCATCTCAGCTCCTGTGTAGAGTTTTTGTTTCCAGATTGGTACAGTTTTTAAGATAATAGTGAAATAATCTTTAATGACAGACAATTTTCAAGACCAGTAAAAGATGCTGCTGTGTCATGTCCACCCCTGTTCCCCACTGGACCGCATGTGCTCCTGTGTTTCCCCTGATCTACACACACGCCCACACATGGGCATGCACACACGTTTATACTGTGTGCACACACGACTCCTTGTGAACCAAGGGAGAACAGGCAGCAGTTTGCACTCTTCGTGGCTTTCCGGGGGCAGGAGACTCTCACAGGCTGCCGCGGACCCATCGCTCACATTTTCTGTTGCTGTTACAAAACACCGGAGGCCAAGAACTTGTGTAGAAGTATATTTGGCTCCTGATTCCGCTGGCTGGAGAGTCCAGTAGCCTGGCACTGACGAGGACCCCTGGGTTCACCACAGTGGGGCCCAGGAGCAAAGGGACAAGTGCCACGCTGACCGCACCCTGGTCTACTTAGAACCACCGCAGTCACACGAGACCGGACCCAGCTCTGGAGAAAGCCTGAACCCACTCGTGAAGTGAAGACCCTGTGACTGAATTCCCTTCCATCTCACCCACTTCTGAGTTTCTGCCACTGTGGCTGTAACTCTGACTAGTACCTCCTTGCAGTACGCGCAGTTTACAGTCATCTCGGAGTGGTCGCATGAACACCCCACACCTTCCTTCTTCCTGAAATCTCCTTCCCTTCCTTCCCCCTGCTCCTCCAGTTCCCCACCCCGATTTTCCTTCGTGCTGCTGTGATTGGCTCCTGTCGCGGCCTCCCGTGTTTACATCATTACCCTCATTTCCCCTCTCTCCTCCTCGCCCCTCGCCTTGTTTCCTTGGACCCCTTCCCTGTTGCACGAGATCCACCTCCGTATCCCCTTCTACCTGTCCTGTATCATTCTCTTTGTCTGTACTTTGCCTCACTCAGATGAGGGAAGCCCTGTGGTTATTTAAGCTTGTGTGCCTGGTTTGTTTCACTCAACGTCTTATTCTCCAGTCGCATCCACCTTTCTGCAGAAGTCTGCAATCTGTCATTCTTTACACTAGAGCAGTATTCCACTCCGAGCGGTCTTTACCCAGTCACCTGGTTCCAGGACTTAGCTATTACAAACTGTAGTGCGATGACTTCCATTTCTCGGGGAAGATCCCTAGCAGGGTGCTCTGGGTCACGTGGAATTTCTCATCGCAGCTCTTTGAGAAATCTCCGTACGGATTTCCATTGTGGTTGTACTAGTTGTTAATTCCCACCCACAGTGTAGGAGAGGGTTCCTTTTTCATCACAGCCATGCCAGCATTTGTTAAGGTTTGACTGACAGGCAAAAATAATGTATAGTTTGCTTTAAAGTTTTATACATATATATAAACAACTGTTAGAAATCATTGGGATAATATGTAATTGCTCATATATTTTATTTACTGCCTAAAGTAATAATTACAAATTACAAAATGTACATATGCAATGTAGAAAATACGAGAATGAGAAATACATTGTTTTATTACCCCGAAATAAGCATGACATATATTTGGTATATATTGTTCCATTTTTGTGCACAAATATTGACTGTAAAAGTTTAGATTGTGCTGACACATTTTGTACACATTCATATGTGTACCCCACACTCTGTCACAGATACAGTACTTTACTTCACATGCCTACTTTTGGCTTGTTTTGATAGTTAGCAGTTTAGAGAGGATTAAATTACTGAAAAAAATCACAAAATAAATTATCAGTGGGCAGTATGAATTTAATTTTTGCGCAGTACTTTTGGTCATCAAAATTATTTCTTACATTTATTAAGGTATCACCATTACCCAATGATTTCTTTTACTTTTTTATTTCTTCTTTTGGGATTTTTTGTTAGTTGCTGTTGCTGTTTTTTTTTTTTTTCTTTCTTTCTTTTCTTTTTCAGTACTGCTGATTATACCCAAGGCCTTATGCCAGCTAAGCAAGAGCTGTGCCACTGAGCTATATCCCAACTCTTTTTAATTTTATATTGAGATAGGATCAATCTCTCAATAAGTTCTCTGACGTTGAACTTGTAATCCTTCTGCCACAGCCTCCTGAGTAGCTGAGTAGCTTACTGAGTGAGCTACCACCCCCAGCATATGATACGTTTTTTGATGGTGATCTAAACTATCTTTTGAACATTGCAGTTTCTACTTAACAATTCTCCACTGTTAGACTATTAGATTGACTTATATTTGGCTATTTATAGGTTATGTTGGGTGAAGGTATATCTTTCATTTAGTCAGTTTTGAAATCTTGGAATATTGCAATATTACCTTGAATAAACTGTAAGAATTAGAAATTGTATACATGTGCACTAATCAAAGGTTTTTAGTTGCAGGTCTTCAAAATGAGCTCTGAAAATTTGTTTCAGCTTTCCAGGACATTACAGTTTAGCTACATTGTGGATGGCAGTACTACTGTCTCACAACATATGTGTAAATTACATAAATGGAAGTGTTATTTTTAAATATTTTTATGATAGCACATAATTGCAAAAATACTTAAATTCTTGAGCTCTAGTAATTTATATAATTATATGCAAACTTTTAGAATTTATAAATTTATAAAGCATTAGTTAAGAAAGAATTTGTAGTTATACTCTTCCAAACTAGGGATGTATATTACTTATCAAAGATAATATGCATTTATGTAGTAAATTATTATAAAGAACTAAGATTTGAAAAACTTGAAAATTGAATATCAGTTTTTAATAAGTAGTTGACAAATAAAGAGTATACCAGCACTCTTAATATTTTTTCATTATACACAGGACAACAAATACATTTTGAATTACTTATAAAATATTTTTGTATTTGAATCCGTCAAATTTGTGAGTGAAAAACATTCACAGAAGTGGTCAATGCAGACACTGAGTAACATGATTAGGATCTCAGATCTCTAGCATTCTCCTGGTTGCCCATTCAGGTTTTATAGAAATTAAATGAATTGGAATATGCAAGTAAAAATGTGAGGTTTATATTGGAATTTTGTCAACTCATTTTCCTCTTTTGTGAAATTTAAATTTGAACTTTTCATCACCTGCTTCACTGTAATCATTAACATCAAGAATCCAGGTTCTAGTTCTTTGTCATTGTATTGAAATATTTAGACAGAAAAATGATATTATAGGCATATAATGAAATTTTAATTTTTAAGAAGTGTGTTATGTAGGCAGAGTAAAATATGTATGATGCTTTATCTTAGTAATAGTTAAATTTTGCATTTTTAGTCAATATAGAGGACAGATGGTCAATAAGTAAAGTAGCTACGAATTTTTAGTATTCTAATCACTCTAACCTCAATTTAAAGACTACCAATTTAAAATAAAAGCAACATTAACTGCGTGACATCATTTTATAATACCCTTTGGTTGGAGAAAAAGCATGGCCAGTAGCATTCAGACTTTAGGGAATGGGAATATTGTCATTAAAACTCACCTTGCATACTTATAATATGACACTAGACTTTTTGTTTGTTTTTGAGACAGAGTCTAGTTCCATGTGACCTACTCATGCTTTTCATTTTTGTCTTAATGTGGACAACTGTTGGGTATGTTATATGGTAGAACAGCTTTTCATGCTTCCATTCTGTAACATTTAAAATGCTATTCATGTAGAATAAAATCTGTGTTCCCATGAAGGCCTCCAAGTCTGTACATGATCTGCTTTGTCCTTTCTTCTTTGATGTGATTTTGTTTCTCAGTGCTTTTGCCTGCTGGCCTTCTTCATTTGCCTTCCTTTTCACGAGCCTTTGCACGTTCTTTTCCCTTTGCTTAGAAAACTGCCTCAGCCAGCCTTGTGTCCTCTCTGGTTTTCTTCATCTGGCCCTTCTCAGGGTGAGGTCAATGAGTTGAAATTGCCGTGTTGGACCATGCTCCTGGTTTTATTTACTTTTCTCCTTGCTGAAATAGTATACTGAACACAGTATGACCCGAAGTTAAAGGAGGAAAGGTTTATTTAGCTCCAAGTTTGTAGAGGTTCCAGTGCATAATCAACTGGCTCCAAGGCAGGGGGGCGCGGCAGAGGAGAAATGATTTATGGTGGGAAGAAGACAGCAAATCAACAAGTGACAAGTGACAACTGGCCAGGAGGCAGGCATGAGCCCCTTTCTTTCTCTTATTTGTTATCCAGGCTACACAGCCTTGATCCTAGTGTCACATCCGTGATCCCAGCATCAGACACTATAGATCCAGCCACCTCTGAAAAGGTGGCTATGACCCCATGAAGCTTTAGTGGAACATCTAGACACAACCGTAAGACTGTTCAAACCAGGCAGCCTGTCCCCAGTGGTTATTCTGAATTAGAGCTACTTCTAACATCTTCAGAGGAGTGATCACAGATTAGTAATTATTGAAGTTTTGGCTAAAGGCATAAAGTCCGTATTTTCCATTATGTCTACAGTGACCACCATAGTATCTGATTTCAAGTGGGGGTTTAATAAGCATAAGTTTTTAATGACTAAAGTATACTTCTGTTTCTTCAATGGTCTCTGAAATTTTCTGGTTTTCTATAACCCTGTTTAGGGATATAGAAATGAGTGCAAATCGTTTTTATTTCATTACTTTTTGTGTAGTAATAAAACTCAAAATTTGAATCAGCTGATAGGAAACATGGAAATTACATAGGTATTCTATCATGAAACGATTGCAGAAAAACACAAAAATAGTAATGGCATAATAGAAATACTTTAACCTAAGTCTTCCAGAATAGAACACTACAAAACTAAAAGCTACTGAGGATAGTTGGATAGAAAATCAACTCTTTTTTTGTTTTGGTACTGGGTATCAAACTTGGGTCCCTGCACTTGCGAGGCGGGCACTGGAACCACTGAGCTAAATCCCCAGCCCAGAAAAATCAACTCTTACTAATATATATTATCTCTTTGATGTTAATTTAAGGTCAGATAAAAGTGATTCTGTAGGGCCAAGGATTTAGCTCAGTGGTTCTGTCTGCAGCCTGCCTCACAAGTGCAAGGTTCTGAGTACAATACCTGGTACAAAAAAAAAAAAAAAAGATTTTGTATTTGTCAAGATTTTGTATTTTTAATTTTTTAATTGTATGCACATAAATTTGCATTACTATAAAAGCATTAAAACGAAATATAAAATTAAGAAACTATGAGTTGTTGCCTCCAATTTTGAAGAGAGGAAATATAGTGTTATTCAAAAGAATGGAAAATCTGAATCATCACAATTTATGAACTACAAAAGCTTAGAAATAAGAAAGGGCTTAGTAATATGACTCTGTAAGGTTGTCTGTTTTTCAGTGGTAATTATAGTCCTTTCCTATAATATATATCAATAAATTCAGAAATTAAGGAAGTGATATTCTGCTGATTCTCAATTTGTGGAAAACATTTACATGATGTTAGAGACATTATTAGCTATAAATAACTTTAAAAATTCATACAGATTATTATTTAGCAATGGTAATAGATATTTATAATTGTACAATAGCTATCTATAAACATGTCTTTGAATTGAATTATCTGTTTTTTATTAACATTTTCTAATTAGTGATATATTTTGTAATAATTTTAATATATTTAACAAGGAAGTTATTTTTCCTTTTGTATTAAAACCTCAATTGTACCCCACTTGATTCTAATTAAAACTACCCCTTTGGCAATAAACTCTGCTTCTGATATATTTATATCAAAAGAGTAATTGTGGAAAATTGCAGTTAGGTCTCATTTGGTAATAAGCTTGTTTTGGAAGGTGGATGGATACATAATTATTTTTAAGATGGTCATTACTCATTTTGTTTCCGAGTGATATTCTTTATTACTGGCCTCCAGCGCCTTAAATATAACCCATCCCAGACAGGATGTATCATTAGAAGAAAGTAAACGACGTTAGACCCAGGGACTGGTCCAAACCACAACTTGATTAAGAAGGCTCAAGATAATCTCAGGAACAAATATAGCCACTGTACCCTAGAAATCTGTGTATTTGTTTAGTAAGGACCCAGTTAATTCTACCATTGCCCTGAGACTGTACTACATTTCCTTTGAAAGGTCATGTCTACCCTGTGTGAGGCCTGCCAGTCTAGCGAACTCTGCACATTGTATGATGCGTGTACAGTGGTGGTGGTAGAAATACTCTTCTAATCCTTTAAAATTCCCCATAGAAAGCAAATGCTAAATTGTCTTTCAGCGACCTCTTCTGTTCCCCAAATTAAGTCTTTCCTCAATTATGTAAATGTCTTACCTGTCAAGGGTGTTGTTACCCTGCATATTGAGTGGGTGGTTTCTTGTAAATATGAGTTATTTTCTCACTGAATATTTATACCATCCTAAACCCATCCTAAACCCCTCAGTTGCAAATGAAATTTTTGCAGAAGTATAGACAGTCTCCAAATATATGGATAAGCCTATCTAAAATCGATTATTATGTATTAAAACCTGACTTAATGAATACCGCCTGGAAGCCAGGGTATATTCTCATAAACATATGATTAACTAGAATATGATACAATGAGTGAAACTACAAAGAATTTGCAAGTTATAGTGAAATACATAGGAGAAGGTGATTATCTCATTCTTTGGGCAGTAGGGTCAATGAATAGTACAGCCCCATGAAAACTTAACTAATATTGAAGTGAATAGTAGTTTGACTGATGACTTTAAAAAGAGGTGTGCTTGTAATAATATGCAATTAAGTCTCTTAGGTCTAAGTTTCTTTAAATTTATCAAAATCCTTCTTTCTGTTTTATGTGTCTTTCTGCTAATTGATTGTGGTAGCATAAAGCTTCACTTACTTAACTGTTGTGGTGCAAAATTTTTGGCTTGACACAGTGAGCTAACTGATTCAGATGCCAGAAAAGCTCGGAGATGTTAACCCCCTTACACAGGGCCACTTCTCGAGATGGCTTTTCCTGTCTATGGCCTAGATGTTAAGCCAGTACTCTCACTTCTTTATACCCGTTAGTCCTTTTTGTTGGCACAAAGTGGCCCTGTGTTACACAGCAGCAGTGACTCATTGAGGTGAAAATCACTAAACCATCTGTCCCACTAAATTTTGAACTCCTCCCTCCAAGCGCAATGTCTGAGTCACAGTAGAATTGGGAGATAATTTGCTTTTTTGGAAAGTCTTAGTAAATGGGTGGCCTAGCTGCTCTTTTCAGTATATTTTTTAGTTTTTATTTATCTCACAAGTATAATTTTTACTTACCAAAATTACATATATGCAGGGTGGGGGATTTAGCTCAGCAGTTCAGTGACCTGTCTCGCAAGTTCAATCCCCAGTACCAAAAAAAAAAAAAAAAAAAAAATTACATATATGCACATATATACACAAACTTGAACACATATACATATGTGCATACATGTATATATGTACTTATGGTTTCCACTGTGATAATGTGATGTTCTCAAATATATATTAATTTTGGAATAGGTAAATCAAGTTAATTAAAGCATGCAGCACCTCTCATGCTTATCCTTTATTTATGGTGAATACACTCCAAGTCTACTCTCAGCAATTTAAAAAAAATACAATGAATTTTTATTATGTGCAATGTGGCCCTCAAATTTATTTATTCTACCTGCACCTTGTATGGCAGCCATGGCTTATGGCTGCTGAGATACAACCATTTGTTTCCTCAGATACTTGTCTTACAGTAACAAGACACATTGCATATTAACTCTGAAGTTCAAAACTTTTTTCCTCTTTGGAAAATTGAGGAGATGGAAAAAATGGAGGATTAGAGCTACATTGTTTCTTCAAAAGTGAAATCTCAAATTTCCCTTCTTCCTGCAAGTTTGTGTACAACTCATAATTGGATAGGAAGTCTTTCTTCTGTTTCTTATTATTGTAGTAAGTAAAGATATTAACAAATGATACTTCCAGCTCTCTCTACATTCTGCTTCTCTGAAGTTGACAAATTTTAAACTGATTTAACTCTTTCATTATTTAGATTTATCTTATAAATCATATGAAAACAAAGTAAAATTATTTCACAACATACCATGTAGGTAGAAAAATAGAAGTGAAAACATCAGGTCTTAAATTTCTTAGTGTGTTCAGTACCATTGTGAAATTTCAAAACAAGGCTGAGATTTAATTTGTAAACTGTTTTAAATTTTCTTGCCCTCATAGGACTATAAGGGATATGGCTATTCCTAAGCTGTGGGATTTTTTTTTTTTTTTTGTGGTAAGAGATTCTTCTATAAGTAATTCATGCATGGTAGATTTTCTGACTCAAAAAATATGTTTTAACATTAGGAAGTAGTTAATGATATGACTTATTAGTCAGTCTTCTTTTTATTTATCCATACATTTATCTCCCAAGAATAAAATAGCTCATCTCTGAGTACCAAAAAGTCATGTTTCTATTTCTGCAGAAAACCAAATTATTATAAAAATAAATGATGACTCATGCTGCCATATGGAAATTTCAAGTGCAAATAACTGAATTCCTAGATTCAAAAGAAGACTTGTGATAAAGGCACTTGCTATCACCTTAATTATTTCTCATGGCTCCATTTTATAGTTTTAACAGAAGAATCCTTGAATTGTATGTAATAAAGTTATTTTGACTGTCAATTTTAAAGACTTTTTAGCATTCAGAAATAAAATAGAATTCAGATTAAGCATGGTGGTTTTGGACATTGATTTTTTTTCTTCCCCCAAACTTCCCTATCAATGACATAAAAGAATTAAAAAAGGACTAAATCTGTGAGGACGGAGCTAATGTAACACAAGTCCTGTCTGCCAAGGGATACTCACAGGCCCGTAGAAGTGGAAGAGTGAGTGTTGGCTGAGAAGGCTGAGAAGTCCTCAACACTCAGTACTGACTTTCAGTGATAGGCAATAAAATCAAACTATGTTGAGAAATAGTCCCGTTTTTATCTCAGAACGCAGGTAAAATTTAGAAATTGGAGCCACAAGGTGCCTTTGAGCCATGGGTAATGGAGTAGGATGTGAAGCCTGGCTGGGGAGGCTTCAAAGAAGTTCCTTTGCCACACTCTTCTCCCTGTACTCAGCCCAGAGTTGAAACCTGGAGCTCCGGCCTCAGAGCCAGGGCGAAGAAGAAGTGGATGATTCATCACTCTAAAAGAAGCAGCTTGAGCAGACGGTTAGGATGAAACGAAGTCTGCACTGGGAGCTTTACGGTTCCGGCTTCTTTCCCCCTTCATCCCAGGATTAGAGAGGAGGCTGGAGACTGCAGTTTTGGAGCTGTTGATCCAGGAGGGCAGAGCCACAGATACCGACGTCTTGGGGTTCGACAGCCAATGGCTAGGTGGAGTGAACGCTCGGCCACACCAGCACCCTGAACACTGGCTTGCACTCAGCTCTGCCATCTTACTCTTAAATATGTCTGGGTGAAAATTAGACATACTTGAGGACAGCTTGAAACAATGGGAAAAGTCATAATGACAAAACGGATATGCAGAAGGAAAGGGGAAAAGAAAAGACAGGATCTGGAGACAATGCAGGATACAGGAAATCTTTAAAACCTATAATACATATCCTTATGTAAGGACTTTTTCATGTTTGGGACAAGATCAAAGATATATGTAAATGAGATATATATTGTATATATAGTATACATTGTATATGTATTATATATTATATATATAATATATGGTATGTAGTATTAATATATAGTATACAGTACATGTATACTCTATATAATATATAGTATGTAGTATATATAATATACAGTATTTAGTATATATAATGTATACTATATAGTATATAAATTTCAGGGAATTTATACCAGTTGATACGAGAAATTAAACAAACATTAAGTGGAAGGTAAAGAAGACAAAGTGAAGGACATTTCCTAGAAAAAGAAAAACAAATAGAAACCAGAGACACTCATTAGAAATTAGGCTAGCAGATCAATCTAGGACAGGGATGGCGAACCTATGGCACGTGTACCACAGTGGGCTGTTTGTTATCATTGAAAGCTCTAGAAGGTTCGCCATCCCTGGTCTAGGAGGTCCAAAATGAAACTGTTTTCTTTAAAAAAAAAAAAATAGAATCAATGAAGAGCAGGAAATTATTATTAACGTGCATTTGTGTGTGTATATTTATATGTAAATAGGTGTGATTCTTAGGGTAAGTATTTATATATTATGAAAGTATGGTCATGTACTTATTTTGCTAATTAAATTACACGTAGCTATGTGGAGTTTCCTGTAACTTCAGGATTTGAAACGCAGGTTGCGAGGCGTCACTAAATACAAAAAACGGTAAACAAGAAGAGCAGGGGCTTTGCACTTATGCTGTGCAATTGCAGTGTCAGAGAGAGGTGGACGCCACGCACTGGAAGGCAGTGAAGGGCCAGGCTTCTTCTGCGAGAGCCGAGAGCTGTGGTTTCCTCCAGAGAATCATGCATGCAGTGCAGCTCACACTTGTACACAAGGCAGGACAAGCAAATCAAGAAAAAGTTGTTCTCCCAGACATTTCCTCTTGGCAACACCCCGGGGAACGACTCCAAACAATGATGAAACAAAAATAAAAGCAATATATGGTTTAAAAAAAATAACCCAGGAATTGAGACCAGAAGGGTGGGGCACCTGCCCGCTGTCCCCACGGCAGCGGCGGGCGCATTCTCTCTCGCTCCCACAGGTGCAGCCCCAGGGGCTCGTGGATTCTCTGACCCTGTCCAGAGGTTGACTTCTCCTTTTGTCTTCTCCAGAGACATCGGAAAGTTATAAAAGAAAGAAAGGATTACCACAGTACACTGCGCTGCCTAGCTGAGCAATGGACCCGTTATCATCAGTGCTGAGTGTTGAACTGCCTCAACACCGTGACTACTGACAGTGGAAAATTCAGGGAGAAAAAGATGCGTGTGTGCGTGTGTGTGTGTGTGTGTGCGCACGTGTGCAAGTGCACGTGCATGCAGGACAAAAGTGGAAGTCATACGAGAAAAGTGCTGCTGAAAAGTCTGTCGGTTGTACAATGCTGAACATAAAAATGGAGGCGTAAAACTATGAAGGTGAACGTGAGTGAAAGCGGTTGATTCAGGGTGCAGTTCTGTAGTGGGAAAGGGTGTGGGGGTGGGAATTTGTAGACATATGATACCCTCTTTTTTCCGTACAAGGCTTGTAGTACTGCTTGAGTTTTGAGTGAAGCATCTCTATTATATAGGGAAACGACAAGTTAACGAGAAAGTCTGCTTGGAAATAAATGTACATCACTGCATTTGTGTTGCTCTTGTAAGCTCATGGACAGCCCTCACGCCCCAAAATTGGGCTTGGACTCTTACACTGGTTCAGGCTTCTGCCTGTTTTGACCCTAGTACGACAGTCCTGAAAGGTGTAACTGTTTTCTGCTCGCATGACTCACTTCGACAGTTCCCTGAAGTTGAAATAGCCACTGCTTTTCATACTCCTTTGGCCAGCAGGCTGCCCTCCTGGTCCTTCCTCTGACCTCTGTCTCCCTTCATCTCCTCTCTGGGTGAGCACCAGGGGCTCTCCCTCCATTCTGAAAACAGTTCTGTCCAGCTTCTAGTCTCTCTTCTCTCCTTCGCACCTAAGTGCTGCTGGTTTCAATTTCAGCGCTCACAGTCATGTTACACTAATGTTCAGAGGAAGAGGAGGTGGAACTTTGCAGCTGGGACTAGCTGTCTGGGGAGTGGGGCTGGTCGGTTTCCCTGTCCATTGGCCATGGTGTGGACAGTGCTGTGACTAGGATACATGTCACATAGGCAGTTTCTCCTTCTTAGGCCACGTTGGTGAGGAAGAACTATAAATGTGAGATTTTTCACAGTGGTCAGAGCCAATTCTGAGCTACAGCTGGCCCCAAAGCGGTTGGTAGAGATTCAGGATAAATGGACAGTTTCAGCTCTCCTGTCTTTAATGGTGATGCTTATTCCTCTTTGTGCCTGACCTCGGCCAGAAAGCTGTGTCCTTTTTTATTTAAGTGAAAGACTTCTCATTTACTTCAAAGTTAGAAATTAATTACATAGCTGCCTAAGCTCTTTGAGCTGGTGAGCTTTTTATTTTTGTGTCCATTTGTGGTCCCATATTTTTTTTTAACCTACCTCTTTATTCTTAAAGTCTGCAAACTTCAATCCAGAAACAATTGTAGGGCCAGGGATTTAGCTCAGCGGTTCAGTGGCCTGCCTTGTAAGTGCAAGCACCCGAGTTCAATCCCTGGTACCAAAAAAAAAAAAAACCAAAAACCAAATCCAAAAACCAAAAACCACAAACAATTGTAACTTCAAAATGAATAATTCACCTGCTTCATTTTGTCCTGAATTGGCATATCTGAGAGCAGATATAATACTCTGTGTTCCTACCAAAGCCCTTTGTTCTTTTGCAAAGGGAGAAGAAAATA
Source organism: Fukomys damarensis (assembly GCF_012274545.1). Classification (NCBI taxonomy): domain Eukaryota; kingdom Metazoa; phylum Chordata; class Mammalia; order Rodentia; family Bathyergidae; genus Fukomys; species Fukomys damarensis. The sequence goes on from NW_022900916.1 coordinate 3,794,258, forward strand.
TGTAAATGTCAAAGATGTTTGTGCTAAATTATGTATAATTTGGGTCCCTAGTTCCCTCAGTCATGCCAGGGGATGTATTTAAATGTGGGGATTACAACCAGGTTTTATTGTAGCTTTGATAAATTCAAGTAATATCATTTTGCGTTTTAGTTCATTGTAAACAAATAGCGTTCATCTTTTCTTTTAGCAAGGACATGCGTATAATTGCAGCAGTTGACTCACACGGAGACCACAACTGTGTGCAACTAAATATTTGCTCTGTGTGGTCACCGTGGCTGTATGATAGTCAGCGGCTGTTGCCGGCTGGCTCTGGGGCTGTGATTTATTATTTAACTATGGGCTGTGTTCATTACGGCGGGGAGCCTCCTTCCTGCAGCTCCTTTGAGATCGGCAGCTGTCATAGGACCTTGCACAGCGGCTTGGACATCACGCTCAGCTGCACGTTCCCTCTGAACTGCTCCGAAAGGGTTCATTTTCATAGCCTCAGTGGGGCACCCTGAGAACCCATGCCTAGGCTGATTGACTCTCTGGTACCCAGGGTGTTCATGAGAGTAGAAACCCATAGGTAGCTGTTCTCCGGGGCCCCTGTAGTCAGGTGGGAAATTACAAAGAGCTTCCTGCTACTCTAAATCATTAAAATTAATACCGGAGGAAAACCTGCACAATTAGCTGCAGAGTCCTTGCAGATATGGAATATTAAACTGGAGTCTGTGAGAGACAGCTGGGTATTTCTGGATACAAATATTTAAGCCGGAATAATTTTTCATCTGCCTAGATTACTCAATGAAATATGTTGATTCACTAACTTAATGAAGAAATTAAACCTTGAAGTGTGTGGGGGGTGAAGCCACTCTTTAATGTGAGTGTTCTTTCCGTGTTTCCTGCAGATTCTTGAGCTCCCAAGCCACCTCGCTCCCTTTGATTCATTCACAGTATATAAATCAGGTGTGGTGGCACACACCTATAATCCCAGCTCTCTGGGAGGCTGAGACAGGAGGCTTGCAAGTCCGATCCCAGCCTTGGGGAGACCCTGTCTCAAAATAAGGAAATAAACAAGGGGCTTGAGTTCAATCCCCAGGATGGCAACAGCAATTTTTTAAAATAACGTAAGCAAGTTTTAATACTGGAGCCAATGTCAAGAGCCATGCAGGGGTCAGTTTGACGCACTTGACCCCCTAGTGCAAGCTCCTGGGGAAGACTAGGCCTCAAGTCCTCACAGCTCTTCCCACTGCAGACAGCAAGCAGCCGTGTACCCCACAGCCCGCTGCGGAAGCCATGTCAGGTGTGAGCCTGTGACCAGGTAGCAGCAGGGATATATAAACAAGTTCTGTTGTTAGTGCCCCAGCTCTTGGAGCTTCATCCTCTCCTAATTGTCAGTGTGTCATTAGGAGTTTGTTTTCTCATTGTTTTAATCATCGGCATGCCTTGTAAAAGGCCCTTCCAAGAGGGCTGCCAGCGGCCCTGGTGTTGGGGTCATTAAGCAGTCCCGCAGGACCCCACGTCTAAAGCTGGAGGTGCGTCTTCGTGCTCACTGAGAATGTGGGTCAGCTCTCCCGGGAGCTCTGAATTCGTTACTCGTTTTCTTCCTCTGCCGCATTTTCCTTACTCAAAAGACAGTGCAGTGAAGCATGTAGGACAGATGTTAAGCATGAGGAGGAAAACTGGAAGCCAGCACAGCCATGCAGGGAGGGAACGCAGCGGAGTCTGCGTGCTTCTCTCTCCGGAGCCTCCCCGCCATGGGCTGCGTCCACGCTCCAGGCGCCTACGCCTGCCTGGGCATAATTGAAGTTATTCAGAGAAAGGCTTTCAGAACTGAACAAGGACTCTCGAGCGTGCAAGAAGAGAAGCGGTGAGCCCAGGCTTGGCACACCACGTGCTAATTGGTTTGTGTGTCAGGGGCTGGGCGATCGATCTCAGAGCTATTTTCTGGAAATCTGCTAGAAAGAAAAAAGGATGCTGTGCTAATTGTCACTGCCCCAGGTCGAAGACATATGTTATTAAGCAGAGAGTTTACAGGACAGTAATAATAAATAGTAAATGAACTGTAAATTAGATCGGTCGATAATTACGGAAAGGAGACATTTCTCTTCTAATTTCTCTCCTGATGTGTGTGTGCTTGTTAAATTGTGCGGGGTACAGCGACCGCCTGCCTTTCCATGTCCCAGGCCTGCTGTGCTTTTGAAACCAACAGAAAAATAAAATTTGTTCCAAGCAGCCGAAGGACTCCATTTTGCTCTGATAAATGGGCCCTTCCCCCTCACACACTCTTAAGTAGTCAAGGAAAACAGAGAAGCTTCCTGAGGAAATCAAATCCCATGGGTGGGGGCTCTCTATGTAATGCAACTTTTTTTTCTTCTTTCTTCCTTTTCTTGTCAAGATGAACTCAAGCTCCTTAAGGGCCAGAGGAGGGGTTCAGGTGTGAGCTTAGTCTGCTTTTTTTCCGCAGCTCTGTGACTTCCGTAATCAGAGTTGAATCAGAATATGGCCGTCAAGAAACTGGGATATAAGAAAATCTGGAAAATTAGAGACCTTGGTAAAGTCACTTTGGGCAGTTGTCATTCTTGGCGCCTGGTTTAGACGCTTGCTTTCGCCTTCGTGTTGCTCCCTGGGCAGTAGAGCTCTGGGTGACGCTGGCGGCAGGGTCTTTGACAGACTCAGAAGTGCTGTCCAGGCAGGCGTGGCAGAGAAGAGAGAAAAAGCAGGATGCCAAGGTCCTACAAAGGTGCGGCACCTGGAGACGAGGAGGAATAGAAGAGAGAAGAGAGTAAGAGGAGCCAAGAGGGGTACTGGGTGGTCTGAGAAAACCCCCTCACCTCACAAGGAATTACCCAGGGAAAGGCATGCTTGGCTTGGCGATCTCTTGCCTGCCAGCGGCAGAACAAGCTGTCCCTTGAGATATGTACTGCTGACTGGGTTGCGTCCACGGCACCAACCCTTCCCCATAGGAAACTCTCTGCTGGAACTGTACGCTGGGCTGCCTGTGAGCTGCACCGCTGACTCTGGACTGTGCCGTTACCAGAAGTGGTGCCATCTTTCATGCAGCGTGCCAGGGAGATACGGTCCCACCTCACGGTATCTGTGCCTCCCAGGTTTGCTGCCCAGAGTTTTGTTTCTGCAGTTTATGCCGCAGTCCACTCATCCGTCAGTGCTCCCAAGCCAAAACTGCTATTGAGCTCCAGGCTGCCTGTCCCTCACCACTCCTGGCCCCGCAGCTACAGTTTCTTGTGCTGATTATGTTTGAAAATCATTCAGCAGTGCACGAAGGAGCGGTGTTTCTGGGATGACTGTTGCATACTGTGATACCTTCTGTCTGTGACTGGTACCGGGCGAGGTTCCTGGGAGGCATCTGTGTGCTGCTGTCATGGGCAGTACCGCCAAGTTGGGGCGGCCCCAGGTTTGGGGTCTCTGTAGCCCAGGGCTCATTCCCTCCACACCTGGCTTGTGTGAAATGGGGTTGTTGGGCATGGTTTTGAGGAGCACTTATGGGAGACAAGCCCCAAGTAGCTAAACATCTGGGGTTCTCTTTTGGGGGGATGGCAGGATGTGTGAACGTTTGAGTTGGGTCGTCGAAATGAAGGGTTGGAACTCTTCGGTCAGATGCATGCAATGGAAAATCCCCAGTACTCTTATGTACTACTCTCATGGCCTAGTTTGGCATTTCTGCCAAATTCCTACTTGTAATTTCACCCCCAAGGGGATAGTATTAAGAGGTAGGCATGAGGTGGTAGAATCTGAAAAGGGCTTGAGGAACTAATCTGTGGTCTTCCATCAACTTTTATAAGTATTGCAATACTTGAATAAGTACCTAGTCTCTCCCTAGAAATTTACAGACTCTGCAAATCCGTAAGCTGTATGGATACTGCCTGACTCCATGTCAGTCACCCTGCCCAGTTTTGCACATGGCAAGCTTTGAATTTCACTGTATAGTGATTAGAAGGACGCTTCGGGGATGGGCTCTCTGGAAAGCATATCATAAACCTTCAGACAGTTCCAGCCAGCCGGGTTGGATGCTGGAATGCAGACTGCAAAGAGTTGGCCCTATTACTTTATTTTCTGAAATGAAATTTATCTGACTTCAACTTTTTTCCGTAGCAGGTAGACTGCACTCTTCTGGGAAGATGTTATGTGGCCCCAGTATGATTGTAGGTAGGATCTGGTTCCCTGCAATGCTTTGTAAGGAGTGCAGGAGACAAAAGCTCTCACATGTTGAAATTAAGGTTCTGTTACAAAGTTAAAGATATTTGAAAAATTCTGAAAGCACGGTCTCTTGCCCTGGATGAAATTCGTTTCACTAAATTTGATTTGGGGGTGCTGTGATGGGGCCCGAGGCCTTGTGCTCACTGAGCACATGCTGTCCTGCTGGTTCCCCTCGTGGGTGAATTGCCCACATTGCCACCCACTGCATCCACACAAACTAGATTTGGACTAAAGGGTAAAAATGAGAAGTAAGCTAAAAGGTGCATTTTGGCTTCAGAATCCACTTTATTGCTTTACGTGTCCTTAACTCTCCCTGAGAGTTTTCTCCTACAGGACGACCTGGTTTGCATTGCTTTTTCTTTCATCCAAGGCCTTTGTTGGCAGTGCAGAAACTGGTGGTTACTGTGAAAGAGCTTGGGAACCACTCGAGCTGGACACACTGAGACACGACGCGGGCCCGCCTCCCAGTCCTGTAGCCCCACACCTTCCCTGACGCCTGGGGGGCTTCTGCGTCTGGACACGTCTTGCACAACTCTGCCTAGGCCCTTCTGTTCGGACTCTCTCAGGGCCACGGTATTTCCCAACTTCCCTAGATCATGCAGTGGACCTGAAAAAAAATTCCAATCATGGATGCACTTACCTGATTTTCTTGATATTTACAATATTGTGAAAGCTTTAAAAATTGCTGTCATAAAAATGTCTCCACGAGCTATTGCAGAGGTACAACTTTACATTTATAGGGGAGGCGCCATCTGAAATGTAATTATGGAATTGTAAGTAATTGTAGTATTTATAATTTTTAAACTGTTTTACTTATTTAATTGTAATTTGTAACACCGTGCATTTTATACTTAGAATTTTCAAATGGATCGGAAATGTACACAAAAATAGCACATCATTTTGCAGTATCATGCTATGCACCTAGCAGTCTTTTGAATGGTTTTCCCTTTCTATTTTGCAACATGAATGCAAATGAAGTGAAAAGAAAGTCAGGATCTTTTTTATGGACAGGGCTCAGTTGAGGATGGAACACCTTCGGTGTAATATTCTTCTGCAGACCTGTGTCCGGCCCAGCACGGGTTGTGGACAGCGTTCCCTGCCCAGGGTGGGCCCTTCATGTGCACTTACATGAACCGTCTTGGCCCCACAGTTCGTTTCAAGCAGTGGCCATCGTGTGTCTCCTGGACACGTCCATAGGGACCATTCCTGTGGGTGACGCCGGTGGCTGCTGGTGCCGCTCTGTGTCTTGTCACAGCCAGGACTGGGCTGGCTCACCTGGGCCCTCGCTGGCGCTGCTGGGCCTGGCACACAACTCAGATTCTCCCTCCGTCCCCCTGTGAGAAAGCAAGCTCCGTATCTTGTAGGTCTCACTCCAGCTGTCCTGAGACCAACCGAGGCTTTTGGGTCACAGCCGCTTGATTCTTTGAGGAGGACGGTGGTGGTGGTGGTGGTGGTGGTAGTCAAGTAAGTCTGATTTTATCCTACATCTGGACTCGCCTGTTTTTTAATCTAGTAAATTCCATATTTACCAGGCCAGTTTGAGTTGCATTTTCCTTTATTTGAGGCCAGAGGAAACTCGGTCATTGTGCTTAGCCTTGTAAAGACTCCCTTGACCAGACTGCAGGCCAGGAGGCCAGTTCCCGTTTTCTCCCTCTCATGTCCTGCCTGTGACTTGATCTGAGATAAAGGATTTCCCTGTGAAAAACGGCAGAATAAAATGGCATCGAAGACTCCTCCAGCTGTGAATTCTAAAACAGTGTGGTCTTAAAGTGGCTCCTCAATTAAAAGTAGGGGGAAAACCCTGCATATTTTAATTTCATTAACGAGGAAAGTCATTACCTTCTTCAAGAGCTAGGCTAGTGGTCTAGACACTTTTGAGAGGTAGAAAGCCGGCGCTAGGTAGATGTGGGAGTAGGAGGACAGGCGAGTGCGATTTTTGGATACATAAAGATGACTCGCACCAGAATTTCATCTGGGAAGATGTTAACACCAGCGAGGAATGCCACAGATCTCCTTTTCTGTTCTCTTCACTCGAGCCTTGTGTTTTAGGTCTGAGCCATTTTGTCCCCGAGGTCCCAAGCAATTACAACTTCTCTGTGCTCTGGTCCTCAGACTTTTCTCTCCCTTGCAAGAGACACGCGTGTGCCCCGCCCACAGGCAGCACTGCTGGAGTCACCGGAAAGCTGGCCGGGCCCGGCCCAGGATGCTGTTAGAAGGAGAGGTTTCCACTCGTGATGCTTAACGAGATATATTGTTCGTACTGCAAGGTTGACACATTTCAATGATCATGATCGAAGAGGAAAAGGAAGATAACTTTACACTTATTTTTTTAAATAAAAGCAAGTTTTGTGATGAAGGCAGTCATAAAAATATATCAGCCTTGCAGTCCGAACAATATATCTCATTAAGCATCGCGAGTAGAAACCTTTTCATTTGATGCTTACGATGCTTTCAAGTGCAGACAGGGACATCAAAATGGCTGTGAGAAGGCTTTGCATATTTACAGACATCCAAGCTCGATTTACCTTTCACGACTTCAGGCTGAGTAGAGACCGGATCCCATACGATTACCTGAAATGATTTTAGGCTTGTCATAAGATACAGTCGAAGCACATTTAAAATGATTATGGAGCCACTAGGGTACAAAGAATAAACATGTTATATCAGTTATTATTTATTCAGATTGACTTTTAGTTGTCCTGGATCCTATCATCAGATTAATTTCTAGAAGGAAGTAAAGGGATAGAGGGTGATGGGAATCTGTCCTAGTTACTTTTCTCTTTGCTGTGACAAATACCCAGTACTCACAAGTTAAGGGAGGAGAGGTTTACTTGGCTCATGGTTTGTAGAGGTTTCAGCCCATAGTCCACTGGATCCAAGGCAGGGAGGCAGAGGGTGTCATAGAGGAGAAGCAGTCCATAGCAGGCAGGCAGGCGAGAGCACATCAGCCCCCTTTCTGTCCCTTTGATTTTAAGCAGGCTGCCAGCCTTGGTGCGGGAGTAGCTCGCCACACCCTCAGTCGTAGCTGGAGCTGTGTCACCTCAATCGGGGAACTGATTTAGTCATCACACACCCTTGATCCCAGCACCACACACCCCAGATTCAGCCACCTCTGACCCCATCCCTGATGGCTGCATGAGGCCATGAGGGGACATCTGGACACAGCTGTGACAGAACCCCTCGCCCAGGCCAAGTTTGGTAGCAGAGGGAATGAGATGCCATTTAAGGGAAGCCTGAGGTTCAGGCCCATGCGATGAGTCTGCATTCAGACAGCAGGCCTAGGAGGGGGCCCTTGCCTCCCTGTGCTCCCTGTGAGAGGGTTGGCGGGGGTTGGCGAGGTGCAGTCACGCTTATGGGGACCGGCAGCCTGCCACTCTGGATTCTAAGCTGGAGAGCACATTCACTGATAGTCAGATTCTGGGTCAGGCCTGCCAGTCTACAAAGTACTCTGTGGCAACTTTTCAGCAGCGGGCAGTGCCCTGTCCACCCAGATTACTGCCGTCAGTCAGTAAATCACTGACCTCCTCATAGAGGACCAGGAAGAGGCCCCACGCGGAGCAGTATGCAATGGGGTGACGCCTTGTGGGGTGTCTCTGACCTCTCGTGTCCTCTGGGGGCTGCTGCCAGGGTTGATTGAAGTCCTGGGTCCCCTGCCCACTCGAAGGAAGCCAACAGGAATTACTGTGGGGGCCGGGAGGGCAATGGGTGGTTGTCGTTGATGTTTGTGTAGACTGGAACACCGCTTGCTCCAGACAAGCAATACAGGGAGATTTGTGAATTTTACAGCACATTTGCTAACCATTTTTGGAACTGACTTGCACTCACCTCAAAGCGGAGCCTTTCTTTGTGCCTGAAAGATGTATGATGTGGTTTGTGGTTTTCAATATATTAGGTAATCAGTGCTGTTTCAAACATTAATAACTTCTCTTCTGCCTGTAGAAAATGTATTAATATCCCAAGGCTGACATGTGCCATCTTCTGTTTCTGTATGGAAATAGTAACAAAAGGTGAATATATGACAGTTAAGGTACATATACAGAAGAGCTAAAAATTTAACATTTAGTAATATTTATTATGAAATATTGTTCAATGACATATTTTCAACATATACATGTTTAGATACACAAATTTATCTACATCTTATCAATTACAGAGTTTATAAATAACTATATATAATATGCAATGGGTAAATAATTACATATATATAAATATACCCAGTTGGGACTGAAGATTGATAGGTTTAGCTAGATCAGATCTCCGTCATTGTCACAATTCTATTACTGTAATCATATTTATGCTTCTGTTCCCAGAACCAGCAATTGTACTTTTCCAATCTGCAGTCATTTTATGAGAGGGCAAAATAGAATTCGATATTTAAATGCAGAGTTTTACTGACACGGCTAGACAGATAAATGTGCAACCTCTGTCCAGTCAGACCAGTGGCTTCTGGCTGGCAGCACCTTGCAGCAGCTCTAACTGGCTGAGCGTCATTGCTGTTAAACAGGATGCCCAGCAGGGCAGACAGTGCAGGATCCATCAAAGCACGCTGGCGAGTAAGCTGTCCCAGTAAGGTTTACAATGTCAAGTAGCGAATTTGGATGAGCAGATTTAAACAGCAGGCACAATCACTGAATCGATGTATTATTACATGTTGACGGAACTTTGTAGAATTAAGCACTAGATCGAAAGTCCCCACCACCTCTGAGTAGACGTGAGACCTGGACCCCCACAGCTCCTGCTGCTGCCTGACCCTGAATGTCTGCATCACTGCCCTCGGTTCCCTGGGCATTGAGAGTTGACCAGGCAGTCTCATTGGCTAGGTCAGGGTGCTCGGCCAGTCCCAGGTATCAGGGAGGCGGGGAAGGTGAGCTTTCTGTCCTGGGACATGAGTACCCTCTCCCAGCAGAATTTATATCTGAGGAAATTTTGCAAATAGAGAACAATGCTTCAGTTTCCAACAGCAGATACACGAACACTGGGACAGCCACCCACTGTGAAGTGGAACTAACCCCAGACCCTCTCCTCTCCTAGCCCGAACTTAGCCACAGCGAGTAGACTTCATGCAGTTTCAGAATAAGGTAAAGCAGATGGCCCACGCCTGTGAGCCCTGCACTTGGGAGGCTGAGGCAGGAGATCACAGTGATTTCAAGGCCAGCCTGAAGCTCTCAGTGAGACCCTGTCTCAAATATAAACAGTGAACACAGAACCAAAAGATCGTGACAGAGTAAAACCACTTGTTCGATTGGTTTGCCTGTGGAGAAGTGGAAACAGTTCAGCAATCACACAGGGGTGTACATGGCAGGGAGAGAGCGAGCGCAGACCCCACTGCTGTACCCCATGTTCTCCCAGGGAGCCTTTTCATCCGTGGCAGGACAGAAGCCTCTCTGTAATGGTCCGTGAGGTCCCAGGAACGCTGGCGTCTGTCAGAGCTGAGAGCGCAGCCCGTGAGCCCTGCAGGGCAGGTGTGGTGCTGCCTCTCCAGTGACAGAGGTGCAGCTGGGAGGCAGGCAGGGCCGGCGGCTGGAGGCTCCCCTGGACCCATGTGCAGTGAGGAGTGGTGCATTTCCTTGATCTCCACGCTGTGCGCCTGCTTCCCCTGCAGTGCTGACTGCTTGCCTGTGGGATGAGCTCAGCTTGGGTCCAGGTGCCTTGGGCTGCCGGCACTTGGGTGCCTTCTTCTGCACTCAGGCAGGTATAGCTACGTGTGTCCAGCCCGGTCCCTCCAGAGACCAGTAGACATCAGGGCTGGAAGCAGGGACAGCAGAAAGATCCCATCACCCACCATGCCGGTCCCTTGGGTGGCCTGGGCGTCCTTGTCCTCAGTAGGGATGGCCCAGCAGTGCAGGCCCAGAGCACAAGGGGCTGTTCAGCTTAAGCCACCGAGTGCGGAGCCACCTGACAGTGCAGGAGCTGGTGGTGCAAGGGTCCTGGGGCCTGTGAGCTTCTGGCCCATCACAGCCCAGGTAGCAGGTATGGATATTTCTGAGGAGAGGGCTGAGGTGATATGGTCCTCTGGAAGAGTCTCCGGATGACTGCAAGGATGTTCTTCACTGGAAAATTGCATCCTTCATCTTCAAGCCTTCAAAATGTGCATGATCAAAAAGAAAATTAAAAATGCTCAGTTCTGCCCTGAAGTATCAGTGTTATTACACAGCCTTGTTTCTGTTTCCATTCCTTCCATCCTTATTTACCAAAGTACACAGCACGACAGAGATGGTGAACATTTAAATTTAAAAACATTTAATCAATAAAAACATTGTCATCGGTCCACTGTAACCCCCTTCCCTTGAAACGCTCTGTCCGAAGTCCGCTTTCCTGAGCGTCTTTGTAAAGTGTGAGCAGAGACTGGCGGACCTCGCCGTCCGAGGGAGGGGCAGCTCGCAGACCAGGACCCTGTGTCCTGCTCCGCCTTCAGCCCTGCATCTGGTGCAGTAAGGCTTCCGCTTCTTCCCGAGTCGAAGCCACCAGAAAGGGAAGGGAATCGCTTTGGAATGTGGGGGTGCAGCTGGACTCAGGGAAGAGGACTGGGGAGCTGAGGCGGGAAGGAGCAGGGACGCGGTGAGTGCGGGCGCTGCGACGGGAGGGCTCCAGGGCGATCAGACTCCCCGGTGTCTTTTACTGTGGTAAGTTAATATTCCCATGCACAGTCACTGCGGTTTCAGTCTCTCCTTGTACACATGCGTGCAGCCACTGTTCCTGAGCATTCACACACGGGCTTGTTCCTAAGGTGTAAAATTTCGCAAGGTTTAAAGCCATTTACAGCCACTGTATTGAACATGTACTCTTATGTCACCCAATATAAAAAAATACATTTCATGAAATATACAAAACGGCGTGGTTACATGAGAGCCACTGACATAGAATTTTAGTGGCAACATCATGTGGTTATACCAGTATCTGTGACTAGCTTAGATGTGCTTTTAATTTTTAGAACCACAAATATCAAACCCAACACATTTTATGTGGAAATGTAGATACATTACCAGGATACAGTCACATAAAAAGGAATATTGTGGGACTACAGCTTGCCAAATTCTCCACCTGAAGTTTTAAGAGGTGTATGAGACTGTATGTGCCTCCTCTTCTTCTAGAACTGGGTGCTATAATTCTTTAAACAGTTAAGTCGAGCCAGGCATGGAGGCTCACGCCTGTAATCCCAGCACTAGGAGGATGAGGCAGGAGGATCCCCACAAATTCAAGGTCAGCCTGGGCTGCTCAGCCAGTTCAAGGCCAGCCAGCCTTGGACTACAAAGCGAGACTCTGCCTCAGAAACAAAAAATAAAACTAAAAAAGAAAAGGCAACGGACACGTGGCCTCTTACTTTTGTCCTTACGTTTTACTTTGAATTTCTTTTCTGGTTGCATTGGGGCGTAAGTTTGTTACTGCGTGGTTGCTTTCACTCCCTACTGCTGCCTAACGAACAGCTGCACAGTGGTTCACCATGGTCAGCATCTCAGGTGTCCTGGGTTCCCTGGGCCGGGACTCCAGCAGCACAGACCTGATTGCTGTCTCGGTGGCTGAACCTCTCCGAAGCCCCTGTCCGCAGGGCCGGTGGGGGGCGCTCAGCTCCTGTCCTGGGACTGAGACCTCTGGACTGCCACGCCCACTTCCCATGCTCCTTGAGGGAGACTCATGAAATCCAGCCTCCTTTGGGTTTTGTTTTTGGCGGTACTGGGAATCAAGCAGAGCCTTTCAGCACTGAGCTACAGCCCAGCCCTCCTTAATTTGTATTTGCGGACAGAATCTAAGTTGTCTAGGCTGTCGTCAGAGCTGCAGTCTGCTTGCTTCAGCCTCCAGAGTAGCTGGGCAGCATACTTTGTGAAGAAAGGGATAGAAAAACACCGGGTTTCACAGAATATATGTCTTTTAGAGGTCATAGGGAGGAAACAGTTCTGCTCTAAGTTCTTGGGGAATCACTTTGGGCTCCTGCTGCAATGAATCTGGACTTCTCTAAATGCATTTATCCATTTGTGTGTGCCCTTGGGATTGTTTCTGCAGCGCCTGCTGTGCAGGATTATGAGGACTGTTTATTTGGAAAGAGTTAAAATAGCTTCAGGAGAAAAGGAACTGACCAGAGCTTCACTTTGGAAGTAGTCCCTTTGGGGTCTGCTGTGCACCTTACCCGGTGCCTTCTTACCCATCTGTGTCTGATACCTGTGGAAGGCATCTCTGCTTACAGGAGGGGGCCTGAAGGCACAGCCTGGGAGGGCCTGCATCTGGGGCCAAGATGGGGATGAGAGACCCTGGGGGCGATGGGAGGAGCAGTCACTGGGAGCCCAGTGAAGACCCCAGAGGGTTTGTGTTCAGGCTCCGCATTTCAGGAAGACGCACAGTGCCAGTTGTTGGCTGTTAAAGCAACTAGAAGCAAGATACAGGGGCGTGGTTACGTCCACTGCCCCTTAGCCACTTTGGAAATCATTTGTGCAGTGAGTACTTAGCCCGGGACTCAAATGCTGACTTAATACACAGAAGAAACACAAATGTATTTCTGCCAAAAAGCATGGATTGTTTTTCAGTCACCGTTAATGGGAAACAAACCAAATGCCCACGCAAAAGTTTAGGTAAATTAGCTGTGGTATATGTATAAATTGGAATACTACACAGCAATGAAAAGGAGGAATCACTACTATCCACAGTAACAGATCTCATAGTGACACAGAAGGGTCCAACAGAGTAGGCAGAAAAGACCACGCAGTGTGCGATTCAAGGCAGAATCGGACGCTGGCGCCCCCAGGCCAGAAGAGCGGCACTGTCGGTGGGGCAGACGGACACCAACTCAAGTACATGGAGATTCGTGGAGAATGACCAAAAGGTACAAGTGACAGGAATGAACAGGAGAGACAGCAGGGAGAGGGGAGCAGCGTGAGCACCTATCAGCGAGCCCAGTCTGGCCGGAGCACCTGCGTTCGGGGAACAGTAGGGAGGCTCGGGCGGCACTGTGGGCCGTGATCTGATCGCCAGGACGGCTTGGTCCCCAGCCTCAGCGCCCAGGGCTGACGCTGCCACCGCCCAGAGGAGCACTCCTGGGACGGCTTCGCCTGGCTGTGGAGAACGTGCTGCTCTGCAGGAAAGGAGCAGAGATGGAGCGGGGCGAAGACTGGCGGAGGGCGTGGAAGGCGGGGGAGGGACCCTCTCCGCCCCCATCACCTGGTACCTGTCGCATCTCTGTCAGCACAGAGAGAGGCGCAGGAGGTGGGTGGGGAGGGGCTGGCTTCTGGAGCAGGAGCCAGGAGAGCTGGGGTGTAGGAGGCCGTGACGGGGCTGGCAGGGCATGGGACAGAGAGGAGCCAGAGGTCAGGAGTGCGGCCGGTCCAGGCCTGGGCGTGGGCAGATGTGAGTTCAGATTCTGTGTTTGTCTGTAGAATGGGGAGCTGGCCTCTCTGGTGTTGCAAGGGCAGTAGACACTGATCCTGTTGCCCTTGCTCTGTGAAGGAGGCTGTGTCACCACTGGGAAGCAATCTGGGCAAGAACTGGGGATTTTATAAATCACCCTGGCAGCCCTCTGCCAGCCCCTTGCAGATGGTTCTGGGGCAGGGTTCCTGACGGGCTCTCTCCTGCTTGGAGTCACGCTGCGGCCTCCTTGGGTCCACGGCCTCGGGAAGACACTGGTCGTGGCTCCTCTGGTCATTTCTGGGCACCTCTTACTTCTGTCCCAGATGTCTCTTAAATTCTCTGTATGCTGTTCCCTCCAAAGCCCATTTTGGGTCCTCTGGGGTTTAATAACTAATTTGATTAGCTAATTTTAATATCAGCCTTGTGGGACCCAACTCGTGTCTCACTGCATGCCACCCGTGGTCCGCAGGAATGAATCCTGCTTCTCAGCATTTCTGGTTTTAGCTGAATAAGACATGAAGTTAGAGAAGTGAGTAGCTTGATTATACTAGCAAAGCTTTGAGTTCAGTTAACACAGACGCTTCTCAGGTTCTCTCCTCACTGCCTTACCTAGACATTTCTTCTATTCTGTGAAAGAACCTCTTCCAGTTTCTTTTACAACCATGTTACTTTATGAGCTTTTGAAGTTAAAGTACTTACTGATCATTTATAGAGATAATATCGGAAACATTAAATCTCAGCCACTCAGCATGCAATAGCTTTCAAAAAGACAAATTTTAACTTTGGAGCAAGGGTAACACTATATTTTCTTGGTTCAGCTTTAATCTTTGTAAACTCTACCTTGTGCTTCATTAAAGCTATTTTTATTTTTGTAAAAGAAAAAAAATGAAAAGCCAAACTTTATGCCAAAAATATATATTTTTACCTCTCACTGTATAAAATATTTAAGTGTCTCAGTTCATCAGAAATAATGAAATAATTCTTTCTTATTATTTTGCTGAATTTATTTTGGTCCAAAAAGGCAGCTAGTAGTTTCTATAGGCTTATGGAAGTGTCAGCTTTCAAAGCCATAGTTTCTTCAATTCAGCAGGAAAATCATATTGATGTTGTATTTAAAAAGCCAAATGATCGTTACACAAAAACCTTGCTGTTCAGCGCACCTGTAGCCAAAGCTAATGGGAGAAACACAGGAGAAGTCAGTGTCACTGCAGTGTAACCCCACCGTGGTGATGTACAGCAGTGCAAGGCCTCGAGTGAGTTAGCAGGCGCCTCATTCTGGGCTGTTTTCCTGGTGCTGATTTCATCTCATTCGGTGCACGGGCATAACTAATTGTGTGGTGCAAGAACTGCATCAGAGCGTCTGTATTCACATAATGTTCTACAGATCGATACGCAGAAGATTAACAATGTAAAGAAAAATGGGCGAAACATAAGAAAAGTCATTTTGCACACACACATACACACACACACAATACACTCATGAACAAAAACATGCATACTGGTGAACATACCAAAAGAGCATCTTATCATTTTCGGGAAAGGTAGATAAAAAATCTGCATACCCTTTTACACAGTTTTTTTCACTGAAAAAATATACTGTATTTTACAAAGGACTTCTTGGATGATTTTGATATTGCCTCACATCTATTTGACTCTAAATTGATTTGCCACTTTTCAGGAGGCTAGGTTCCATATACCTTTGCTGGGAACATCAAACCGCTGAATCTGTTATAAGAAAA
The DNA here is from genome assembly GCF_012274545.1 of Fukomys damarensis. Classification (NCBI taxonomy): domain Eukaryota; kingdom Metazoa; phylum Chordata; class Mammalia; order Rodentia; family Bathyergidae; genus Fukomys; species Fukomys damarensis. Next base: position 3,809,527 of record NW_022900916.1, read on the forward strand.
TATATTTGGAAGTAGTTTGTCCTGCGATTGCAGTGTATTTGCAGAACAAATCAACTACTTTCTGGATTTCCCTCTCATAGTTTCTCCGGGCATGAAGAAAGAACCAGTACTTTCTGTGAGGAATGAGGTGAAGACTTTTTCCTAGCAGACTTCTGACTTGAGCCTTTTAGGTACTGACCTGCAATATCACAAAATATTTCTGGGCTGATTTCTGCAGTAGTTATAAGTTGTTTTCCTTGGAAGTGACAGTACATTCTGCTTCTGTGAAATCTTCCACATTCAGGAGGAGCAGTTGGAGAAGTATATTAAGGGTGTATTCTAAGAGCACTGACCTAGGAAGGTGTCCGTTTCTGATTATCAGGGGTCCCCTGCCCTTGTGCACTTGAAACCAAAACCTGGATTTCATATAAACAGAGGAGATGTGATTCATTATTATCCAATGGCCAGGCAATGTCTCTTTCATTTCCAAAGTGGTTTATTGAATAGAAATGTGTCTGCGGCTTTTCTCAAGGTAATTGAATGGCTCCGACAAGACTGCCTTGATATAGTTTTGTAAGAAATGCCTTGGATGCTCGCATACAATTAAATATGCTGCCTTGTAGATCAAATAGATGATATAATGAGCTAGAACATATTTCTGTTTTATCATCGTCTAGAAAGAGATGGAGCTATCAAAATAGGTCACCAAATATATATCTATAGGATTCTGTATTTCCTGTCTCAGCTCAGCATGAAATCCTGGATAAAAGAGAAGGGAGATAGAGAAGAGAACGATTGAAAAATCAAAAGTTTAAAGCATAAGAAAATGCAAGATGGGCTGCACATAGTGTCAGGTGGTTGAAGAAAAAGATTCAGGCTTAAGATAAATCTGTACTTGAGACAGCTACATAATACGTTCGCGTACAGTCCAACATGCTCTCCAGATCTTTCACAAGGGATTGCAGTAAAGGCTAGAAAAGGAACTCAGAGCAGATTAAATCAACTCCTGGATATATGTCTGTGAGGTCTCCAAATAAGCCAAAGGATCGTGGCAGATGGGATTTGGGGTTTCCCAAGTGAAATCCAAGTGTGGTCTTTGTAGAGGCATAAAATCTCTACCGACACACACACACACACACAAATGAAAGGATAAATTATTCATACGCATGGGTTAGATTTGGCCCCTGGGACCTTAGATCAAATACGACTGGGTTTACATTGCTTTAGGAAAACTGTAAGCCAATATTTAGAAAAAAATGAGATGGTGAGATTCAGCATCTCATTTTGAGCAATAGTGCTTTGGTTCTAATGAGCAGATGCTCACGGGTGGCTTAAGGAGCCTGCTGCAATTAAAAGATGTTTTGAGGCTGGAGGAAACCATTCAGCCACACACTGCCTGACAGGGCTGCCTTGGCTGGCTTCCCCATGACAGATGCACTCGGCCTCCGGATCTGGGCACCAGCCTTTCGCTTGGCAGCCGCCCCTCCAACAGTAACCTGTAAGACCTGGGCTTGGCAGCAGGTTTACGTTCTCTTTTCTAATATAACAGATCGGATATATCGCTGCAGTGATGTGATCATGCCGGTATCAAGATGAACTCCGGTGACTTCGCAGACAAAGCCCAGAGCTGGACTCCTGGGGAGATTTCTCGTTAGAGGGCGCTGTTGTCACCAGGCATGTTTTGATCTGCCTGTGTGTAGACTTTGATTAGAGATATAGGGAAATAGAGCTCTTTGAAACAAGGCAAGGTACCTGTTTTTGGATATCTTGGCTCATTATCCGTGGTGTGTCTGGGAGGACACTTTTTTTTTTTTTTAATTCACAGAGGAGGAAGCAGGTGCGCAGGCGTAGGGAAGTGTCACTGTGAGACACCGAGTCATCGATTGCAGGCACAATTTGATTCCACTGTTGTGCTCTCCCCGGTTCCTTCTTTTCCTTTCCTTTCTTCATTCCTCTCAGGTCAGAGGCTGGCAGCATAATTAAAATTTGCATTATTTATGAAGAGCCATTAAAGTGGGTGGCTGGCCGGTTACTCAGACAGCAGAGAGAGCCAGCGCTGAACTGCATTTCTCCGACTCGCCCACAATCAACGATACCTTGGCCATTAGGCCCAGAGAGAAAGTACACAGGGTTAGGGCTTTTCAAAGAAAATCGTGTAAAACATCGTGGCTGCTTATAGATGGGTGGGTATCTATAATCATCCTAAGCAACAAAAACTGATCCTGTGGTGTGTGTGTGTGTGTGTGTGTGTGTGTGTGTGTGTGTGCATACAAGCTGCCTTTCTTTCACCAGTCCACTGATACTGAGTAGAAATGTAATTACCGAGGGGAACGATGTTTTGCAGGTACAGAGGTGGGACTGGGGCTACAGATGTACACACACAGGTGTCACCGAGTGCACGTCACCTGTGTGGATGGAGACACTGGAGTAGCTCAGAAACATCTGTCACCAGCATGATATGTTGGGAAGCCAAAGAAATGGACTTGGGCATCTGTTTTCTGCAAAGCATCAGGGTCTGTAAACGCAGACATCATTTCTTAAATCTGCCAATTAGAATGGGTTTATAGGCCTAATGCAATTTTTGCAAACAGCGAGAGCCGGTGTAGTCAAGTCAGCCCAGCACATTCTCCACATTTTCAGAAGGGCAAAAAGCCTCCCCGTGTGTCTGTGTTTGCAGCCCCGCCCTGAGCTTCGGCCGGAAAGCTGTGCATGGTGGCTTGGTTCGTTTTGCGGCGTCTGCATGAGCCTTTCCGCCTGTGGCTTACCGTATCCATGTAGATTTTAGTCCTGTTAGAGGAGAATCAAACGTACCCTTCCACCCTTTGCCATCTTCTTCCTCTCCGTGGAAAGGGGCCAACAATGGCCGATAATGATTCTGATATCACAAGACTGAAAACCTTGCATATACTCAGATGTTGACTTTCATCTGTGCGGTGTCTGTTGTAAGGTATCGCCAAACAGGATAAATTATCGCTGTCTTGAAACAATCACTACTGGGTAATATTCTCTTGAGTCATGTTTTGGATGAGTTTTCACACCTTGGGGAGGAAGTGCTGCATTCCCCATGTCCTGCTGAGGTTGCTGATGCTATCGGGGATAGGATTAATAATGACCCTTGCTGCACGTCGGGTGTTATTCTAAGTGCTTTGTATTTCTGCGTTTCTTTTATCTTTCCATCAACTCTATCACATAGTGCTTATAATTAGCTTAATTGTATAGAGTCCCCCCCACACCACCAAACCCACACAATGAAGCAGAAAAGTTGATTTGCTGACGCTCATAGCCCTGTTACGAGCTGGACTCAGTATCTGGGCCACCAGGAAGCAGCTGGGCCCCGGCGTCAGGCCCTAAGTGAGGGCAGAATGTGCCGTGAGAGGCTCTGTTCCCCTTTTCCACCTGGAGAACATGTGACCCGAGCGACGCCATGTTTCTCAACTCTTCATTGTTCGGGCTCTGTGCTCCTGTGCGACTGTGATTATGTCTTTTTACTTTCTTTACGGGTGGTGTTGCTTTCAGCAGTTGATGTGCGATGTAAAGAGCCCTGATAGTCATTTTGCCTTTCCCTGTGGGGACAAAGCCATGTCTCTGGAAACGGTACTTTGATCTACTTCTTGGCTAATGGTCATCATAGCTGTGGCCGGAGGAATTACCTTCTGACAGATCTTCCTAAGAACAGGCTAGGTTTATATCTTACACTGCGAGAAGTCCCAAAGGTGCTCTTATATTCAGATGATATCCATTAGCTGTTTGCAAGCAGAATACGTCTCTATGAAGAGCTCTTCAGTGCTGTCGAGTTCCACGGTGCATCCTGCCCTTTCTGTCTCTGACTGTTCTGTTCCCAAGGCATCGATGTCCCCTCAGAGGACTGGAGGACGGTCGCAGTCTGTTGTTGAAGATGCCGCGAGTCAGTCGTGGTGACTGTGTAGCTGACACTCAAGTTTAGCACTGGAGCCTGAATAACTCAGCTGTCTGCTAAAGAAAAATCACGGTGAGGTTCACATTTGAGCCTTAGCTTTCTCGTTCATACTGCATGTATTAAATATGATGCAAATGGTGTATACTTACTCACAAAAGGGCAGTGATCCACCCATTCTTTGCAGTAAAAATTTAAAAATGAAACTTTACTGTCTCACCACCTAGGTGGTTTGCACTAAATCTCATGTGTGATGGTGTTTTCTTAGATGGAGGATGACAGTGTCATTGCTGTCGTACTCCAAGCATCTGTCTGTCTGTCTGGCCATCCGTTCATCCATCCATTGGTCCACCCATCCGTCCATCGTCTTCTCTTTCTTTCTTTCTTTTATCATTATTCTTTTAAACACCTATTTCTGTCTATCCCAGTGGACCTCGGCATACAATCAGGAAGCATATATACAATTTATTAAGAATAAATAGAAGTATAATTCTAATGAGTAGAAATCACACTTTCAAAGTTAATGACTTTTGTATTCCTGTTAGGTTAGGTCAGATGGGTGAATGCTGGACGAAAAGGAGGATGACCTCTTCGGAAAACAGAGTGTGGTTAATATTTGAATGCCAGGGAAAGTGCTTTCTTGACGACAGAGTTTATCTTGTTCATGACTGTTAGGAGGGGCATGACTGGCTCTGAACTACAGATTTGCTGGTGTGGTCCTGGTTCATGACTGGGACCTTTCTTTGGAGCCCTGCTGGCCCCTGAAGTCTGTGGCGGGCCGCCAGGAGAGAAATGCTTTCTAAGCTGTGCACTGAGCTGGGCAGGTGATATGCTTTCCTGTTGGTCAAGTAACTATTCACAGAAGCATTTCCCTTTCTGAGGATGAGGGCTAAATAAAGGCAGGACTCTGACTGTCCGATGTTAAGGGAACAGGAGGAGAAGCAGGCACTGTGAGAAGGTATTATGTGGGATGAAGGCTTTTGACTTCAGTTGTGAATGGAGTGCCCAGCTCCTTCCTCTTTCAACTCCAGAGTCCATCTGTACCTCTTTCCCCAGTCCCAGGAGAAGTGTCGCATCTTCTGCTCGAAGCTAATGGACTCACTGGCTCCCAGACGTGTTCTCTTCTACTGTCCTCACCCTGGGGGTCCCTTCAGCAGCCCTTTCTGCTGTCTTTTACTTTTAATCCTCCACTTTCCTGGCTCCTGCCTCAAAGCTTAAGGGTTTATACATGCTGTAATCTCTTCCATTTCAGATAAAGCTACAAACGAAATAAATGTTCGTAAGCTCTACATTCTTGAAGTCAGTGTGTTCCTTCTTTCTTTCACTTAATAAACAAGTGCATGTGTGCTTCCTGACTTCATCCATGGATGTGTTGTTTGCAAAAGCATGGCTGCTGTCTAGATCACCAAGAATGAGTGTTTCTCACCAGCCTAATTTCATAAAAGAGGGATAATTCAGCACTGCAAAGGAAGGGTGATGCCTTTATGAGCACTCTGTTTTGACAGCTGTTTGGGGGCTTATGCAGGGGGGAGCGTGGAGCCCTCACACTCATTAACTTATGTGTCCTTAGTGATGACCTCACTCTCTCAGTCTCAGTGACTGTCTTCACATAGGCTGTGTGGTATTGGCTCAGAATCAAAACAAAGAGTTCGATTTAGTTTAGCAGATTGAATTGCCAGTTGTAAGTGGAAATCAAGGCACATGGGTTTTTCCCTGGAAACAGGTGAGTGGCCTGGACTATTTTAAGTGTCAGGACCTCGGGGAGGTATGTGGCCATGGTGCAGATGCAGCCGCTATGGGCTTGGTCCCCGAGCCCATCCAGAGCCCTGCCAGAGGCACCCAGTGAAGACTCGCTCAGCTGTGCTGCATCATGCAAGGGGCCGCTCCGAGTCTCATAGTCAGGGAAATGTGACCCATTCCCTTGCTAGAGACTTACTTAAACTTTATTTTGGAAAAGTGTGAACACTTGACGCACACACAGAAAGTGAACACAGAAAAATACAGTCTGCACGATAGTGGGAGTGAACCAGCCCTCTCACTGCAACGAGTCAAGTTAATATCAGTGGTGTCTTAGGGTAGTGGAGGAAATAAGTCACTCATGAATAACTGGCGGGTTTGTATTATAACCAAGTCTTGTGGATGGGCTTTTTCCCTACGTGAAATACTTATCAAGAGCATGCTCTTGGGACGTGCTTTCTTGTGTACCATGAGAGTACGTTAGTGACACTGGCAGAAAGGTTGTGTTCTGGAGTGGACAGGCATATGTGCTGATGCTCACAGTGAGAAAAACACGGGAAAGGAAAAGTGCAGTGATGTCACACAGGGTGACAGGGACAGGAAGGGAGCCGTTCAGAGTGAGACTTGGGAAGAGATGTTGGAGCTGGAAACTAAATGCCGAACACATTTGTTTAGCAAATGAGAACTGTTTCTCAGGTAGAGGAGCCTGGCGGTGCTTAGCAGGCCAGTTTTAGTGTGGGAGGAGGACAGGAAGCTGAAGACTCAGAGGCCAGATGAAGCAGAAGCCCATAGGTGTGTGGGTTTTGATGTCTTTCAAATGTGCAAGAAGTGTAACACGTTACGTCCAATCTGAGAGAAGGATCTACCCCATGGGTACTGAGGAAACCACAACTCTTAAATCTGGGAAGCTGAAAGCTCCACTTAGGAATGCAGAGGACTTAACACATGCTGAACCCTGCTCTGCAGTCTCTTAAAGCCGGTTTTCCTCAAAACAGCCGCACCGCAGATATTTTGTGTTTATGACAGCAGAGAGATGCATGGTGGGTACCGTAAGATATGCTGCTCTGCTTGCTGTGGCATCAGAGCATAGGAGTCCTTCCTGTTGCTGATCTCCAAAGGCTATCTGCTTACGTGGGCCAATAGAGTCAGCCAACTCCAGCAACCGAAGTGCTTTTGCTATTAGGTCTTAAAAACAGTCCTTCCTCCTTCTGCTAGGTTTCTACCAAAGAGACCCCAGGAATTGTGACCTGACACTTAAAACCTACTAATGGTAGGATATATGGGAGATGGAGGATATATGAATTAATTTAATTGTCGTAATAATTGCATAATATATCTTTGTACACTTAAACTTTATACAGTTTTCATTTGTCAATGATACCTCAATAAAATGTAAATAAAAAGAAATTATGAGACAAAAGAAATGAGAATTTAAATAAAAGTGAACCAAAATGAGGTACATTAAAAACAAGCAACATTTAATGCCCCCCCCAACAGTAGATTTTTCCCTATTATGCACATTTTGCTTGTGCCGTATTCACTTTTGGAAAGATGAAATAAGAATTAATCGAATTAAATCTCATAGATGGGATGGTCAGAGCAGAGAGAGGATAAGCTCCCTTCAAACCACTGGTGATGTGTAATTCACTTTTAATCCCTCCCTCTGTTTAACACATAGTAAATATGTATTTTGCATTTCTTGAGTAAGTTAGAATAAAAGTCACACTAATAGTCTGTTGCCACATCAGTTTTTGACATCAGTTTGCTTTTAAATCAGAATAGATACACGGCTCAAGCACAGAGTTAAGGGGTGGCCAAAACCCACGCCACTGAATCGTGCTGGAAAAAGGCCTCTTCCTCCCAAACCTGGTGCCTCAAATTATTTTAACCACGTGTTGTTCAACCATGAGGAAACTAGACTCAGGGAATCTACTTTAAAACCTGTAAGTTCCTAGGTAATAAATATCAAGGATATTTATTGGTATTGTAAAAATCATGTGATGACATATTTTATAGTACTATCAATTTTTGATTTTTATTACACCCTCTATTCTTGTGCTAGTAGTTGCTCTGTTTTCATGACTGACACACATGACATTTTAATGACCACAGAGGAATCATGGTGATGAGACCACATCTTGTTCCTTTTGAGCTGCTATGACAAAATACCCGAGGCTGTGAGTGTTTGAGTTACTTTCTTCATCACTGAGACAGAAGGCCCAACATCAGAACTTAAAGGAAGGACCATTAAATTTATTATCTGACAAATATGTAAGACTCCTGCCTGAAATACCTCCTAAAACAAAAATGTACATATATTTAGCATGTCTGTGTTTCATGTCTTTTCAGATTCTGTGCTGTTATCTTAGTGTTGTGTATTCATGTATTTATTGGTCTCTTTTTGGTTTCTTTTTAACCTGAAGCCATCTTCCAGAGGTGATAATTCTTCTTCATTCTGTCCTTGATTGCTATGCCACCATACTGTGTTCTACATGATATACAACAATGCCTTGTTTCTCTTCCAGGGAATGCTTTCATGGGCAAATTCAAGACATCTCCCCCTGCATACCTCACTTCCTGCCTTCATCATTTGGGCCCTATTTCTAGCTGTCTTCTTACTTTAGGTTCTCACTGACCTGCGTCCATAGACTTTTCTGTGCTACTCTTACCAGCTACTGGGGACTCTTTTTAAGGGGTGCTCTCTAGGTTCTTTTTGCCCTGACCAAAAAATGCAAATGTTAGCAGGGTTTTACATTTATGAAAAGTACGTTCTGCAGAGTGTGTGTGGGTGAATTAAAAGTAGGGAAAGAAGTACATTCTCCACAGTGAGTGCAGACCCCTGGGGAAGAGAGAGCACAGTGGCCATGAAGAAAATGGCAATGGTCTTTGTGTCCCCCACTCCTCAGGCCGACTCCTCGGGCTGACATCAGGTCTAGATCCTTCTGTCAAAAACTTGCGTGAGTTCTGAGAGAAAGTAAGGGTAACACTCCCTGATTAGTCCCAGATCCAAGGTGTGGGCGTGCATCTTCCGGATCTCTGTGATGGACAGGTCACACACACTTGCCCAGCCAGTTTGCCCTACCCTAATCTCCCGCCTCACTTCTCCTGGTCATCTTTATTTACTCTACCTGATACTCCTCAACCATTGCCATTCCTTTCATTATGAAATCTATATTGCTTTGAAAGTCAAAACAGAGCCTGCCTTCAGCTCAGCCCTCTCTCTGTTGCTGTTGCTACCCCTCCCCTCTACTCTCCTCACATGGCTGGTTCCCTCCTTATCCACAGCCTGTGCTGACTTCTGCATATGCTTGTATTTCTTTGCTCCCTGACTGCTCATCCTTAAAAATGGGCTTTCTCCATGAAACTGTTCTAAATTTGAATCTCCCTCATCTGTCCACAGCCCACCCCTCCAGCTGCTACTGTTTGTGTCTGGGTCAAGCTTTTCTCCTTTCTGGGTAAGCAGTGTAGTTCTTAGCATACTACTGCAGTATTTTCCATGGCCATAACACCTAATATTTTGTAGTTCTGTGAGGTCAGGAACTCTATATCCATTGAGCACAGTAGACATTCAACAAATAGATACTGAGCACCTGAGCTTTATCTGCATGTTTCATTACAGGAGGGGGACAGATGAAAGCATGTCAGGAAGGCCAGGCTAGCTGGGCAATATTTTTCTTTCTTTCTTTCTTTCTTTCTTTCTTTCTTTCTTTCTTTCTTTCTTTCTTTCTTTCTTTCTTTCCTTCCTTCCTTCCTTCCTTCCTTCCTTCCTTCCTTCCTTCCTTCCTTCCTTCTTTCTTTCTTTCTTTCTTTCTTTCTTTCTTTCTTTCTTTCTTTCTTTCTTTCTTTCTTTTTTTTCCACCTTCATTTCACTTGGTCAGGGTGTATGATCTTGATAATCCTCTGTATTATTTTTGCCAGTATCTTACTGAGGAGTTTTGCATCTATGTTCTTTAGGGAGATTGTCCTGTAATTTGTTTTTTTGATTGGGTCTTTCTCTGCTTTCTAAATCAAACTAATCGTTGCTTCCAGGAATGAATTTGGGAGTATTGCTTCCCTTTCAATTTCATTAGAGTTTCAGAAGTGGTGGCCTTACCTTTTTCCTAAATGTCTTATAGAATTCAGCAGTGAAACCATCAGGACCTAGGCTTTTCTTTGTTGGTAATTTTTTAATTATGTTTTCAGTTTCACTGATTGAAATTGGAGTGTTTATCTCTGGTGTGAATAAACTATAATAGTACATAAGATCCTAATGAGATAATTGACATTGTGAAATGGGAAGAAAAGGGCTAAAGGCGTAGGGAAGGTGGGATGGGTAGGGGAAAGGTAATAAGGGAAAAGAAAAAAATATGAGAAAATGAAAAGATGGAAATAAAGTGTTTGTAAATGGAAAGGGGAGGAGGGAGTGAAGGGAAGGCAGGGACAAGGGGAAAAAATGAGAACCAAGACCTGTCATGTAAAGGTACAAGATCCGAAAAATGAATGTAGCTGTACTGTATCCCTAAAATGCACCAATAAACTCAATTAAAAAAATAAATTGATGTCTTTAGAATTTTTATATCTTCTTCATTCCGCTTTGGTAATTCATATGTATCTAGGAATCTGTCCACTTCTTCTGTTTTCTGTTTTCTTGGAATATTGGTTCTCGAAGTAGGTATTGATGATCCTCTGGATTTCTGCTGGGTCTGTTGGGATTTCACCCTTTTCGACTCTAATTGCATGGATTTGAATACTTTCTTCCCTTTTTTGATAAGTTGACTAAGGGTTTGTCAATTTTATTTATTCTTTTGAAGAACCAACAACTCTTCCATTCATTGATTTTCTGTATTGTTCTTAGTCTGTATTGCATTGATTTCTCCTCTGATCTTTATAATTTCCTCCCTTTTATGAGCTTTGGGTTTGTCTTGCTCTTCTTTTTGTAGGAGATTGAGGTTCATCATTAGATTGTTTATTTGTGCTCACTCTGTTTTGCTAGTATGGGCATTTACTGCTATGAATTTCCCTTGTAGAACTGCTTTCATTGTTTCCCATAAGTTCCCATATGTTGAATTGGCATTATCATTTAATTGTAGAAACTAACTTCTTCTCTAATTTTCTTCTAGACTCATTGGTTGTTCAGAAGAGTGTTATTCAATTTCCATGTGTTTGTGAAGATTTTGAGCTTTCTTATGCTATTGATCTCCAGTTTACTTGCACTATGGTCTGATAATATACAGAGGATAACTTCAATACCTTTGCAACAAGTTCTCTGAGCTAGCATGTGGTCTGCTTTGGAAAATGACCCATGTGTAGCTGAAAAGAATGTGTATTCTGATTTTGTGGGGTGGAACACTCTGTAGACATCTATTAAGGTGTCCATTTATTCAAAAGTTTGGTTCAGTGCTAGTCTTTTGTTACTGATTTTTAGTCTAGATGATCTGTCTGTTTGTGACAGTGAGGTATTAAGTTCCCCCAATACATTATATTAGTGCTTATTTGATTTTTCATGTCCATTAATATTTGTTTTATATAGTTGGGAGCATCAGTATTTGTTTTGTTGCACATATATTTATGATTGTCATCTCTTCCTCTTGGATTGTTCCCTTTTCAAGGATGTAGTGACCTTCTTTGTCTCTCTTAATTAGTTTTGATTTGAAATCTATCTTGTCTGCAAATAAAACAACTACTCCTGCTTTTTTCTGGGTTCCTGCACATGGAGAATTGTTTTCCATCCTTTCACTTTCAGTCTGTGAGTTTCTTTTTTAATTAAGTGTATTTCTTGTATGCAGCACATTGCTGTATCTTGCTTCTTGACCCATTCTGCCAGTCTGTTTCTTTTGATTGGTGAATTGAGGCCATTAAAATTAATGGTTATAATTGATACATATTGACTTATCCTTGTCATGATATTTTCCTGTTGTTGGCTCTTTTATTTTTATTTTTCCCTCTTTACCTTTAATTTCTTGCTTTGCCTGATGGTTTCTCTCTCTTGGGTCTCATGGAGTTGTGACCCTCATTGTCTTTTTCTAGGATACTGGTTAGAATTGTTTGTAGTGCTTGTTTGGTATTCATGAAGTTTCTCAGGTTTTCTTTGTGGCAGAAGTATCTAATTTCCCCATGGATTTTGAAAGATAATATTGCAGGATACAATAATCTAGGTTGGAGGTTATTTTCTTTTAGGGCTTGAAAGATTTCACTGCAGGCTCTCCTTGACTGGAGGGTTTGCATTGAAAAGTCTGCTGTGATTCTGATGGGTTTTCCTTTATATGTGATTTGTTTCTTTTCCCTAACTGCTTATAGTATTTTGTTCTTCTGTTGGGTTTCTGGGATCTTGACTATTATATATCTAGGTATAGCTTTGTTTTATCATGGCTACTTGGGGTCCCATATGCCTCATATATGTGCTTGTCAAATTCTTTGTCTCTGCTTGGGAAGTTTTCTGCAATTACTTCTGTGAACAGTTTTTTGTTTTTGTTTTTTTGGTACCAGGGATTGAATTCAGGTCCTTGTGCTTGTGAGGCAGGTGGCAAAACCACTGAGCAAAATCCCTGGCCCATTCTGTGAAGATTTTTTTTCACGTCATTTGTAATTTCACCTGCTTTTTCATGAACTCCTATCAGTCTTATGTTATTCTTCTTTGCATAATCTAGCAACTGCTGGATCCATTTTCTATGGTCCCTTACTATTTTAAGAAGTCTTTCTTTTCATGATTAGTAACTCCAGTCCTGTCTTGTATATCTGATTTTCTGTCTTCGCATTGGCTCATTCTGCTACAAATACTTTCAGTGGAGTTTTTAATCTCCTATATATCTGTTTGAATATGTTTTATGGATTCCTTTTCCTTCCTATGTTGGGTGTTCATGGTTTCCATTTCTTTCCTATGCTGTGCATTCATGGTTTCCATCAAAGTCCTGAGCTCATCCATTTTTTTCATCTATTTCTTTTCTAGAGTCTCTGATCATGTCTTTCATTCTGCTCACCAGCTCTGTAGTTATGTGGGAAATTATTTCTGTTTTGAATTTTTTTAGAGCCTCATTTCTCTGTTTTGTTACTTCCTGTGCTATCAGTTCAGGGTGTCCTGGTGGTTGATTATCAGATTTTTCTACTCAATTGGCCCAAGAATTTGCCTGTGGTGAGCTGGGCCTCTGTGTTTGCGCCTTGTTTAGTGTTTTTCTCATTTGTGTTTTTGTTGTTTGTGCTGTTTTTGATTTAATTCCTGGGCTGATACTTTAGTATTGCTTATTGTGAGTATCTTTATTGCTTGTATTTAGAACCCTTATGGAGTGATTGCTTCTCAGATGTGTCTGCCAGGTACGGTCTTTAAGCTTTGAGTCTCTAATGATTCTTAGGCAATCTCATTTTCAGTATACCAGGGAGGACAACTGATTAGATCAGTCACAACACCTTCTGCCAAGTGATACAATGAGCATCAAAAATATCATTAAACATAGAGTAGAAAGTGACAATTTGTGATAGCTATGAATCTGTCACCTTTAACCATGTGAGATCAAAATCAAATACCAGCCTAAAATATGTTTGTAATAAATAAACTCTTCAATTTAGCAAATTTATCCTTTGGGATGAGGTCTTAAAAGGAGCAGGGGAGGGAGAGATATAAGGAGAGGAAAAGGTTAGAAGTGAGGCCAGAGGACACAGGAAGATCATGCTAATTTTGGGAAACTGTTGAAGATAGGAGGAAATGACAGAGTGAAAGAACAGAGATAAGAACAGAACAAACTGAGGGCAATAGGGAAGCTAAAAACTGTATTCACTTTCCTATAAAACTAATGCAAATGGAGAGAAGGAAAGAGAAAAACAATCCAAAATAGGACAGGAGCAGGAACAGAGGGGGAGAGGAATGTGGAAGAAGAAGGGAGAGAGAGAGGGAAAAGAAAATACAAAAATATGTATATATATTTTTAAAAAAGAAAAGAGAGCCTCCCTCTGGTTATTTCTCTGCTGTTGTGGTAGACAATGTGGGCAGCAGTGTGTAGATTTAAATCGATTAGTCTCAGCAAACCAGCCATAGCCCTCTGAGGTTCAGGCTGATATCTGGCTGCAAGGCCCAAGCTGAGGTCCCTGACCTCCTGCAGGATTGAACTCTGAAAGGTTCTTCTGTGAGTTCCAGTTTCTCTTCCCCTGAAGATAGTCCAGGTTCTGATGGGAGGTGCTGATCCCACCAAATTACCAACCACAGTGGTGGTGGAGATTTTCTTCACTTTCCCAGTGGGCTTAAGTTTTCATTGAGGAGCCTCAGAGAGGCCCTCTCTGTTGTTCACTTCTGCTCTATCTGCTGGAGCTCATTACCATGGCCTGTGTGCACCCCCACTCCATGCCTCTGTAGTGCAGCATGGTCTGGGGACAGTGCTGGCCTCCTAGCTGTGGTTCTGGGGTGGCCCAGCTGACCAATTTTCAACTCTTGGCCCTACTACTCTTTACCTATGAGTAGCAGCAAATAAACTAACATCTCTTTGCTCCACTCCCTGATTGGAAAAATGAGTAGTACAAAATAACTACCTAATACCACAGTCCCAAGGGCCACACAAAGCAGTTTGCAAGATTTCTGGCATAACGTTTGTGTTCAAATAATTCTTGGCACTTGCTTTTATTGTAAAGGGAGAAGCTTATCAAAATTTGGAAAGTATTCTTCCTTTCCCAAAGAATCTTACATTTCTCATTTAGAACAATACGAATCAGGTAAAGGATACCTGAAAAATCATCACTGCAGTGCTGACTAATAAGTAAATGACAGCTAAAGAATGAAGAACATTCAAATTCAGGTGATTAAAAGGATATGAGTCATACAGGAAGGCAGTGATGATTCTCTAGGCTTTTTGTCTCCTAGGCATTTTATTGTTCTACCATTTCTTTTCTAAATCCTTAAAGGTCACCCTCAGGAAGCCAGGAACTTGCATTTTATCTTTTGAATAGCTCTTGGACTATTTGATTCTTCCTAAATGGGAATTATTTCAGTGACTGTTATGCATGGCATGCAAGAAAATCTAGTTGCACATGACAGTTATAACATTATACTTTGTGATCATTGTGCATATATTTTCATGTATTTCATTTGATGTACAATACAATCAGTGCACAAGTTTTATGCATGATATTCAGTGGGTTTTGACAGATCCTTACAGTTGGGGACCCCATAACCCTGCTGAGATAGAGGTTGTTTCCAGCCTCCCCCTTTTTTTTTGGTACTGGGGATCAAACTCAGATCCTTGTGCTTTCAAAACAGGCAGTGGAACCACAGAGATAGATCCCTGGCCCTGGTTCCCAAAAAGTCTCTTGTGCTCCATTTTGTGCTTCGTTGTTCTGTTTTTTGATGACTTGCTAATGGCTTTTTGAGGTACTAGTCAGCTCATCATTAAACAAGCCCTCTAGAAATGTGGGACTCACACAGGTGGCAGGAGCAGGTGGTTTCTGGCTTTGCTTAATAATGTTCGGTGACTTTTTATTACCTTATCTAGTTGAGTGGGAGATATGGAAAAGTGGAGGGCAGCAACATTGTTTATTGTAGTCCCTGCTTTAATGATTTTAGGATTTGGAAATGTCTGACTTGATGTTTTTGTGATTGTTTCTCATTATTTCTGCCTTTGTGTTTTTAAAATAAATGTAGCAGTTTCTTTCAATTTTAGGAAATACAAAAATCCAAACCTGAGATTTCTTGTGGAAAGTGGAAGTAATGCTTGATTGATGATAGATAGACTTTGGGGGTAAAAAAGGATAGTGACAGGAATCAGTGTGTCAAATGACAGGTGTCTGGAATTGCCAGTAAATCAAAGCATTCGTAAAACCTTCTAGGAAAATAAGGGCACACAAAAGAGTCAGTATTTAATCCCTCAGGAGTGCACTATGTCCTGAAAGCAGCATGCTAAATAAAAATAAGTTAAAATAAGATGTTTTATTTTATGATGGTGAGTTAAATGCTGTTACTTTTCTAAATTTGAGATCTGTAAGTAATAAGGTGACTCCTGGACAACACTCCTTGGCCCTTCCACCCTTTCTGGAACAGGGATCGCGCACAGTGCCCCAAGGTTGGGCACCCATGGGTCTCCATGTGTGTCCATGCTACCTGAGAACCAAGGACAGTGGTCATCAGGGCTATGGTAGGAAATTATGCCAGGCCTTACATGTAAGGTAGTTAAGAAATAAAATAGTTTTCCACAATGAAAATTGACTTCTATGGTGTCACCTTTGTCTTCTGTTTCTTCTCTCTACATAATGCCATAAAGAGTCCGTAAAATGCAGAGAAATCATGGGTGAGGAGAAGGGGTGGCTTGTGGGTGGCCTCCTCGGCAGTCTTTCCCCTCTGAACTGTGGGCCGCCAGAGCCCTCAGGGCCAGCAGGATGAGGAGCCGTGAGGGGTCAGTCCGAGGGCCAGCTTCAGGGATGGCTTCTGCTTGTTGTAAACCAGCTGGGTTGAGGTTTGCAGACAAAACTGAGCGGCACAAGATGTGCTCCTGTTGATGGGTCACACGGAGAGGCTGCAGCGTTGGAAGCAGGACACCGATGGTGCGACCCTGTGACATCCATGCTGCCTTTGGATGAAGTGATGCCTCCGCCTCTACTTGCAGCCCATGTGCAGCGCTGAGCTTAGCAAAGGTGCAGATGAGTGTCCCCCTGTGACACTGCCACGTGCAGATCAGCCAGAGACTTTCACGAACAAGGTCACTTTTGCACACCTCTCCAGTCTCATCTCCAGTCCGCTCCCCGAGGTGGCTGCTCACCAGGCTGCATGATTCTACTCCATGTCATCTCCACGCTGTCCCGTTTGTCCTTGAGTCTGTTTTCCATTTGTTCTTTACGATTTGACCCTGGGGTAATGATGTCTTTGAAGGCTTTTTCTCGTGTCTTTTACCCGTCTTGCCTCTGTAGTGTTAGTCCTGTTTTGCACGACGTCTTTGGAAAGCCTCTGTATTGATCCTCATGGGGGGTGGGGGGAGACTCCGGCTTCTCTCACTACTGCATCTCTGGGAAAGGTGTTTGTTCATCACCTGGCCCAGAGAACCACCTGATGGTACTTGGCAGGGCTTCCTCTGTTGCATCTGCTCTTTTCTAATTGCAGTGCAGCTGCATTCTGACATTGGCCCCGCACAAAGTCATGGTTCAGATGCATCAGGTGCAAGAAAAACAGCAAGAGCTGGGGCTCACAGTGTTCCCCCTGCACACAGGCAGATGGTCACTCTGGGCGAATGGGTCCCTCCATCTCGCGAGAGCCAGCTCTGGATAAACCCTTCTTCCTCACTACCAAAACAAGTGCCGTCTTTGGGTTTCGTCTTCAGTGACCAGAGAAGCTGAGCTCCCCAAAATGAGTGTCTGCTGCTAGGTGGCAGTGCCTCCCTTGCATACAGTGCTCTGTCCTCGGGACGTGACTGTGCTTGTCCTTCTCTCATGCACAGCTGTGACCTGTGGCTGCCTGGGCTTCACAGTAGTGTCGCACGGACTCTGGGAGCCTGTGTCACCGCCGCTGCTCAGGGCCTCAAAGGTGATCTCTGGACGCACCGCAAGCTCAAATTAGAGCCTGCAGCTTACGCCTGGGCCTTTCTGAACTTCAGTTATCTCCAAGCTCCATCTCACCAAAATGGGAATGATTTGGCTTCCTCTTGTCCGATGCTGAAGTGTATGTTTCTACAGCAGGAGACGGCCCTGTATTTCGTAGACATTCTGTTTACTTCTTATAGAATATTTACCTCTTCCCAAATCTCAGTTATATTGACTAACAGCTGCATTTGCCCCAAGTAAAAGGACAAACCAGATGAAAATGATTCTGAAGTCTAATGAATTTTCTACTGTGTTTGTATGCATGTATATGCTGGGTGTGTGTGTGTGTGCGCGTGCGGTGCAGGGTCTTTCTCTCTGCTCTAAGTCTGTGGTAGACTTCTAGTCTTTGTTTTGAGATAGGATCTCTTTAAGTTGCTCAGGCACCCAGGATGGGCTGGAACTTGTGATCCTCCTGCCTCAGCCTCTCAGAGGGCTGGGATTACAGGTGTTTGCCATTGTGACTAGCCTACAATGTTTTGAATTACCAAATACTTAAGAATGCTTGCCCTTTCCCTAGATGTGGGGCTCTGTTTTTATTAAAATGAGTGACATCATCAGTTTTACTACAATACAGTATGTATTTATTCTATCAAAATGGTTCCCTTGCATCATTGGAAAACCCAGACCAACAGGACCAGGACCATGCATCTTGGAAGCCGGTAAAGTGAATTTCAAGTGTGTGTGGAGAAGGCAGGAGAAGGGAGAATTGCCAGGGTTTTTTTCCAGACAAACACAAATTATGCATCGGGCAGGGCTGAGCAGGCTGTCAGCACTCTGCCGCCCCCAGGAGGAGCACAGGTCGCCAGTGCTGGGAACCTCGTGTTTCCTGGCCACCACGATGCTGCCCCTCCCTGCACCCTTGGTACTTCTGCCCTGGGTTGTTGAAGAGCCCGGCCGAGTGGACAGGCTGAGGGTGTGCTGGGCTGGCTTAGAAGTCAGCTCTGACCCTTGCTGCATGTTCTGTTTTATTTGGTTTTTCTCAAGTGTGGGGGGCATTACTGATCAAAGATTGTTTCCTATGCATAATTCATATGATTTTGATGATGGGAGTCATCTGCAGAATATAGTTAAAGTCAGACATTTGAATATAATGCTAGTGATCGTGTGTCTATGAGTATTGTGTCAAAGTTGGAAAGGTGGGATTGTTAGGGAAAGATTTTGGAAACAGTGGGGTTTTTTATTTGTTTGTTTGTTTCTTTTGTTTTTATTTTTATTTTGTTTTGTTTTTGCAGTGCCAGGGATTGAATCCAAAACTTTTGCACTGAGCTTTGTCCTTGGCCCTTAAAACTATTTTTTTGAGACATCTTTTCACAAAGTCACTAAATTGCTCATGCTGGATTCAAACTTTCGATCCTCCTGCCTCCACCTCCCACAGTGCTGGGGTTACAGGTGTGCGGCATTACACCCGAGCAGGGAACAGATTTTTAAATGGCCTCAGTGACTTGACCTTACTGGTTTGAGACAGACTTCCCAGGGAGGTTCGTGGGCTTCTCACGGACGCCCTGGTCATCCGGAGAGTGAACCGCAGATGTTGGGCTGCTGAGCTGCGTGGCCTCGCCACTGTAATTGCTTCTGCAGAAGCACTCGGCCCCTGAACTTGGCAGCTCCTTCTGTCTGAGAAATCCTGGTTGTGAATTAAGAGTATTCTCTATTGTTTATCATTGCATTTTCATTATCTATGTTTCTGATATTAAATTTCTGTGGTGTTTAAATTCAACTTTTATCCCTATTTCTTCTACCAAATTTTCTTGATCTGTAAATAAAGCTTAAAGAAAGAAGTGAAGACCTGTGGGTGTTTTATATTAAAGAATAGATGTGGAATGCCAGTAAGCAGATCTCAATTTTGTCCCTCCCCTCTTCTCCCCCTCCCCTCCAAGTACACTTCACAGCCATCAGGTCAATGCAGGGATTGATCCCTGCCCTCACCCTGGCACATCCTTGCACACATGGCCTTGTGTAAAAGCCAATTCCTTTTCTGCAATACAAGGAAAACACAGGCAAAATGTTCACAGTGTATTTGTTCTGGTAAAATAAGATGAAGGATATGGTAGTACCATGAAAGAATGAAGCATTACTACCCATGGAGGAATTTGAAGAAGGACACGGTAGTAAGGCTTCCTAAGTAATGATCAACTTACTTCCTATTAAGATTACGTTTCCACCATGCGACCAGCTTTTCCTATAACCATATTCTCTTCTTCCCTCGGTGCTTTTCCCCCTTGCTCAAATTCACTTTCTTTTTCTTTGGACATGGTATGTTTTCGTGGCTTCCAGCACTAAAGAAAATTTGGTATTTGCATGATAGAGTGCTGCTCCACTCTTCAGAAAGATAACCTTGAGTTATCTGTAGGAAAATCGGTGCGCTTTGAGACCATAATGTTAAGTGAATTAAATCAGACACGTAAACTTAAACATCGTGTGGTTTCTCCTATAGGGGAAAACCAAATCAGAAATAAAAGAGCAAAATAAAAGATAACAGGAAACAGGGAGATAGATCTTTCTCAAATGGGAAGGGGCTAAAGAGATGGATGGAGGGGAGGAAGGTGCAGGATATAAAAAGGAATGAAGATGTGTACTGTAAACGTGGAAAATAAAAGAAAGTTATTACTGGACTCATTTTAGCACCAGTTAGGTATTACTATAGAAAGTTGAGACTAAGCCTAAGCATTCAATAAGAAAATGCCTGGAAATGAACAGTTTAAAATGCAGTTCTGGGGGGCAGTGCTGGGGATGGAACCCAGGGCCCTGTGCATGCTGGGTATGATTAGTATTTTAGATTTCTTCTTTCTTCAAGCTCCATATCTTCCTTTTGTCTTGTAAGATTATACAAACTTTCTTGATAAATAAAATTTTGTGGGTAGGGTTGGATAAGCCATCCTTCCGTGTCATGAAGAATTTGAACTTAAAGCTGAAAAAAATCCTAGTAAATGAACATATGTATGAAGTCTCCTTTACCCACTGAGATAAAAATGGCAATTTTAATAATAGGCATGCACTTCGTTTTTGTGGAATAGATTCCCCTGAGAAGGTCAGTGCCTTTGAAAAAATAATAAAACCCACAAATGATCTCATTAATGTGCACATTAATTAATGAATGAAACGTCTTTCCCTTTTTATTTAAAGATACAAATCAAAGAGAAGTCCGAAAGAACGTCTACCTCCACATTAGTCTGTTAAAGTAGTGAGCTCAGCCCAGAGATTTCTTAGAAGTCTTTGGTGTCTGTTCTGAGTATGAAGCCAGTATGAAGGTTTCCAGCCACCTTTGGGAAATGGAAATTTTGACCTTTAAATACAAGAAGCACTAACCATTTTTAAAAATTCAAAGGCTGGAGCTGAATGTAAATAGCTCTCTGGTGTCTCTCTAACGGGCTGCGCAGAATGGAAGTGGAAAGCCTGGGCCTGGGGGCTGACTGCCAGTGACTCACCCAGTGGGTGTGAGGTTGGGGACCCCGGCCTTGGGCGGCCACTGAGGAGCGGCCACGCCCACACCTGGGAGGAAGGTAACTTGCGCAGCACCTCTCACAGGGCTCTTCCGAGAGCTGGGACTTGGGGATTCGGGATCATAATTTAACAATAAAGGTTGAAAATATCAGATCCATATCTGGGTAGAAAATCAGTTCTAGTAGTCGTCCCTTTCCCCACTGTAGGAATAGATCACTCATATGTAGAGCATCTTTAAAGATATTTACAGTGCATGAACTCTGTTAATGAATTGAATTTTAAAGGATCTGTCACTAAAACCAACCAAAATTCTTCTCTTTAGAAAGTTGTATGAGATATACAAGTTTTTTTTTTGTTTTTGTTTTTGTTTTGTTTTGTTTTTTTTAAGAGTAGAGTAAGCAGGGAAGGTAGAGGTTAGGAAAAGGGAATTGGGAGAAATTGCATCAAAAAAGTGGTAGGGCTAAGCTTTGCATTCTGTCTTTAAAGGCTTGATTTCATTATAAAGCAAAAATATCAGAGTAATTTGGGTTTTAAACTCCAGTGTTGTGCTTTATAATGAAATATATTTAGAGAACAAAACACTTAAACATATAGCAAAATATTTTGGTATCAAAATATAATACCAGAAGTGTATCCAGAATTAAATCTACAACATTTATTTGTAATGTGTTTGGTATTTCTATTTGTGATTTTCAAACAAGATAGTACAATCATGTTTCTCCTAGCCATCACACTGAATATGATTTTAAGACACATTCTTGATTTAAAAAAATGTGAAAAACATATATTTTCTTGATTTTAGAAAGCTTTTTTCTATAATAAATTCAGATTGAGCCTGACTCATAAAATTGATTTATCATGCGTGGATGTGCAGAATACACAAGAAACAAGTCAGGAAAAACAAAATTCAATGACTCCATTTGGAGAAGGAAAGTTTTCCACGTTGTATAATAAAAATCCCCTTTTCTGTTATTTGGGTGTTGCTGAATACAGACTTCTGCATTTGATAGAAGAGTATTTGTCAGTGGTTACTCCTATAAAAGATGGAACCCATTGGTTTATGAGAGGGAAAAACTGGACTTCATATGAAAAGTTTCAGCTAGCAAACCTTACTAGTAGAAATGAATATAAATTGTTTTAAGATCCACAGGTTTAATACTTTAATAAAATGGTGAAATAGTTGTATTGAATTTGAATAGATGATGCATAGCATGTATATACTCACAATTTGAGATTGCTTCTGACACCTACAGCCAGTGACTATAGTTGGCTTTGCTCTACATTTCTTTAGTTTTACAGTTTAGAATCCATTCCTGAAGGTCATACTGTCTCAGATAAGTAAGATACTTGGTTACAACATGTATTTCTGTTTATTTTAGTTTGATATTACATGCTTCTCTTTAGGGCTTCAATAATCGTGGCAATAAATTTATTTCTTGTTAATTTAATGATAGTCATTTGGATGTAATCTCAATCCCAATTCCAATCATGAACTATACTAAGCATTTCTACTTTTGTGTTCATATCCAGCCTTAAGTTACTCCTTCTAGGACAGATTTTATCCTGTTTTCACAGGTGAAGGGACTGAGGAATGTTTCGGAGATAAATCCAGTGTTTGGAATAGTAAGCTTGCCATAGTACCATCATACTCCTGCTCTGTACCCCAGAACATTGTACTTTTTTCCTATGTGTAGGGTTTCCATAGAGAATATTGGGAATAGTGGGGCACATTTACGCCTATAGAAATTAAAAATAGTGACAGCTGGGTGTGGTACTACATAACTGTATTTCCAGCACTTTGGAGGCTGAGGCAGCAACTTGAGTGCTTATTGAGATTCAGTGTCTAAAGTAAAAAATAAATCATTGGAAAAGGGATTAGGGTTATAACTCAGCGAGAAGACCCTAGGCTCAATTTCCAGTTGCATGAACACACACACACACACACGCACACACACACACACAGCATGTATTTATGCTCTTAGCATGTTATTATATTAGTCACACTGCTGACCTAGCCATCCTTGCAATAAATAAAGATTGAAATTAAGTTTTGATTGTGTCTGGGCCTGGCTTTAACCCTTCTCCCCTCCCCTTCCCCTCCTCCCTTCCATTGCCCTAACCTCACCCCTCCAGAACCTCCAGATGCAGCAGAGATTAGGGCCTGAAACACGAGCTCCTGCTAGCATAACTACATCTCCCGAGACCCCTTCTGTCTTGCATTCTCAAATCGATCCCGCAGATTTGAAGTGAGTATTCCCAGGATATGTGAAATTTCTTTGTGGGGTACTGGTTTTTGTCAGCTGGCTGACCTTAAACAGGGCTGAGAAGCACTTCCCTAGAGTTTTAGAAGTCCTTGAATTAATGCAAAATATATCGTGGGTCAGAAAGATGCTATAGATACTTTATTGCATGGATAATAAAATATGTAAAGAAGCAAACGTTTTTCAGGTCAAATATTGAGATACGAAGACATGGCCTTATTGTTATGCAGTAATCTGATAATCTTTGTCATTATTTATATATGTTGTCCACAGCAGGGGTCTCCGATAAATATATATTTGCAAAAATCTCTGATTCATCATCAAGGTAACTGCAGTTGAGAAAATCTGAGAAATGACTTTCAGTGCAGAGTCATGTGAGTTGTGGTGCGCAGCTGGTGGAATGACGCTGCGTGCTGAGACTGACGTACATGACGTTAAGGGCTGACACAGGTCACTGGGCGTGCGCAGCCCCAGGTCAGTTCCAGCCTTCCAGTTTGGCATCGCTGTACTTTTAAAAGTAGAATTAATTTGTTAAATTTGCCTTGTAAGTAGAATGTAAATGAAGCATGCCTTAAGAATTTAATAGAATGGGTACATCGGGGAATCACTGATACAGAATACACAGATTTTTGATATATTTGTACAGCCAGCTCAGAAAACCTGCAGCAGCCTCTGAGCTGTGACATTTTCATGCTTATTACATGTTCCGATTCCTTATGGAAAGAGCTTAATGTAGTTTTCTAAACTCAGATGTAGAATTAGATCCGAAATGTAAAGTGTGATTACTGGACAAGGATGAATGCAAATCCGGCTGATCCACCTGTCGTAAACTTGGAGAGAGGAGAAGGTGAAGGGATAGAACGCAGATCCGGAGTCTCTCCCGATATGGATGCTTTACTCACTAAAATAAACTGAGCAGGTCATTGATGCTACCCCATCTTTGTAGAGGAGGAAATTGAGACTCGTAGGCATTGATTAATTTTCTTAAGTGATATAACTGGCAGGTAAGTAGCAGAAATGGAATGTGAGCCTCAGTCTGAAGACTCGAGAGCCCGGGATCCGTTTCCTACTCCGGAGACTTCCTGGAGAGTCTAAAATAATGATTTGCATCTCTTCAGCAGCCAGCTCTGTGCTCCGCTCACTCCTAAGGGGTTAGGTCTTAGCAAAGCAAGCAGCACCTGTGTTATTTACTACTTTTTCATTTTTTCCATCTTTTTACTACGGGCCAAAAAGGAATAAAGAAGAGGCAGGGCTGGGATCGCGCCAGTAGCACATGGGCCCCCTGGTAGTGCTGGTCCTCTGATGTGGGGTGTGTGTGCACATGCATGTGTGTGTGTGTGCGTGTGTGTGTGTGTGTATTCACAACAGAAGTGTGTAGCAAGTTCCAATCCATCCTGTGCAGTAATTATTTCCAGTGGGGCCTTCCTATCTTTTACAAAGTAAATTACTCAGAAGAAAAATGCACCTGACCTCTAATACATTATGATAAGAAAGAGACAATTAAAATTACATAATTTAAATTTAGGCTTCTGTATTATTACCATGGAAAACTCTGCCACGGCTTGAAATATAGGGGCTTTGATATCTTTATGATGGGTGTGGGGAATATTGCCCTGTCTCTTTAATGAAAAGCTTGGGATTATGTATGCTTCTTAAAGGCAATGGTGAATTTATTTTGATAATCACATCAAATAGCCCAGTTATTTTTAACTGCTCTTGCTACCTTTACTAATGAGGAGAACCTTAGAGGACCACAGAGGGCGTTACTGTGCCAGGGTGGCTGGGGGTGTGTGTGGCATGTGCTGAATGTTACTGGTAATGTGATCAGATCAACTGGGGTTTAGGTGGAGCTAAAATTCTTGCTCCTTGTGATGTCTTCATAAAAGCTTGATCTTTCTTTAAAACTGTAGTCTGAATATATTATACATTTAGAGAAGACTCTAAATTTGTCATATTTGGCATACAAATAAGTTTATTTCACAAAGAAGTTGTCATGTAGGGGCAGTGAGACCAAGCTCTTACTAACAGTATTCTCATCAGTGTTTTTTTTTGCTGTTGCTGCAATAGCATAGATCAACTTTTCTTGTTTTGGTTTGGTTTGGTTTTTGGTACTGGGGATTGAACTCATGACCTTGCACTTGTGAGGCAGGCGGTGGATCCACTGAGCTAAATCTCCGGCCCTGTTGCTGCAGTAGTGTCACTGAACTAGTGCACTGTTTCTCTAGAGAGACAGGGCAAGAGACAAATGTTGTTATTGTGTTGCTGCTTTCTTTTCATCAGTTGAACATAACTTAGCAATCTTTTATTTCTGCACAATAGCCATAACCCAGTGTATCACTGATGTAGTCCTGATTTTTTCATAAAGGTTTGTTACACGTCCGCCACGTATCAGATAGAGACGCGAGTTTAAGAGTTCTTGAGAAAGGGATGTGGTCACTGCCAGTCCTCAGGCAGCGTTGGTTCTGTCCCCAGGGCTAGGTCTAACTGCCAACTTTGTGCCTGGCATCCTACAATCCAAGGTTTGGTTTCAGTAAACATTTAATAGATGTCCACTGTGCACCTGGGTCAGAGACCGTTCCAAAGACATGAATGTACTTGAGCGATAATCCCCTCCTCACTGAACTCGCCTCAGGATTGAGGGATGTCTAGAATCGGGAATCCAGAAGTAAAGTCTTTGCGCTTCCTCACACACGGTGGTGTGGAAGAACCTCTTGATTTGGTTTATGGGAAGAATTTGGAAAAAGTTTTAGAAGCAAGGTTGAAACCAAGCCCAGAATGCTATGAGCAGGACATCCCTGGCGGTTCTGTGGGGACCTCAGAAGATGGGGGAACAGACAGGAAGCACAGGGAGGGCTCCCTGAGGAGGTTAGATGGAAATGAGGATGCTGTGGACAAGGGGCCATGTCGCTACTCCTTGGCTCGAAGTCTGGGTGTGTTTGTCTGCATCAGGCACTTGTTGAAAGTGTGTTTAAGACTAAGGGGCTACTTTATCTTCCCTTTGACAGCAGCACAGCATTCAGGCCAGGACATGAGTTTCACTGGCTGCTTTCAACCAAATTCATCATGAGAATTGGAATCAAATGCAGCAGAGTGTACAGATTTGAAAAATTGACAGCTTGACCCGAAAAAGAGTGGATAAAAGCGTGGCCAAGGTGGGGGTGCTAAGTCATGCCCGGAACAGACAGCGAAGGGCTCTGCACTGGGACCATAGCGAAGATGCCTCACAGGCATCTCAGGAATTGGCAAGGCCATGGCCGCCACTAGCTTGTACATGCCCAGATACAGGTTTGCTTCAGAGACTCTTCAGGGCAGAACGGTTTGGAAAGAGGGCCATGGGCACCCTGGGTGCTGAAACTGCCTAGGAATTCCTTTCTCTTGAGAAGCTGCAGGGAATGCAGGGGCCACTGCAGCTGTGGTTCAAGCAGGTGCAGGCACAGCTGGCACCAGCCACAGACCTCGGTGTTGTTTGTGTGGTAGGCTGAGCGGAAGGGTGGAGTCACTGCCTGGGTGAAGGGCAGAGCACTTTCCTCAGCAGTGGGGTGGTGGCCCGTTCGTGGGTGACAGAGCCTTCGCCATGCCTAGGGAAAGAGCCAGTGTACAGGTGGAAAGGAACGGCCTGGCGCATCGTGTCTTCAGAGGAAAGAACTTAGACTAGGTTTGTGTCCTGAAGCTGTGGTTTTCAGTTTTAAAATTCTGATTTTCCTTGCATCTCACCTTTCTTCCTCCTGTCCTTCCTCACTTGGCTGTGGGCTCTCTCTAGAGGGCCGCTCTGCTTGGGACCACCCCAGCCAGGTGTCCTGTGTGGGACGCACTGGAAGCTTCAGCTCACGGCGTCGCGGTGTCCAGGGTGCGGTGCCCCTGCTGGGGCTGGCACGTGTGCGCGTTCCGCCGCGGCTCACACAGCAGTTGTGTCGGCAGAGAGGTCGCGGGAGGCTCCCAGGGGTGAGGCCCGGGGCCTAGCGCACCCCACACACGGAGCAGGATTGCGAGTTCTGAGTCCATTTTCAGGACACGTCGGCAAGAGGCGTGGGCTGAAGGGTTTTATGAGACGGAAATTCTGGTACCCACAGGGAGAAATAGCGTGCAGGCCCTTAAGAAAGGGCAGCAGTGTTTCCAGGAACAGGGACCTGCCATGCTTCTCCTGCGGGGTGGGAACCCCAGGGCCAGGCTGCCCACCTGCAGATGGGAGCTGGCCCATATGGAAGGAGAATGCCGACTTTTTCATTTCTTTGCGATGGATAATTTAAGCAGATTTGAATTCTCTCAATCTATTCCATTTTTTAAAAGACCAGATCCATGTTCCTTACTTTTTAAATTCAGCTAATTTATAGATTTCCCTAGCCTAGAGAAGGTCGGGTGTGACAGCTGTGGAGGAGAGGCTGCAGCCCTGGCCACAGGGACACTCAGAGAGGGAGGTGGGCAGCGAAGGAACCAGTCACCACCCAGGCCCATGGCCCCTCCGGGCCTCGCCCCGTGCCCCTGTCTTCTCCCATGTCCTGCACTTCCCCGGGAGCCTGGGCCTCGCATTCTGTAATTCGAAGCAAACTGAATAAAGGTGCGCACAATACAGATGTTTCATGAACTCACAAGGAGGAATGCAGAGGGCGTGGTGTGCGCTTTTAGCACCCGGTAGCTTCTGAGTCACTCACTGCCTTGGAAGTGGACACTGCCCAGGATCCCAGCTTTGGTCTGGACCCTGCTGGGGGAGAAGGGCTGCACCCTGCCCGGGCTCTGGAAGGAGCTGCTCCCCACAGCAGGAGGCCCCTGGACTGTGGCCAGTGTTCTAGAGGACGTTCCTGAAGTCACCGATGAAACTGACTTGGGCACCGCGGAGAGCTGACTTGGTTCCCCGCACTGGCGCTGGTGTGAGCGCTTCTCGCCCGAGACCACGCCCTAGTGTGTTCATCTGCAAGGGGAGGAGTTGACTTTGCCCGTTGCACCGTAGGGAGTATTTGAGCAAAGTGTCAGGCTGCCCTCTAGCTTACCATCCCCTCTGTTTTGTAATTTTAGTTTAAAGAGGAACAGGACCCGAGCACCCTCAGTGGACAGCATTTTCTCCTGTATTTTGCCCGGGTCCTGGGAGTGGGGTTTGGTCCCTGGGTTAGGGGCGCAGAGCTGGTGGCTCCTCGGTGGCTGTCCCTGGGCAGCACGGAAATGCTGACCGCACCTACAGGCAGAGTCCCTCAGGAGTCCCAGAGTCACAGGGACATCCAGGAGCCAGAGAGAGTGTCTTCCTTCAAATGTAGCACGTGTGGGACAAACCGGTGTGCTCTCCCCTCATCAGAGCTCAGGGCTCAATAAGCCTTTCTTAAGGTAGCTTCTTAGCTTTCAAGACTCCACCGATTCCATTGTAAGCTGAAAAAATTAGAGACTTCCGGCCCCCTGCTGATCGGATGATGAACAGTTCTCAAAATGGAGGAACGGCTGTTTGCTAGGGATGTTCTTGAAAATTCTAAGGCTGTGGTTTTGAAATCACAGTCAGATAACAGAGACGTTGGGTGATTCAATATTTGACGTGGATCAAATATCCAACATTTTGTGTAAATAGATATCTGTGCAGGGTTGTGTGAATCATCATCTGTATCATAACGTTTTGCTCCCAAGGTATTAGCAAGGCAGTAAAAGGAAGTACTTTTTTTATGATGTTAAATTTTAATTATATGTAAATCAAATACTTAAAGACTATTTAGGTAGAAAGATATGAAGAAGTGTACATTATGTGTCCTTCTTTGTAGTTAAGTCCTAGTATTTTTCTTAATCTTGTAGTTCCTCAGATAATTCATTTTACTCCCCCTTAGGGGAAATATTTTCAGCCATAGCATAATGAAGCAAAGTTTGAAAGTATTTTTCCCCTTTGTGCAGTTCTCTTATGTTCTAGGTAAGAGTTGGAGACGTTGGCATCAGACGGCATCTCTCTGAATGCACATCTCCTGACTCGCCACAGGGGAGGTTGATGTAATGAACCCAAGACTGTGCTTATTTAGGAAGTCGAGGCTATGCTGTGCTCTTCAAAGAAGGGGAACTGTAGATAACAATAATATTTCGTATGTATCAAAAGCCAGAAAAAAGTATTTTAAATGTTTCCATCGTCAAGATATGAGAAATGTATGTGTGTAAGGAGATAGATATGTTTAACCTGATTTAAGTATAACACAAAGCCAATGTGGTAGTGTGTGTCTGTAATTGCAGTACTCACAAGGCTGAGGCAGGAGGATCTCTAAGTCAAGGCCAGCCTGCTCTGCCTAGGGAGATTCTGTTTCAAAATAAAAAAACAAAACAAATGAGTAAATTACACAATCTGCACACTTATCAAAATGTGACAATTTTTGTTTGAATATGAATTTTTATGCTTCAGTTCAAGATAAACCTCAACAATAAATTAAAAATGTATTCTAAGGAGAATAAAGAACTTCTTGTCAGTTGTTCAGGGAACATAAGATTTTAAATAGTTGTCTTCTAAATGATCAATTAATTGCTTCCATGTCATAAGAAATTAGCTACCCGATTTTAAATGTTTGGATATTTTCTGGGCTGGGAATTCAACTCAGTGTCGCCACCACCTGGCTTGCAAGTGCAAGGTCCCAAATTCGAT
This sequence comes from Fukomys damarensis, assembly GCF_012274545.1. NCBI lineage: Eukaryota > Metazoa > Chordata > Mammalia > Rodentia > Bathyergidae > Fukomys > Fukomys damarensis. The sequence goes on from NW_022900916.1 coordinate 3,838,973, forward strand.
CGCCAGTACCAAAAAAGAAAAAAAAAACAACAACAAAAAAAACATTTGGATATTTCTGCTTCAAGGAAACTAAGCTATCTGCATAATTAGTTTATATTTTTTTTTGTGTATTTGGAAAGCTGTAATATAGATGATATGGACTCCGTTTCCTCCAATCTGTGCGATTTTGATACAGTTCTAGTTTTTGATTCTCAATTTTTAAATGTAGAAGCTATTACTGTGTATTTTGTAGCATTGTCTTAAATGGCACATGAGAAAGCTGTAGCATGTGGCATATTTTCAATAAAAATTCATCTTTTTTTTGTCTCATGGGGAATTTTTCTCATTCTACTGTCAAAAATGCATAGATTTCTGATTTACTACCAATATAAAAAGGTGAACATTTGTTACTTTGAAATAGGCAGCATCTTATTAAAGCATTAGCCAGAAAAACGTGCACTTAGATGGGGTCCAGCAGTGCACTGTGGGTGTCGGTCAAAGGAGGACAGTCTCATGACTTGGGTTGCTATTTGCTTGTAAATTTAAATAGGAATGCAGATTATATTGGTAGACATCGCAAAATTATTCCAGAAAGTAATTGTTCTATAAACAATAAATATTTATGTATTCCTTCATGTCATACTCTTCTTGCTGAGTGTATATGTTCAGAAGCCCAGTTAAAAAGTGAGAAGAAATGGCAAAAAAAAAAAAGTAGCCCACAGACATGGGATAGTGCAAAATTGTAGTTTAGAGGTCACAAAACGGTAGAACGGTTATATCTATTAGGTAGGATAGGATGTAACTTAAGAACTAATATCATGAAGACTTTCTTACAACATGGGCAGTGTCTCATGGACAAAAGTAAAATTCTAAAAGTCTGTGCATATCATGATTGCCATGATTTATTATAACAAAGACTGTAAAGTTAGGAAAAATACAAACATCTCTCGAACTAAGGTGGTGGAATTTGTGTGCCCATGTTCCTGTTCCTTTATTGTTGTTATAGTTTTGCTCTTTCTACTAAGAAAGAGGAATCCTGGTCCACAGTGAACGGAAGCAGGGGCCTGTCTGGTTAGGCCCAGGACCCCGTCCCCTAACTCTGAGGTCAGCCTGCCATGCATGAGCCTGTCTGGGCACCTCTGTCACAGTTTTCGTTGAGGTATTCTGCTGTGAGTGTGTGTGTGTGTGTGTGTGTGTGTGTGTGTGTGTGTGTGTGCAATTCTTTCCAGATCTTACCTTGCAATTGGCCTGAAAACATTGCATGGAAGCTTTCGGGGCTAAAGACAGCTCAGCTGCCTGAGCACAGTCCATGTGTCCATCCATGTGAATGCTCTGCAGCTTCTGGAAGTCCCAGCTGTGAGCTTGGCCGTGTCCCTAACACAGCAGCCTCTGGCGGAGATCCCTGCAGTCAGGCTCCAGTCCCCACTGCCCAGGGTGCGATGAGGGCCTGAGAACAAGAATACACCAGGAGACAGAACTAAGAGAGAGAAAGCGGGGCCAGGACGACCAAGGCTGGGGCAGCCGACAGAGGCGCTGGCCAGTCCCAGGCGCTGACTTTATTGGCAATCAGATGGGGTAAAGGTGATGTGTGGTTTCTGTGGAAATTAACGTAAACAAGACTCATAAAGAACAAGACAAAGCATTCTCGAATTAGGAACAGAATAGACAAAATATGTAGTTGCAATTAGAACACCGTCCTTCTACGTGGAAGGTTTAAGTTGTGGGGATGGAATTTGGGTGGGAGCTACCCTGACCTAGGCACACAGGCTTCGGCCAACTCACGTCTGTGAACAAGCCGGTGGTGGGGCTCGCTCCTCACAGCTGCCTTGGGCCTCATCGCCATCATGGTCCTCTGCATCTCCCTCTCCGCTCCTTGGCCAGTGGGCATGGGGGCTGCCTCGGTGGCCTCCATGTCCCCAGGTGAAATGTGCACTCGCACCCTCTCTCCGCTTTCGGCTGGAGCCCTTGCTGGTGTCCTGAGGACTGGGCTCACGCGAAGGTTCTGCACCCTAAGGAGACCTGAGGAGGCTGAGCATGGAGCTCTGCCCAGCAAGGACCAGCTCAGTGGAGCCTTTTCCACCCTTCGCCACAGCTTCTGTGAACCAGAGGCGTCACGGTGGGGACAGGTGGGTTACTTTGCCCGGGCCCCTGCCTCCCTCACTTATGTAAGGGAGAAGCTTGTCCTCCTTGGTGTAGCCCTTCCCAAAATGCCACAACGTGTGAAAAGACAGTTGAGGATGCTTTTAGTACGCTAGTATTTTCAGACCTCTACTTTCCCCCTAGATGTTAATTGCATTTCACATAAACGAGTCTGCATATTTCTAGAAGAAATAAAAGTAGCATAACATCTGCAGTGTTGCTTTTTCGGGGGAATGAAATTTTAATACAGTCTCTTCAAATACCATTAGCATGGAAGAGAATGCAAACCTTGAGCTCTGTGTGTTTGTCCACTAAATTCCTGCTTTGGTTTTAGTTGTGCACCAGTACGCATTTGCCGTGATTTCATTTTTAATTAAAGAGTAATTTTTCCATATTCAAAATGGAACAAATGAATACACTGTGATACTTCAATTCTACTCTTAGATACATTTCAGGCAGAGATATGGAAGTTGCCAAAAGACATGCACTAGAATGTTCATAGCAGAACTAATTTTTATAGCCCCAAATTCAGCTTGGTTGCTTTGGATTCATGGAGTCCCAGCTCTGGTCCTGGACAGATGGACCACAGTCCCTTTGCATATCCAGCCTCCTCACAGTAGGATCTGTACAGAAGAGGAGGCCTTATCTGGGCACTGAGAAGAGCTGTGCCCTGTGGGGACCTAAGGTTTGGTCTCTTTATTTGGGGGGTTAAATCTGTGATTCTCCAGTTCTACCAAGATTCATTAGATCATAAGAAACTACTTGCTAAAATCACTCATAACAGTTAAGTAATCTATTCATTGCTACTAATCTGTTCCTTAACTACTTTATCTGTTGCTCATACAGCCACAGGTACACAAGTTCTTATTCACCATTCCAAAATTCAGAACTAAGTTGTTTTTTGATCAGCAACATTAGAAAAACTGATCTGGCCCTGTATTAGTTTTCTATAATGTGTAACCAAGTACCACGATCTTGTGGGCTTTGCATAATATACATTTAGGGGATGTGATAAAAATATACGAGTGTTTAAATTTTGAAAAATTTACTGCAGTAAAAGGCACATTGCCGTTAATCCACCTGAAAATAACTCCCCTCACTTTGAAAGTATTTATGCAGTGACCCTTGCCACCTTCTGAAGCACTGGTAGAAGTCCTCTTCTGTGAGTGTCTTCACCAGATGAGATAAAACATTTAGAGAAAGCTGCTGCAGAGAGCCAGGCTTGTGAAAACACGATGCTGTGTCCTCGTCCACCCAGTTCACCACACCTGGCACTGCACGGCCCAACTTCCGGCCTCTCCCTAGAGTCACAGTGACCCCAGCATGCAACGTGTTGGAGTGAAGACACTCATGAAGGGGCATTTGCAAAACTTCTTCAGAAAGTGGCAAGAATGATGGAATTAGCGTGTTTGAAGCGAGAGGGGCAATTTGGAGGGGGTTCATGGAAGTGTGTCTTCGACTGTAATAAACTGTCTTTCAGCAAAAGGCTCTTGGCGGGTTTTGATCCCACGTGTTACCTGGCAGTTTCTGCAGGTCAGGAATCTGGCTGACTTCACAGGGGCTTCTGCTCGGGGTTTAACCAGAAAGCATCTTATCATCTTCTCGAGATTTGAGAGCTTCTTTCAAGTTCATGTACGGCTGTCAGAATTCACTCCTTACAGCAACTGAAGTTCCTCAGTGTGGCTTGCTTCTTGCCAGTCTGCAGGAGAAAACCTGCCACTTCCTGCTGCTGCCTAGGACCCGCTAAGAATATACTCCTGTGATTAGGCCATGCCCGGTCAAAGCCAGTCGTGCACAGGAGTCCCCTGTATCCCTAGTCTTTTTTCCTGAGATTCATTGGCCCCAAGTCAACTGTCAACCAAAAATATGAAATGGCTAACTCCAGAAGTAAACAATGCATGACTTAGTGGTGAGCTACTCTGAGTAGTGTGTGACATGGCCCGCTGCCCTGCTCCGTCTACCTGAGCCAGGATCGTGCCTGCCTTCATCTGGTGGATCCACCTCATGCACGAGCCATCCAAGTTGTCAGAGAAACTGTCACTGACCAGAGCGCTTGTGTTTAAGTATCCCATGTCTTACAAAGTCCCGGTCCACAGCACAAGAGCAGCAATGCTGGCAGCTATGTTGCAGAACCATTGTTATAACGGTTCTGCTCTGTTAGTAGTTATTAGTCTCTACCATCCATACTTTGTAAGTTAAACTTTATCAGAAGTAAGTTCTATGGGAAGAGACAAACTCACACTTAACCCGAGGTGAGGCTATGTCTCTTGTTTATTCACTCAATGTGAATATTAACAGTGGAAGGAATGCATTTGAGTGCTGGGGCCTGGGAGTATTGACAGAGTGTTCAGAACTTTCACCACGATGTCTTTGTGAAATGCAAGAGGACAGGAGGCGCATCTCTATGTCAGAGCGTGTGCTTAGCCCAGGGAAGGCTCTGGCTATGAGCACAGTTAAAGTGATATTTTTTTAAAAAATCTAACTTCCAAACTCTCTGGTTTAAGGTTCAAACAAAGTATTTTAGAGTTGGAATAAGCAGAAGAGGGAAAGCAGGCCTGATCACACCCAGAACCACTGGGCTGTACTGCTCAACTGTGGTTATTGTTACCGTTACTATTATCAAGCTGTGTCAGTTTAATGAATCTCTGTTCTGTGTTTCAAGGACATATACGTGCAGAGCACAAACTTTGGCATGCTTGTGGATAGATGTGCTATTTCAGGTTTGGAAGAGGGGTGAGTAGCAATACAGTACTCTGTGTCATCTTCTCAGAGCTGGGAACCTGCAGGAGCCTCGTGTCCAGGTCAGTGCCAAACTCTGAGCCTGCATTTGTCATTTCTTCCCCTTTCCTCTGGAAGATGAGTTGCGCTCCATTGCTGACTCCTGACATGCTCTTCCGGTGCCCTGGAGGCCTTTATAATGGGCAGATAGCTTAGCCCACTTGGTTTCAGCTTGCCCCACCCTCTGGAGTTCTTCACGAATACTTAAAAAGCACAAATCTGCAGTCACACAGTGGGGCAGTTTTCTTTTATTTTGAACTTATTTTTATGTTCTACAGACTATATTGTCATTTTAGTTTTACTGATTTGTGTCCAAGGTCTTTGAAGAATGTATTTTAAATTATCAAGCGGACTTTAGAGAAGCAATAAGTGTCAGGGTAGCATATAATTGTGAATAAGAATTCCAATATTGTGTGTATTTTATATAATGCATAAGGAAAGTCTCCTAAAATAGTTTTTGTACTACAATCTAAATGGGACACAGTGGCTAGCTCCACTGATTCTTCTTTTAAAAGGAAATGTTGAAAAAAACCAGGACAGAATAAAGATTACAATCATATCTTTTGGGTTTTAATTGAGGGGTATAAAAAAACCAGTCAAAAGTGATCTTTTCCAGGTCTAAGAGAATCAAGCTCTCGTGACTCCTGTGGTAGTGATGTCTTCTTCCTTCAAATTTAAATGCGTTTCACTCCTGGAGTGTTCTAATTTCTAATATAATGGATGACTGCAAGAGCTCCTTCATCTTTCACTCTGAGGAAGCTTCCTCCACTGGCTTTATAACTCAATTGCTTTTTAATCGATCCCCTGAAGAGCCAATATGCCAGCAGAATGAGCCCACACACCTGCCCAGGAAGTTAAATCCGTTCCCCTTTTCTCTGGCCAGAATGGGTAATAGGAAAAGCGTTCATCCCAGAAAGGCAGTGGCTGTGGTGACTACTTGCCTCATCTGAATCCAGCTTGGGTTCCAGGTGTCTTTTGTGGGGCCGTTGTGAGGATGAATGTGGAAAGCACGGACTTCCCAGCACAGTGAGACAGCTGTTCCGACACAAGTGGGATGTCAGGGGACTCTTGGGCATTTCGGTGCTTTGGGGCTTGATCAATCCTTGGTCTAAGCAGGAAGCTTTGCCACAGGGAAAAATGATTGCCTGTGCTTTGGAAAAGATGCAGAAGTGAGAAGTGCTCATGACCTAAGATGCCAACTGAACACCTACCTAAGACACATTTTTAAAGGATAATTTTGATTTGATAGAATCATGTTAGGTTTTCTAACATAGGCATTCCATTTGTGAATTGGCTTCTTCTTTAGATGTGGTCATTCTAGTGTTTACTTTCTCTATAAGCCTCTGTCCTGCCCTGTGCACAGTTGCATTGAAAAAACATGACGAGTATGTGTGCATGGGTCATTGACAGTCAATCAGTTAATTGGGTTATTGACACCTCTTTTGTATTTTTTTCATTTCCAAAGGAAATAAGAATCAGAAGCAAAGTACTTGCTTTCCCCCAATGCATTCCCCAAACCTCATTTGAAGGCTGCCCTTTAATAGGTGGGTAGATGTTTCTGCCTTTCTGTCGCGGGATGGCTGAGTCCCCAAAGCAACAGGCCCTGTCCTGTGTCTGTAGAGATGTATGTGTGTCTGAAGTAGAGAGGAAGCAGATACAGTGGTGAGCTGATTTGGGGACCATATCTTCAGTTCCGCAACCAGTTCTATTGAATAGGTTCTCGATGTAAGATAAGAAACTTTCCCCAGTAAAATTAACATTAAATGTCCATACAGTGTTTCTGCGAACAGTTTCTAGACAAGGGCAGAAGGGCTCGGTCCTTTGTGGGAGGACCACAAAATCCCGAGTTAGCACCACCCCTCTGTGGACTTGAGTTGGGAGGGGCATCGAGTAACAGGATAATCGTATTATGAGACTACTGATATACAGGAGAGTGAAGCCATTTGGCCACTTGCGAAGGCAATAAAAGTAACTTTTAGTTCTGACTTTCCTGTGCTATCACCCAATTTCCTTTCTGATCCAGTGCACTTTAATTGCATGACCAGCAAAGGCTAAGCCCAGGTGGTGAACCCATGGCATGCATGCTGCAGCAGGCTGGGCTGTTTGTATCATTGAAAGCTCTACAAGGTTTGCCACCACTGGGCGAGGCTCTGCATGTTTTGCTTAGTAAAAAATGTCTGTTCCATAATTGTTTCTCTTTTTTTTGAGACAGGATCTCGCTCTGGAATTGAGGTTGGCCGTGGACTCACTATGTAGCCCAGGCTGGCTTTGAACTCAAACCAATTCTCCAGCCAGTCCATAATTCTTATACTTACTTTTATTTTTCCTGATACTCTTTCATTTTTGGTTTAGTTTCTATAGTCGGCCATTTTTCTCAGCAGAGTAGTAAGATCACTTGAACAAATAACATCAATGTGTGAAGGAGAAAAAGTTAAGAGAGAAAGAGACCAGCTGATTGTATGATTCTGTGTTACCTTTATGTCAGGACCATTAGAGCTGAGGTGTTTGTAGACAACTGAACAAACCAATCAAGCAGAAAGCTTGTGCCTTATTGACGACCCATTTGTTTTCCAGCAATGTAACATTCCAACTTCAGTTTGAATTTCACAGCCCAATCGGAGCAGACATTCCATCTGTCGCTGGCCATTGTAGCTTTGCTGAGGGAAGCCCAGTGTGGAGAGGAAGATGGCCTGGGATTGGCCAGAGGAGCTCAGCGGTTGATGAGCAGGAACAGGGCGCAGTTTCCGTGGAGACAGTGGCCGCCCCATCTCCTCAGACCTCTTGAACCTTCTTCCAGTGTGGGCTGACTGCTGAAGAGCTTCTGTCTTATTGCTTGTCCTTCCTAACATGACAGGAAAAATGCTCTGTGCATTGTAACAAATCATTTTACACCTTGTAACAATAGATCAAAATGATTTTAGGAACCCTAGGAGAAAATGAACGTTGTGAGGAGACACAGTGTCTGCTGTGAAGTTGGTTTTGCAGACACGTTGACTGTGGATCCATCTTGCCCGGTGTGGTCCTGGGCTCTGTTGTTTGCTGTGCCACTGTGGGTTAGGTGTGTCTCAGCCTTGACTGCTATGGTACGGCATTGCACCTGTGTTAGGCGCTTTGTATGGGGACCATGTTAGTGAGTGCCTGAGTATACAATCCATAAATTCGGACAAAGACCAGCCATTCTTACTATCTGATTTGAGGTGATGAAAACTGTTTCCTTAGGAGGTAGTCATTCTGCTGCATGCTTCCTAATGTTTTAGGGTTTATCGTCAATGATTTGTTTATACTGGCATCCAGCCCGTACGTGTTTTGAGGACGCGCCACGTTCCAGCTCTGCTCCAAGTCCTTGGCAGACAGGAGCAAGGGCAGGTGTGCAAGGTTGTTAGTTTGGGCTGAGCAGCGAACCTGACTGGGCCTGGAGGAGAGGAGGGCGATGCCCTTCCAGGCTGTGGGTCTTCAGGAGCAGCCAGGCCCACGCTGGAGCCCGTTGGTATGGCACGGAGCCCTGAGGGGTCAGACAGGTAGTGGCATGAAGCACACGTCAGGAGAGAAAGGCAGGTGGAAATGGGGACCTGTTGTCAGCCCTCTGAGGAGGAAGCAAGTGTGGGGTGCTTTGAAGCAGCAGAGTGGAACAAGGGGTGCACCTTTGAGGAAGTAGCGTCGAGGATATTGTGGGATGTGATGAGTTCAGGAGCCGGAAGGCCTGAGGAGCGGCGGAGTGGCCTGAACTGGAACTGTTGGTGTCTCGGCCTCACCAGCATGGGGAGGGGTGCAGTGCTGGTTCGTCTTACCCTGAGCCGGGTGCTGAAGCAGATCCGTTATGGTCCCCAGGCTAGACTTGGAAGTGCCAGTGTATCCTGGTGGTCACCATGTGGTGACCACTTTCCGTGGCCAACGAAAGAGGAAAAGGAAAACTAGAGGGACACAGGTCGCTTTGCCAGGCTAAGAGGAGAAATGTGCACCACAGAGCATGATTTCAATCCCGGTGGATTCCATCGGGAAAGAGGGTGTAAGGGGTAAGGTGGGAGACCAAGGAAATGGTGAGGTCGTACAGCACCATGAATGTAAAATCTCTGAAGTATTGAAACGGTGAGACTTCTTATTTGAGGATAAACAGCAATTGAGGATTTCAAGATAAAGAAATAGAAGCAAGTCACACATACAAAAAATTATCAATCAGAAACCCTGAAAAACCATCTGTTTGTTCATGAACAACTATTGAAATTATTTAGCCCCTAGTATATGGCAATTCCTTTATCAGGTTGGTTTTAATAGTGAATATGACATGATTCCCGCCTTTGAGGGCTCACTTTCATAATACACGATTGCAACATATCCCAAAGGAAATGACAAAATGTTCCGTTAGAAGGTAGGGAGGATTGAGCAGTTCTGTGTCTTGAGGATGATGGAGAAGGCTGCAGAGAGGAGAGTTTCAGAAAATCTGTTTCTCTGGTTGCAGTTAAAACACTCACTCACTTGATGTTGTAGTCAGCAGGATTGGGTAAAGGAATACATTAAATACAGGACACATAACTTGTAAGGTTACTTTATGATAATTACCTAAAGAGTCAAATGCAGGGAGTGCAAGAGATTAACCGCACACTAGAAGCCCAAAACATTCAGCTGAGGGCCTGGAGCCCAGCAGTTTCCCACACAGGTCCAGCTAAAGGCTTAGAGTCCCAGGCAGTGTCCTCCTCGAGTCCAGCCAGTGGCCTGGAGCCCAGGGCAATGTCTCGTGCTTGTCCGTATTGAGGATCTGTACCTGGAAGGACCAAAGGCTGGTAGTGGAAGCCAGAAAACCTACACTTGTGAGATGAAGGATCTGTGCCACCAAGGTGAGGGATCCACATTGGAGCCAGGAAGTGATGTTCATGGTAAAGGACAGAGCTCCCCTGATGAAAGCAGCAGCCATTCCCAGTGACAGTGAGGCCCGGGCTCCTCCTCTGATGAGAACAGCCAAGTTTGCCTCAGGAAAACCATCCGCAGCAAGCTTCTCCTAGAAAATGAACAGTCCGTGATCTTCCCCTCCAGTTCTCTTTTTACGGCTATTGGTAACAATCCTCAGGTGGGTCCTCCACACCCAGACCATGGTGATTCGGTTTAGCTGGGTGTTACAAGGTGACCGTTAGTCAGTCCACTACACTCATGGAGAAAAAGAGCCTCTTCCTTTCTGTTCTCTAAATGTTCAAGCTAGGAGCACTGTGCTGTCCAGAATCTGCTTCCACTCTCTTGACTGGCAGAATGGACACGGTGAGTGCAGTAACGGGGGCCAAGAGGATCTGAAGTATTGGCGAGTCCTCCCTGGCCACCAGGGTCTAAGAGACCACGTGCATGTCTGGTGACATCCACTCCGAGATCCCTTCGGAGAGCCCCGAGTGTCACCGAGTCTGCCGTACGTGGCAGCGGCCTCCCGTTCCTCCCTGTCCACTGCCATCCCTGAGCTACACGTGGGCCACCTCTTGATCCTGCCATAGATCTCTCCGGCTGCTTTCTTCACACACAATTTTCACTGTGCTTCATAAAATATTCTGCTTGCATCTAAAAGTTTGTGTCCTAACTTTGCCTAGGGACTATGGTAAAATCCTAAAAAAATCCTGTTGTAATGTAGATGAAAAGGAACCTCTGATTTTCATTTTTTTTATAACCAACTTATCTTTCGCCACCCAGAACTACTCAGATTCTCAGACTGCCACAGGTTTTCCTTGATGTCAAAGTCATGGCTACTTACTTCAAAAGCAGCAGTATAGGAAATATAATTTATCTTCACGTACTTGCAGCATGCTATCAGGATTTGTAGAAAATGTATCTTTTTGCAGCAGCAAACTGAGTTCGCAGTTTATCGTCAGAGTGGTGACACTGCTTTTCCTTGAGGTTGGAAATCGAGGCCCCGCCTTAGCTCTGAGAATCTGCTGGGGGAAAAGTGGTAGGAGGGACCCACAGCTGTTCCGCAGCTCTCCCGTCCTGAAGCTTCACATCTACTCAGTAGTAGCACAGTGGTTCTCAGAATGTGTCCTGGGGACAACGGGGGTCCCCAGGACACCCTTGGAGGATCTTCCAGGAATAGATCGTGTGCACTAAGATACACTCTGTGCAAGGCAGAGCCATGAATTTCAGTGTAACGAACAATGGAAAGTTCATTGCTAGTTTTTCAGGTTCTACACCGTCCTAACCTTAGAAAACTAGAAATGTGCATTGTGGTGTTTTCATAAAGTGACACAAAAGATACCCATAATCATTGATAAAGGTTATGAAAATGCTCGTTTCCAACTTACACATGTATATCTGCTACTCTCATTGTGTTCATGTTTTAAAAATCTAACTACTTATCTATTAAAATGTCGTTAATCATGGAATCTGTTTACTAAGGTAACTACCCCAGAGAAACATAAATTCCTTAGGCCACCCCGTTATCATCTGACAGTTGTGCAAGTTTTGTTAACATCTTTGGATAAGCATTTATAAATTATGATAATGTTTGCATTTCAGAATAAGGAAAACTGCAGCCCAGAAGGGCGAGGCCCAAAAAGAAGGAGACTGAACTGGGCTATTCAGGCTCCTTGATCTGAGCTATGGGCAGATGTCTTTTTTTGATGAGATAGGTATAGTTTTCAAGTCACTCAAAATGTGATTCTGCTCAAGAATTTAGTTGGCTCATGGCTCCATATGGCAGGCACTTTTTTACATCCCCGTGAAATCCACTGTCCCCAAGGACTGAGTTGGATGTGGACTGTGGGGATTGCTCCGCTTCTGATGAGAACAAGATATTTTTCATCAATACTGAAAGTAAGATGATTCTTCTTGGGTCTCTATTTGATGGTAAATCAAATAAATTTATTTATTTATTTTTATTTTTTATTTTTTGGGGGGTACTGGGGATTGAACTCGGGTTCTTGCGCTTGCAAGGCAGGCCACCGAACCGCTGAGCTAAATCCCTGGCCCCTAATTAATACATTTATATTGAGAAGTCTACAAACGTTTGGTGTGAAGAAAGTTCTGCACCTTTATGTCACAGTAAACCATCATTATTTTTATGTTTACCAAGAAATCTGGTCAAGGAGAAAGCAAGCTGGAATCGAATCTGCAGATTATTTTGCTTTTGACAAGAGAAACAGTATTTTTAAGCTTGATAGTTCTCCGATGAAGTTGTCTCTGTGCCCTACACTCACCCTCATGAGTTGTGTGAACTTGAGTAAGAGAGGCGCCTCAAAGCTCAGTTTTCTCATCCTCAATAAGGATGAAAATGGTACCTCTTCCAGAGGTCATTCTGCGAGTGACATCATCCAGCCCTGGGGTCACCCTCGGCAGTGCCACCTGCATTAGAGATGGTCACAGAACTCTGGCCATGTGGCAACCACGAAGGGGATGGTGGTAAAGCAAAGCCAGATTTTTCTTAAAGTTAGAAACGACTGATATTTTGCCCCCCACAATTCTAATGGCTTTCAATTGAGTTATCTTTAATTTTATTTATTTATTTATTTTAAAATTAATCTCATTGGCACATTTGAGGTATACGATATAATGACATTCATCTTTGGAGATTTGTACCTTTACATAATCTGTCTCAGTTCTTATGTTTTCCCCATTCTCCTTTCCTCCCTTCAACCCCTTTACCCCTCCCTATTTGCAAAGACTTTGTTTCCACTTTTTCATTTTTTCATATTAATTCCACTCCATTTTTTCCTTTCCCCTACCTCTCCCACTTTCTCTTCCCCTTAGCCCCTTTTCTTCCTATTTCACTTTATCTGTTATACCTTTTAGTCCTTATTTACACTTTCAGTTTTTCACACCAGAGAAACTATTCGGAATTTACATGTGTCCTATTTATTTCACTTGAGTATGGCCTCAGCATGCGTCCATTTAGCTGTAAATGCCTCTAATTTCTCATTCTTTATAACTGAGTAGTACTCCATTTTATTTAAAAAAAAAACAAACATTTCTTTATCCAGTCTCCAGTTGATGGGCAACTGGACTATTTTCAAGTTTTAGCTATTATAAACTGTGCTGCTATGAACATGGGTGAGCATATATCACTGTGGTATGATTCTTTCAATTCTTTCGAGAAGATCCCCAGCATGGTCAAATGGGTCCTCCAATCCCAGTTCTTTGAGGCATCTCCATACTGATTTCCACAGTGGTTGCCCCGGTCCACACTCCCACCAACAGTGGAGCAGGGTTCCTCTTTCCCCACAGCCCCATCTGTTATTGGTTGATTTCATGATAGCAGCCATTCCTTCTGGGGTGGAATCTCACGTTATTTTCATTTGCATCTCTCAAATGACCAGTGATGTACATTTTTCTTATGTTTATTTGCATTTTCTACATCTTTGTCTGATAAATATCTGTTCATTTCAGATGCCCATTTTTGGATTGGGTCATTAAATTTGGAAGATCTGATATTTTTTTAAGTTCTTTTTATATTCTAGATAGTAGACCTTTGTCAAGGAAGAGCTGTTGAAAAAGTTTTCCCACATTGTGGGTTGTCTCTTGATGCTGTTGGTGGTTTCTCTTGCTGTGCAGGAGCTTTTTAATAAGAAGAGATCCCACTTGTTGATTGTTAGTGCTAGTTCACAGGCAGCTGAGGTTTTGTTCAATATCTTTTCCTACACCAGTATCTTCAGAGTTCTACCTAACCTTTCTTCCTGACAGTTTAGTATTTCTGTTTCAATATTTATATATTTAATCAATTTAGATACCAGTTTAGTGCATGATGAGAGATATAGGTCTAGTTTCAATCTTTGGCAAGTTGAAACCCAGTTACTTTTTAGCACCATTTATTAAAGAGGCTGTTTCCTCTAGTAAGAGTGTTTGGCTCCTTTGTTGAAGATTAGGTGGCTGAGTATGTCTGAAGTTGTTTCTGGATCTTCTAATCTGTTCCACTGGTCCTCATGTCTGTTTCTTTGTCAGTACTATGCTGTTTTTATCACAATAGCTTTGTAGCATAGTTTCACATTAGGGATTGTGATACCCCCTACCTTCTCTTTGTTGCCTAGAATTGCTTTTGTTATTCTAGGTATCTTCTTATTCCAAATGAATTTTTGGGTTGTTTTCTCAAGATTCATGAAGTATGCTCCTGGAATTTCAATTGGGATTGCATTGAATCTATATAGCAGTTTTAGAAGTATGGCCATTTTCACTATATTGATTCTTCTTACCCAGGAGCAAGAGATGTCTTTTCATTTTCTGATGTCCTCTTTGATCTCTGTTTTTCAGAGTTCTATAGTTTTCAGAGTAGAGGCCTTTGATTTCTTTTGTTAGGTTGAGTCCTAGATATTTCAATTTTTTGGATGCTATTGTCAAAGGAAATGTTTGCTCCATTTTCTTCTCAGTGAGTCTGTTTTTCCTGTACAGAAAAGCTATTGATTTTTGTGTGTTGACCGTTTATCCAGCTACTGTGCTAAATTTCATTAAGTCTAGAAGACATTGTGGAGTTCTTGGGGTCTTCTATATAGAGTATCATGTTATCTGCAAATAATTTGTAGTTATCTTTAATTTTAAATTAATAAGATAGAACTATACTCAGAACACCAATTTTTTGTGTGAAACCTCACCAAAATACTGGTAGATAATTGTGTTTTTGGACACATAATAATAATAATGTGGTAAAACTACTGAAGTTTTAGCTTGCTCTTTAATGAAATTTTCTGCCTGTATTTTCATTTTTTCATTTGACTTTGTTAACATATCAAATTTATTTAAGCCTGGCTATGAAATTTGTTTATGTCAAAGATGTATTGAGTGTTTATACATATGTTATTATATATTATTTGACACATATATATATACTATACTATATATAAAGTAATATATACAGTAGTGTATCTTTAAGTGAAAAATCTTGATTTCTACACATTCTGATTAACTTCTTCTTTTTGACAGTGTAGTTTCTAGATACTGTCATTTTGTGTGTTTGGCCTACAATTACTTCAAAGTGTATTAAGTGTTAGAACAAAGGGGGTTAAGAGAAATAAATTTAAAAATAGTACTCACCAGCCAGGCTCCAAAAAGATGATACAAATAAAAAGAGCTTGAGATTGTGCTATTAAAACAGGTGGCCAAAAATATCATGAAGAGAAAGGAAATATCACTTTATAAAGTAACTATAAGATAATTAATCACCTATTCACTGGTTTAACTGCAACTAAAAGCAGCTAATGCAATTAAAAGTGTATCCAACATCATCTTTGTAGAAAATATAGTAGTTGGAGTGTTGCCCGGGTTTTTTTCCTTTTCTTGTCTTTTCTTCCTTCCTTCTAGCAGTGACCATTTGTGCCTATGCTACCCGAGAGCCTAGGCAGTTCAGAGTGGAGAGCTGTAGGGCAGAAGGTAGTGGCAGAGCATCTCCTGGCCTCTGCCAGGCCTGAGTTTGGTCCCAAACGCTGCAAGACCAAAACCAAAAAATAATAAACAAGAGGGCCAAAGGTTCCTAGCTATTTCTTTGTTCTAGGCACATTACTAGCTTTTTTAGCTGCTTGTTTATGGGTCTTTGAGGGCTACCCAGCTCGTGGTCCCCTTGCTCTGCTCTTGTTACTTAATTTGGGCAGAAATCTAGGTTTGGATGTTTAAAATTCTTGTCAAAATAAAGCCATTCTTAGAAGAAAACCAGTGTTCCTCTTAGATGCTTTAAGCTCCATAATGTTACATATTTGGAAGAATAAATTAGCACTTTGATTTTGGTGTGGATTGTTTACAGTGAAATAGCTCATGAGTATGTAGCAAGCCCAACTGATTTTGACAAACTGCTTCATATCCCACCGTTATTAGTCTTTCTTGAAAGATGTGCTTTGAGTGGTGAGAAATTTATACAGTGTAAGGAATATTTGCAAACAGAAGAGGAGTGGATGTCAGGGATATGGAAGATAGAATGAGAAGCTGTCCCTTCCTTTTCAAGTGTATCATCATAGGCTTTCCATGCAGCAGTGCTGTCCAAGACAATGAGAAAGCAGTTTGTTTTCCATTGTTCTGGGAGCTCACTTCTGGGTTTTGTACGACATTTCTATCAGATTGTTTCAGATCTTGCAGTTTCTCTTTGAATTGATACTCGACAGGCGTGCTGCTCATAAGAGAGCCTTTCTGACACACAGCCCAGCGGTGATGCTTTTTAAGTCACACTTGGCTATCCCTGGTCTCTCTTAGAGCATATTTAAGTATATGTTAGTTGGGATGTATATGATGGAAAGGTCTACTTACTCGAAGTCCACGATTCACCATCTCTTCCTGTCGAGGTTATCATTTACTGTCTATAGTAAAGAAGGAAGACCCGTGGGTTTATGATTAGACAGCTTAGCCGACCTGTTATAGAGAGGAATGTGAATTATTGGAAAGTCTAAATTGGGGCAAAATTGCTTTTCACTAGTTAAATTGTTTTCTTAGGTGCAGCTAATATTTTGTGTGTCTGTTAGTTTTCGATGCCTGGTTGAATTGGACTTTGGAAGTGATGGTCCTGCCTAGGATTTTCCATGGCACATCAGAGGAAAAGCAACTAATTGTAAGGCCCAAATGCAAACATTTCTGTAGAAACAATGAGAAAAATATTTTTTGGTGAGATAAATTCTGAAAAGTATGCTTCAAGAAAAAGAGTGGGGGATTCAGCTCAGTGGTTCCACTGCCTGCCTCGCAAGCACAAGGTTCCGAGTTTGAACTCTGGTACCACCCAAAAATATTCCTATCAAATAAGTTTTTTAATGGTCCCAAACACTGCAAGACTAAAACAACAAAAAAGAAATAAACAAAACGGGATCACCATTAAAAATATTTTGACGTAGAAAAAGAAACTATGGTCAATAAAAAAATACAATGCCATTCACAGACTATGGTATTGGATTGTCAATAATTATTAATAAAAATTAAATTCCTAATGTAGTATAAGTAAATGACAAAATTAACAGACATTTTTAAATGGGTATAAAAGAACACATATAAATTACATTAGAACTCCATTGTATTATGTGAGATAATGTAATTCAATGCTGAATACAAGTTTCTAAAAAATATAGTATAACTTTTCAAAGGATGAGAAATGGACCAGATTCTTGATGTATTTAGAATGAGATGATGTTTTTTCTCCAGATATTTTTCATGGAGCAGCAGACAGCAGGCAGTGCTGAAGTTAGATAATGCTACCGGCTAGCTTATTCAAAATAGTTAAACCCTCTGGAGGCTTACAGTGCTCTTAGGTCCTAGTGTTAGTTGGAAGTAGAGAAGTTAACTGATTTTCTGGTTACCGAGCTTCTTGTAAGGAGTGATTCTGATGGGTTGTGACTAGGATCCCTTGTGTTTCCAAGGATTTGTTGCTAGCATTTATACTGTTTTCCTCTTAAATATGCCTGTTGTTACAAATCATGGCTATTGAGTGTGATTTCCGGTGCCAGTTTCCCTGCAGACTCCCCTGGCTCCAGGCTGTTTGTGCCGAGCTGTGTGCCGAGCTCTGCTGTCCTCAGAGCCCCAAGGTGCCACACCGGCCTCTCCTCTCAGCACGGGTACAGTGTGGCACAAAATAGCCATCGAGAATGACAGGAATGACACTTTGAAAGAAGAGCAGGATCACACCAACCTAGGGTAGCTGTGCTGATGGGTCGAGAAAGGCTCTGTCTGAGGCTGCGGTGTGTTTACTTTGCAGTGTGAGCAGGCATCATTCCAAGTTTGCAATGGGCTTACGAACCCCGCCTGCAGCCACTTACGTGCCAGTGTCCCTTCCCCAGGTGATGGTATAAGGAGGTGGAGCCTCTTGACCATGGCAGTGGGCTGGGAGGGTGGACTGGAATGAACGCCCTTGCAGAACGGGAGCTCCCTGGGCCATCTACCCAGGGCAGGCACCGTCTGTGAATCAGAAAGTGCATCCACACCACGATGGAATCTGTTGGTGCCTTGGTCTTCAACTTCCCCACCTCCAGAGCTGTGAGAAGTAGATTTATCTCATAGGATTGCCAGACATCCTAATTCAGTGTACTGGTTATATTGGAATTTTAGATCAACCATGAATCACTTGGTGAAGTGAGACTTCAACAATGTATGGAACGCACTTGCCCTGAAAAAGGATGCTTTATACGTGTGAGTTTAAGACTGAACTTGAGTCCTCTAAAACAGCCTTCACTAGGGCTGACATTCTTCTTGGGAGCCTTGTCTGCTTCGGCACCCTCTGTTCTGGGCAGATTGGAGCGCTGACTGGTCCTGGTTGCATGTATTCGTAGTTGACCCTCCCCTCCTTCCAAGCGGATTGAGGAAGGCTTTTAAAAGGAACCTTGGAACAAAACCCGGGGCACTGTTAAGAACAACAACAGCAACAACAGCAAGAAACAAACAAATAAGACAAATGCTATACAGACAGAAAACAAAGAAATGCAAGCGAAAATGCTTTACACAGATATTATCCAGTAGGACCTGTGGAGATTATATCACACGGCAAAAAACTTTGGGCAGTCTCAACACAGTGCTGGGTACCTATAAAAGTCCACTCATTTTTCTACTCCATGTACTGTTAGTATTTTACTAATTCTAATACATAGCTGCTCCATTTACTAAACAAACATGAATTGAGCATTTTTATATTATTTCAAAATTTTCCAGGCCAGGCGTGGTGGTGCACGCCTGCAATCCCAGCACTCGGGAGGCTGAGGCAGGAGGATCACTGTGAGTTTGAGACCAGCCTGGCCTAAATAGTGAGTTCCAGGTCAATCTCAACTACATAGTGAGACCCTGTCTCAAAAAGATTTTTTTTCCATTTTCAAATCTTAATAAGAGTAAGCTGGGCATGGTGGTGCACACCTGTAATCCCAGCCCTCACGAAGCTGAGTCAGGAGGATTACCAGAGTTCCAGACCAGCCTGTGTGTTGCATAATGAGCTCAAGGCCAGCCTGACCTGCATAGCAAGACTGTGTCTCAAACAACAACAAAAATCTTAATAGGAAGGAAGGAAATAATAGAAACACGAGGAAATAATTCCACTGGACAACTTTGTGCATTAGATGTTCCCTTTCCTAATTAGAATCCTTCCTAGAAACAGGCAGCATTTATTAGTTCATAGGGTGTGAATCCTTGAAATCCCTTCTTACTTATACTGATCTAATAGTTGTTATGTGGACACCTATGTTCCAAACCTTAGTCCCATTGCCTTTCTTCTACCCCTAGATACAACTCCATTTCCAGGAACTGCTCCCCATGCCTGACCCGGACACCATCTTGAGTTTCTGACTTCTGTGCTGTCTCTCTACCAAAGCCACAGGTCGACTTTAAAATACTGTGCCTGTGGTTTCCTGGCCTCAGAGAGACAGTCTCAGCTTTCGCTCCAACAGGGAAAGACTCAGTTTGGAGGCAGTTTAGGAGGCCCGAGCATTGCATGTTAGCATTTTCCAGAGCTGTTTATTTCTCCTCTGGTGACTTCTTCTAGTATACCTGTAACGTAGCGTACAGGACGCAATGCGTACATCACATGAAGAGTGTTCCAGGAAAGAAGAGAATTAGTTATCAACGACTACAATTTCGGCATAAACTTACACTGAGCTGTTTTGAACTATTTCTAACAAGCCAAACAACATCCATTATAACTTGCCTTCTCAACCCTTTTACTCAAAAATATGTCTATGGGCCAGGCATGGTTCTGGGGATCATAATTTTATTTCCATCAGCAGCTGTGCAAAAGTTGATTTTATACTTCAGTTTTGACTGACTTCATGACTACTGATCTCCAGAAAGAATTCTGGTGCATTGTGTCATTTGCTTATTTTTAACAGAGCTTTTGAATTTTTTAAAATGAAGTCTCACAGATGATTAAGATTCACACTTACACTAGGGAGGGTTTTAGGTTGTGTTGTAAATGTTGGTCAGAAAATCCCCAAAATAGACTTCAGTTTACTAATTTTTAGAAACAGAGAGGCAGATTTATATGGTTCACACAGTGCCAAATGTGGCAGCAGCTATAAAGGGAGCAATTTGGCAACAGTAGAACACTTCACAACCCTTGCTATTTCAGAAATAATGCCTGTTTTGTTTCTTTGACTGTAAGAGAGAATTGGAGATAAAACTTTCCTGGCATATATACTTCCCTGGCATATATACAGAAACAAGCTCATTAGCGTTGGAATGCATCTTATAACTGTTGGGAGCCAGGGAAGAAAAGCCAATCTGTTTGTTCCCTGTTTCATATTCATGGGCGCCAAGGCAGCAGGGTGATTGACAGCCTCAGTCTATGTGGTCTGCTTTCTTTAGATGGAGCTGGGGGCCTTGCTCCCCTATCACCACCCCCCAGCTCCCACGTCTGCGTGGCTCTCTTCACTCTCTAAATTATGTTGTGATGCATCGGCCACTTGGGAATTTTAGGACATCTTAACCCCAGTGTGACAGAAATCTCTTCAATAAATAATCTGCCCACTCTCATGCCAAATGCAAGTGGAGCAGAGGATGGAGATTTATGACAGCTTGTACAGAATAGAAGGAGCAGGCGGAGATTGGGCTGGGCCCTGAGAATCCGGGAGCGGCCTCCATTTCCCAGCTTAATTTTCCCCAGATATATTTGGTTGGGATGTTCTAGGCTGAGATGCATTCTGCAGGTTTCCTTTAAAGCTGTGTGCATGTGTGTGTGTGTGTGTGTGTGTGTGTGTGTGAGAGAGAGAGAGAGAGAGAGAGAGAGGGAAGTGTGTAGACCTGTGGGTATATGAGTCTGAGGTTCCTTCACTAATGAAAACTGGGACATCATTTCTGTAAGGCAGTTATTGGAGATCATTTTCATTTATAAAGTGGGCTTTTATTTTTAAAAAATCAATTGATTTTAATCGCCAAGTAAACAGTGCATACATTGGTCACGTTGCATTGACAGACACATATATCACACAATGACAAAATCAAAGTAGTTCACATATGTTGTACTTCACATAGGCAATATTTTTTGTACTTAGAGATGTGAAATCCACCCCCGAACTTTAAAGAAAATTAGTATTTTTGACTCTAGTCACCAGTTTATACAGTAGGTCTCTGAATTTTATTCCTCCTGTCTAACAAGTGTTGTAGAGTTGAGCTCTTCCTGGATAAATATAGACGGATGGAATGAGTAGTGGTGATGAGAGGTGATGATTCTAAGAAGCGAAAATGATTTCAAAATCACACTGAATAGTTTTTTTAATATAAAAATAGCAGTTGCAGAAGCAAATTTGAAGGGAGTTATATGGATTTAGAATCTGAATAATAATAGGTCTCTTGTCTTAACTTATTTAAATTTTGTGAAAATGTTTGTTTTTAACTAAAATTCCCATGGAGTTGTTAATCTAAGTATAATTTTATATTTGAGTCCAAGTTGTTTGGATATTACCTGTGCGACACAGAAATAGCAAAAAGCAAATTTGGTGAACTGGACAATTAGCCTCCACCATTTTAGTGTAAATTCTGCAGCTTTATGAAAAATTGTGGATGAAATCAAGCCATTAATAGACTGAAGTAAAAACCACAGTCAGAAATCGAATCCAAGGGCCGTCCTGTATGTGTATTATGCGCATGTGTATATTTTTTCATGCCTACCAAATGTTTATATTTGTTAAACCTTTGAGAAGTAAAATAATGTTCAAGACCCAGTTTGAAGCTGAGCCCCTGTAGTCATGGCTGCAGGAGGACACCTGGGTGAGATCCTGTCCCTCTGCAGCAGAGGCGCCATCCTTTGTGTAAAATGGCGCCCACCTTCTCTTCACTCTTGCAGTGCACGGCATAGGCTCACGGAAGTCCCGTGACATGTTGCTGTTTGTCTCTAGAAGTTAGGCAGCATGCTAAGCTTCGTTTGTGGTCAAGAGCTGGTCCTCCCACCCCAGGGGTGAGGAGAGGGGAATGTGCCGACGTGGCCCTCGCCTGGCAGTCCCTGTGAGGTTGTGTGTGCCCGTGGGGTGATGCTGAAACAGACCTGTGGTTTCACAATCTGTGGTCGCGAATTAAAATGGTGTCGTGTTGCTGCTGTCACTAGAAGATGAGTTTCCGGGACGAACCGTACAGAGGTGATTATGCTCCTGCTAAGGACCAGCTGCTCTCTTTTTCCCTCCGGAGCTACCAGCAGGTGACTGTGTGGTCTCATTAAGGCTGGGGCACAGGGTCAGAGACAAGAACTGCTCCAGGCCTCCTAATTGAAACAACCACAGCCTCCAATTAGCATCCTTGTGTCCAAATTAGACAGTAATACACGCGATTTTAAAAAATTTCAACTCTTCTCTCATTGTCTGTCTAAAGCACAGCATAGGACAATTGCTACAGGAAACAAAAATTGGATGCTTTGGGTGCCCTTGGTACCCACCACACTGTTCCGTTGTCCTTGCCTCCTTTTCCTGCCCCACAGCCTTGAGAGGCTGGAAGGCAGCGCTTGCTGAACACACATGGGCCGGAAGGGAGAACTGAGGCACAGAGCAGTCACCTCCCATCACAGGCTTCCCAGGGGAGCTCAGCTTTGTGGACCCGGCCAGCTGCCTGCTGAGACCTTTGGGGGCCACCTCAGTGGGAGGCTCTGGGGAGAAAGGCGGCTTTTCTGCCTCAGACTCCCCTGGGGCTCCTGTTGGGAACGTTCTCGGTCACCAGGCCCACCAGGAAAGGAAATCTCTGTCATTCTCTAAATATCATTTGCCAGTTGTAAATTCCATCCCATGCAGTCAGTTCCTTGTTTTCACTGGTTTTTATAAACAAGCTTGAAGTTAGAGGGTTAAAATTATTTATTCTCTAAAAATATCACAGATAAAACTAGAAAAATCATGATTAAATTCTTTGTTCTTGTGTTGGGTTTTAGCTACAACACATAACGTGACCACCTACCTCTATCTCTCTCTGTATTTTAATGTACGCTGTTAGCTGTTACTTTTCCCAGTCAGCAATGTCACTATTGGAGCAGTCATTTTTATTCCCTTTTAAATGAGGTATCCTGCTATTAACTCTCAGAACGACATGCCCCCACCTCCTGCTATTCTGGGACATAAAGCTAGAGAATAAGCCCCAGGCTTTGCCTGGAGACACAGAAGGAGAACTGCTCTTTTTGCAATTTAATTTGCATCTATTATTGAATATTTTAAATATTTCATTTGAGTGGAACTAATTACTGTAGTTTTTAAGTATCCCAATACCAAATTTTGTTTATGGAATATTATAGCAGTAGCAGTGTTACCATTTGATAAATTTGGAAATAAAATAAAAGCACACAGTTCCTGTTGAGTTGTTATGCTATAGCATAAGTCTTTGATTACAGGAACTTACGGAGGTCTTCTACCTTCTTCATTCATCATAGAGAATTTTTTAGCCCATTTTAACAATTTTCTCATGTAGCAAAACAACTCCACACACAAACACAGGAACACACACACATACGTACAGCACACACACACACACACACACACACTCACACACACTGCTAACAACACTGGCTGGCTAAGAGAATTTCATTAATTTACACTAAACTAGTAAATGTGATTTCAGAATAATAGACCTGGACTGAATACAATAAAGTGGAAAAGAGCATAAACCCTCATTCATGTTTCTCTAGGTACAGTCAGGATGATCGCAGTCCTGTAGAGCTCACATGGTTCTCTGGACAGTAGGGGGCTTTTCCAGACAAAAGCACGGTCTGTGGGTTTGTTTTCTTCAAGTTCCAAGTAGCTGTCCTGTTACTTAAAGAATCTCTGAAGTCTGAATCTCACCAAAGCGGACAGAATTAGAGGAGCAGGCGCGATGCTGTGAGCGGAGTTTTTGCAGCGAGTGGCCGTGGACCCCCTTTTGGTGGTGTTGGGGTATGTTGTGTCGTGGCGCGCTCACACTGCCCGCCTCAGAGGGTCAGCAGTTGGGCGCCCTGTGGGCTGCACTTGCTATTTGAGGGGAGTTTTTTGCGAATACATTTAAAAGGGAAATCTGCCTTGTGAAGTGACCATCTTCCCCTGGTCTCGATGTCCTGGTACAGGTTCTGGGGCTGCTGTCCCGACTGGAGGATCCCGGCCCTCGGCTGTGTCTGTGGGACCGAGCGAGTGCCGAGGGACCCCGGGAGCGAGCCTGTCACCCCCAGTGCGGAGGCGTGCTGACTGCTGAGCATGCGCACTGGGGCTCTCTCGCTGCTGTCCGGGCGACCGCACACACGCGTGGGCCCCGGGCCTGGTCCCCACCCTCGGGCCGCAGGCCCCTGTCCCTGTGACCGTGCTGCCGCCTCCCTCCCAGGTCCTTTCCCACGCCCAGGGTTTGCACTTTGGTTTTCAGGAATATATAATCTTCAAAACGGAGAAGCGTCTTATAAACAGGGCGCGTTCACAGATTAGCGGTACTTCATGGCCAAAAGTGTAATTTACTGAACGATCACGATAAAGGAAGATAAAAAATGTATTAAATAAACTTATAGTAAACAAAATTGATTATAGAGTGATATGGTACGAATTCAGAGCCATTCATGTGACCTGAAAAATAGGTAGAGCATGTAATAACTATGTTATTCATATTTCTGGGAGAAGATAGAAATAAAGCTAACCTTAATTGCCATGTTTTTTGATTTCCAAGGTAAAAATATTTTTAATAAAATACATGCATTTTATTGAGAAAAGATAATAGGAATTATTTAAGAGGAAAAGCATTTTAAATCTCATTATTTTTAAAAAGTCTCTATTGTATCTAAAATATACCCTAGTTACTATTAGTATATACGAATGCATGAATTTTTATGAGTATGTTTATGTGGGAGCAGGTATATAAATATTTTACTGTAAATATTCTTTGATGAACTTTTGCTTTGCTAAGCAGTATACGCACGTCCTACTCTGACCTGTAAGAAGATGAGGCATCAGCAATTTCTGTACTGTACTGACTACAGTCTTTGGAATACTTATGTATGTGTCTGTCGGTACACACATATGTTTAGACATTTTTCCCTTCTAAAGGAAAATTATGTTCATAGTTTATCCCCCCGCCAGGCAAACAATATTCTGATTTCTGCCCTCAGGAATTGTTTTGCTTCTTCTTGTATTTCATAAAATGAAATCATGCCATACATATTCTTTTGTGTGTCTGTCTTTTTCACAAAGCATGTTTTTGTGATTCATTTATGTGTTTTGCATGGCAGTAGTTTCTTTTTTATTGGTGAGTAGTACTCCCCTTAAGAAAACGTAGCAAAATTGTTCATATATTTTCCTATTGATACATTCTCATTGTTCTTCCTATTATTAAAAAATGTAGGTTCTTTCTTGTGGGCATACATTTTTTATTTTGCAGGAGTAGGAGGTTATATGTTTAGGAGAGGAGCTGCTAGATCCTAATATGGGAATATGTGTAGTTTGTAAGAAACTGCAAAGAGGAAAATACATTGTGAAGTTATTTTTTGGCTGAAAGCTAACCAATTTCTGATTCCTCCCCACTAATGCAAATTGTGTTGAAAACAGAGTATTCAGAAGTGACCAGAATCCCTGGCCCTGTCTACTAAAATATCTTACTAAAATTTCCAACAAATTTTCCATTACTGAAAAAAAGCTTTAAAAGTGAATTACTTTATAACATCTTACATTTGCCAGAGCCCCCAAACTTATGCTCACTTACGATAGAAACCTGATTAGTTTAAGAACGTTAGGTCTCATAATGTAGTCTAGCAAAGCATTTTCTCTTCATCCACTTTCTATAGGTCTGTTTCTTGCTCTTATTATGATAGTTGTAACACATTACACAGACCCTCAAAGCAAACACTCACAACAGCATTTGTGTGTTTGACACATAAATACATGATTTGAAATATAAGTAAATTCATATAAATAAGTGAATACAGGCCAGAAAAAGCCAGGTCAGTGAAAATAGTTAAAATTACATAACTAATGCCTCACTTTTGAACAAGTCGTCAGCTCCAGGGACCAGGATAATCACAGCTTGCAGCTGCATGCCCAGCACCTAGGAGAGGAGGCATCTGCATGCTGCTCTGCCTTTCTTCAGAGGTGTGGTCAGAAGACAGCACCCAGTGAGGGGTGGGAAGTGGGCGCCTTACACAGCTGTGCTTTCAGGAGGCTGCACCCACAGGCCTGTGGGATCCAAGTCTGCAGGACCCGCTCCTCCCTTCTGAACAGGAAGGACTGCAAGGCCCAAGTTCCCTGGAGGAGCAGAGCATAGAATGCCCCCTTGCTTACTACTGTAACCCTTCACTTCCCTGGTGGTGACCCATAGGACAGAGGTGCGTGCTTAACAGAAATTAAGATCCAAAGCTGTGCGTGTGGATGTGGCCAGATGTTGTGGGCAGCAGCCCTGGGCCGTGGCCAGTGCCGGGGCAGCAGTGTCTGCGGCCTGACTCATGGCTTGGTGTCCACCTCAGGATGGTACAGCCCCACCGTGATCCCCAGAAGCAGGTGGGCTGCTTGTGGCCAGGCGGGATGGGAACATGGTCTTCACTCATGGCGCTGCCTGCTTTGTGCTCTGTGCCTCCATTTTCTTGTTTGTGCTGCCTAAACACACCTGCAGCATGCTTGGTGTCAGTGGTCACAGCTGCAGGCTGCTGTTGCTCACTGGGGACATGGACGAGAGCACCTCAGGGACTCCCAAGCCCAGCAAGGACAGCCACTGTGTCGCCCTGCATCCAGCAGTGACCCTGACATTCAGTAACAGTCTCTCAGTACGGGAATATCAAAGGACTGCAACCCTGTGTACACGGGTATACTTGTGTGTTCCATAGTACAGCGTGTATGGATGTGTGCGTCACATGGGCAGGTCTTCCAGTAAATATCACTACCAGGATAAAAGGTGAATTAAAATATAGTTAGAAACACGTAGTAGGCAGTGTATATAGAAATACAGTTTTGAAAGAGGTATTTGAAGACTAAAATATGCAGCATAATTTTCTTGGAAATCTTATTTCCTATATATTGTGCTTGAAAGAAACTGTCCTGTGTTTGAATGTTTAATTCTTTTGAAAAAATGGTTCCTAACTGTCTGTGTCGTGCTTAATGCGTGTTCCACATAAGAGAATTTGTGAAGAATGATGGGGTTTAGCAAATCCTTGGCTTCTTCAGTGCTTGTAACATATCGTAGCGCATTCAGAGTGATTTCCCGCACAGGGGAGAGAGAGCTGTTGTGTCTCCTTGCAGGGCCCCGTAAGCTGTCATACAGGATGTGGACGGCCATCCTGGCAGTATAATGCCCACACTCGTGTTGTGATGTATGATTTACACTGTTATGGCTTATACATAATTCTAAACGTTTTCGAAAAAATCCTTGAATTGGAAAACTTGGTTTATTTCAGAAATGTATTTCCCCATGGCTAAAGATCAGATACATTATTCAGAGAACTGTTCAGGAGATTAAAAAAATACTGTATTCTTCCTGACTTCACTAGTTGTGTTTAAATCTTAGATTTTGTATTTGAGCATTCCAAAGTATTATATTCTGTCTCAAAAACAGTATTTTTAAGTTAAAACACTCCTTAGGAATGATGAGTTTATCTGTGAGTTTTAATCCCTTTGGAAGTAACCTGTTTCCTTCCATGTGCTGAAATGATCAAAACATTTATTGGATAGTTAAATGCTTAAAGAAGCCACAGTTTTTCAACTATTTGCTGTTATTCAGCACTTTGGTTTTTTAAAAATTCACATAAAAATGGATTGAGAGCTGCAAACTCTCTAGATGATGCCCTCACTGAGTTCTCTGAAATACGTATTATTTCAAACCTGCTGCACTTTCCTCTCTGTATTTGGACGTGACTCTGTCTACAGGTGAGGAGAGCCAGACGGGAGCCTCCTGCACTTCTGCGTGCCTGTCCCTCCTCCAGCCATGGCCACCCATCTGCTTTATTTCTGACTCCGTAAATTGGACTCTCTTCTGGCCAAGGCTTACAATCTTCTCTTGTTTTTCACATTTCTTTTCCAACTCTTTCATGCCGTTGCTCCTCTCCATCAACAATTCCAGTTTCCTCTGCTTCTTTCTTTAAAACAAAACAAAACAAAGCCCTACAAACAGACCAACTAACGAACCGGAATAAAACCACACTGCAGTATCTCCAGGCCCAAATCTTCTCACCGCGGCCCCCTTTGTGTTTCTGGAGGCTTTGTCCAAGATCACTGTGATCTCATGATTTCCTCCCCAAGGTCAGAGTGCATGGCTGTTAGCAGGAATTCTGCCTGGGGTGTGACTTGTGCCCCCCACCATCTTTCAGGCTCCACCCAGGAGTGCTCAGTGGCAATGTCTTGTAAGATCATGTTCAGAGCTCCCCAGGATGGTCACTAATGCTTAGGATGACCTTCTTCCTGTCTTGAAATTTGGTTAGGAGTAGGAGGGGTGTGTCCTACTCTAGGACAGCAGTTGGTTCCCAAACCTCCTCTGGCTGTAGCTGACCTCTTACCATGAAGCTGTGTAATAAATGCTGAGGACAGCAATAGGCCACAGTCAAGATGTCCCCAATAGAAAGACCTTGGCTGTAGATCACAGATTTCCTGGGCTTGAACCTGTGACCCTCCTGCCTTAGCTGCCTAGACTTCTGGGATTGTAGTCCTGTACCACTACGTCTGGCCATCAGTTTTTCAGTCCTTTTGTCATAGAAAACTTTACCCTCTCTGTCTTCTCCCTCATCTGACCTTTGCCAAAAAATCACTGTTGTTGACCCCCTTTCCCTGAAAATGAATTTTCAATAAAACAGCCTAATATATACAGTATAATACAATAGAATGTGCTCTGTTAAGACTTTCATGTTTCTGCATGAATTTTTATTTAAGAGCTAGGATGATTCAGTTTTAAAAATTAAGATGGGGATGAAACCCACTGCATAGTCTCTTCAAGTCTTTTGTCCTGTTTCTACATGAACCCAGGCATTCCCTCATACAGAAAAGGGAGAGGACATTTGTATACTCATTCATTTTGCTGTTCCATCATATGTGAAGGGTTCTTTGTGGCCCTGTGTTAAATGGGGTAAGTTTGGTCGTTGCAGAACCGAGTCGTTTGGTTGTGGCACAGGGTAGGGTGGAGCCATCGTTGGCCACCAGCATCAACTGAGACCACCGTGGTGGAGGATCCTGTGAGGCCTAGAGACCTGGCCTGTGCAGCCTCTCAGCAGTAAGCATCCAGACAGGGCCTCTGGCTGGGCCAGCTGGTGTGTAGACACTGGCTTAGGGCTTCAGCAGTGACTTAAAAGTCTTACTGTAACCGTGTTAGTTCTAGACATTTAGTTCACCATGGCTCATTGGATCGGACTTCTTATAGGTAGGAGCATCTCAGTTAATAGCAAGATCCCAGTGCATTATGAAAGTGGTTATGCACCTGGGACGGGTTTCAAAACAAGTTTGCATCACAGTAATGGCATAAAGTTGTCACATACATTACAGTTAAAGGGATTGTCTTTGAAAAAATTATATTTCTTCTCAGATTCATTCAGTACCATGAAATGAATTTTAAATTGTAAAGCAGCTAATCAAAGTTAAGGTAAAACATCTCAAGTATAATTGGCTAGTATGGTAAATACATGTGTTATTAACAAGGCCTGTTCTTTAAATATTGAACTGAGGGTAGAGTTAGAGGTATCTCAGTCTAATAAAGTCAAGTTTGTCTACATTACAAACCATCACATAATGTTTTAAAAATGCTTTCCAAGAAGCACAGTACATCACAGTTTTTATATTTACTTCAAGACAGTGTACATTTCTGTAGATTATGTTGTCCTCCAGTGTAATAAATGTTTTGCTAAGGGTCTTTTAAAATCTGCTGTATAAGGGAGACATTTCATTTTGGCTCCTACTAAATCCTTCGAGACTTAAAAATGCTCCTACAAACCCACACATCTCAAAAGATTTGGCAAACTGCAATGAGAACAATTATTGTTAATTCCCCAAACTGCTAAAATATCCCAGATATTTGTCAGCTTGCCCAGGACTATTTTGGACACACAGGAAGAGATTAATTTTCTATTGTCATGTGGCCACTGTTATAAAACTGAGTAGAGATTGTATAGATGTGTATTGTTTGAAGTTGCTTCCGCAGAATGTCAGTTGTACCTACCTGATATCAGTCATTTTTGAGCATTTCTTTCACTTGCTTGGCCTTGTTTACTCTTTAGAATTATGAGAGCTAGTGTAAAAGGCAGGTCTCTGCCCAAATCTAACTATAAACCTTCAGGGCAACTCCCTGAAATACCTCCTGAGACCAGCCTGTCACTGGACAGTACCTTTTATGACAAAATGCATCAGTTGAGGGGGATGCGAAGCTGGACCAAGTATAACCAGTGATTTCAAGATGACTTTGGTAAAATAGCAGATTTGTTTCGAACAATATGACTAAAACAGCAGTAATGAGTTAATATTTTCTGTGTAGGTCAGGATCGATGTTACTGGTAAAGACAAGAATACTTACTGGTGTCATTCTCAAAGAGACCAAACGTGCCCGTATGTGCGTGCGTGCGTGTGTGTGCGGCATTCATTCAGATGCTGCAAAAACAAACAAGAAATGGCTGCCTGAGTTATTAGCATTGGAAAATTGACACACACTCAACGGGGGGGGGCTTTGGGTTGAAGGCAGAGTGAAACTTGACAGGTAGGTGATCCCCAACCAAAGAATATCTAGTTCTTCTACCCCTGTATTTTTTTCTTTCTGCCTTTGATATATATATTGCAAAAGCAACTCAGGAGCCTCTTGAATTCTTCCTCTCTGTTTTCCTTTCTGGTTCTGTTGATCTTTCTACTTTAGAAGTAAATGTTCTAAGAAACTTGACAGTGATCTCTTTATAGTCTCTTTTATGATCATCTTAAAATTTTTGACACATAAGAAGATGAATATCAAGTTCATACTGTCCTGGTTTTAGGCGTCAGCTTCTCATCTCAGAATGTGGGGTTCTCCAGCCAGACCCCCAGACACCGAGTGCACCCCCGAATCTCAGACTCAGTGTGCTGTTTCCTCAGAGGCTCCCTCCTCGAGGTGCTGTGGCTTGAAAGGACTAACAAGGCCAGGTTGGTGTCAAGCCTTTGCCTCCACAGTTGTGATCTCTGACTCAAAGGTCCGGAAGACGCTGTGCCCACACATTTTTTAGTTTCCCAAGGTGATTGTGGGTGGAACACCAGGTGCTCCTGGTTACAAAAGTTAGAAAAGGGGTTCAAGTGTCTGTCACAGAAATAACATTAGACTGAACATTAAACTTCTCAAGTGTCTAATTTTCTAACAGTCTGTCTCCAAGATGAAACTTGCCTCTGTTCCCTTAGTCCATTCATTCTGCTTACACAGTTCCCTTGAAGCGTCTCTCCAGGTTGGAGTCAGGACCCACAGCCCCAAAGTACAGTGGGGCGTGGCACCCACAGCACTTCTTGTCTGAGCTGGATTCCTGTGCTCTAGTCACATTCAGCAATACGCACAGCAGAACCAAAGCTGGACGTGTCTGCTGCGACCCGTGTGGTGGAATGACTCGTGGCTTCATGTCTTCCCACCTTCTGAGGCCTGCACTTCACGTGGCACAGAGATGGAAGCCGATCACCCAGACCTTCACTTTCTATGTCTTCTTCCTAGGAGATTTATTTCACCTGCTCTGTCCACCCACATATTTCCTGTTTACCGTCAGATGGCCATGCCGGGGCCTGTCCTGAAAGGGTTTCTGTGCCTTTCATTCGGTGTTAGGCACACTCTTGTCAAGGTTACTGAAAACTAAGAGGTTGGCAGTCACGTTCCCTTATTTCCTTCTTTGGAATCTCATTGACTCTTACGTGACTTTAGCATGGAAAATTTGCTCAGTTGTATAATTCTGCAGGACAGAAACTATAACTTCATGTTTAAAGTTACACCTGTTAGAGCAGAAAGGGGACAAAGATGAAGAGCCAGGTTTTCTTTGTTTTTGTAAATACTGAGTTTCTGAAAGTGTAAGGCAAGAT
Organism: Fukomys damarensis; assembly: GCF_012274545.1. Taxonomy (NCBI): domain Eukaryota; kingdom Metazoa; phylum Chordata; class Mammalia; order Rodentia; family Bathyergidae; genus Fukomys; species Fukomys damarensis. The sequence goes on from NW_022900916.1 coordinate 3,870,655, forward strand.
GTTCCCTGTGGTATGGTGAGATTTGAGGGTGTGTGAAGGATAGCACTGACACTCTCAGTGAATAATGATAATCACTGTTCACATTTCTAAGATGAACCCGGGTCATAATTGAGAGAAAAATCTATCCAAGTAAGCATCTATGCTGCAGCTTAATTTTTTGAAAAATATTTAGCCATGAAGTAATTCAGTGTTCTGGTTTATTTTGTTCCTACATTTTTGACTTTCTCCTTTTAAATGCCTAGTTTTGTTTAAAGTTTATAATCCACACACACACACGCACACACACACACACATATATATGCATGTGCCTACCCACACGTTCCTTGTTAACAGAAAATAGAAGGAAATTAGTAGGGTTTAATCTTGTTTTGACTTTGACTTTCTTTAACTTTTTCTTTGATTTTAAAAAATGCAAAATACTTTTAAAGTCAAAGTTTTTTGTGATAGAAGGTGGAAATGAACGGAAGAGAAAACCAAAGGTTTTATACAGGATAATATTCAAAGCAACTTGCTGTGTTCTTTGAGTTAGAAAGTGGTGATTAGGTTTTCAGCTTTGGAGAAGTGTGAGACAACCTAATTAAACACCTTTTTGCTGAAAAGCAGCTTGATAAATCCAGATTGCTTTGGGAAGTTCTCAAAGCTTTTATCAGAAAGGTAATACTGAAAAAAATATTTTAAAGGAGTAGCTTTTGAAAAAAAATTTCCCACTCTAGAAGTAAATTATAACTATATTTAAATAAATATGCATGTGAGAATTCTTGTGTGGGACATATGCAATAATCTTATCTTAAAATTCGTAAAATACTCAGCCTATGAATGTGTAATGGGCACATATTTTCTAATAATAATGAAAAATTAATTTAATAACTTTATAATCTCTTGGATTCTAGATTTCACTTTATAATTCCTAGTAAAAATTATGTAATAAGGGGATTGACTGGAGATGGAGGTAAAGACAAAAAAGTAAATCTTTACAAATTAGAGTTGTACATAAAAATCTTTATCTCCTTCATGAACATAGAATATACTACTGTTCTCAGTAACTAGATAGTAGAAGTGGATTGCTTATCTTTCTTTACAATGCAATGTATTTTATGATTTTGTAGTTTCACAAATATCACTCAGTATCATGCTGTTTCTAAGAAAAATGTTTCTATTCTCCTTATTGACTTTTCAGTGTCTCAGCAGACAAATTCTTTATATAATGTATTTTATTACTCCGAGGTGGGAAGGATCTGTCTATCGGCCACTTGGGCTGATCTTTGTCCCTGTGGAATCCCAGGAATTGATTCCTTTTCATAATGCAAAGGAGAAATGGAAATGGATTTAAAGCTATTGGGGAGATCCTTTCATTTTATTGAAAGTGGCCCAGCGCACTGTCAGAAAACTCTGGATATGATAGAATTATGCTCTGAAGAAGACATGAGATTGCCTTCCATCGTGGGGAAAGGTGTAAACAAATCCACACCTTGTTTGGCTGATTAAATTTATCTTATTGGGAATTGAATATTTGGTGATGTTTTATATTACTAATGAGATTTGAGGAAAGTTAATAGCCCTGCTTTTCTGAATGTTTGTTGAAAGCAAAGGAGTGTTATTGTCTTTTAGTAATTAATCTCCTTTGTGCCATAGAACAGATATTTTTCTAAAATGATTTATTCATAGTTAATACAATTATGGATATGAAGCCATTAAACACTGGCTCACATTCAGGATAAAGAAAAACTAATTGATAAACTGAATTTTTCATACATATACCAAGAGCAATACAATCTTACCCTGGTGAAAAACAATATCATTTTAGCCACTTAGGCTGTTTACTTTCCATTATAAAATTTTGTTTCTCTTACTTCTAAAAGTCTTTCACTAAAGTCCGCAAATGACAGCTTCTCCGGATTGAACCTCCTCCTGTTCCTTGCAGACTCCCCAATAGGGAATTCTTTCAAAGATAGATTAGCCTAGCTAATTATTTGAAATGGGAAACTCTTCTAAAACATCTATCTTGGAACTAGATCAAGTTTGTGGCTCCCACTGCTTCATATTTTTACTGTAGTCCTTCACATCTTTGCTTTGAAGATAGTGAAAACCCCTCCTTTAGCAACCTTCTGAGCAGCCATAATCCTGAGACTCTTTCTTTTCCTTCAGTGTATTTCTGGGAGCAGGCCTGGGGAAGGCCAATAATAACCATGAATGAAATTCCATTTTCCCTACAAACGTTTCTGTGCCGTTTCTTCCTCCTCCTGTCTTCTTCATAGGAATCACGTTTGCATATGGTCTTCGTCACTGCTCGGGCCCTGGTGATCAGATGCTTTCCCCAAGCGTGCTGCAGCCATGTGGTTCTCAGTCTAAAGCAATTTTGTTCTCCATTGTCTTTAAACCCTTACGGAATGCGTAGTTTCTAGTATCTTGCTGATCTCCTCTCTAAAACCCGCCTGATGAACATATATATTATGCTTCGGGATACTTTCTGTTATTGTTTAATGCTAGAGATGGATGCCTGTGCCCTTCAAAATTCCCACGCGGGCACCTGGTCTCCATCTGAGGGTGTTTGGAGGTGGGCCTTGTGGAAGGTGATGGCACACAAATGATTTTTGTTCTCATGAAGAGAAAGACCCACCAAGCTTCCTACCCCTTTGCCACCTGTAGCTATGGGGAGTCCTCTGTTTGTGCACCAGACAGTGACCCTCGTGAGTCCCCAGAGGCCCCCAGGGTCCCGACCTTGAGCTGTGAGGAATAGACGCTGCTGTTCACCTACCCCAGCTCTGCTGTGCTTCTTTTTAGCCCACACTGGCCAAGATGCATCATGAGGCAGCAGAGTTTGTGCCTGCACCATCAGAGTATCCTACATAACTCAGAAAATCAAGCGCTACATAAAGCAATTGATCAATGAAATGCTCTGGTTAAGTTAATGAGTTAGATCGATTTTGACTTGTTAATAGCTATCAGCTATTTCACTAAGAATGTTGACTATTTATAGCTTCCTTCTTGTTATGTTTATCCATTTTGTGATTGTTTTGTGATGTTATTATAACTAAAACACTGACAAATGATTCCAATGAACAGATCATGGTGGAGTAATAAATGCTGTTGTATATAGTTTTATTAATTTTGTATCAGATGAATTTAAATTAGTCTGTATTTTCCCCTTATCTGTAGGCTAAATGCTCTGGTCCCTACCTCAATGAAGCATTGCCTTATGATTTTAGTTCTTTACAAAGATTTTATTTCTTATCACTCACTTTTTGTGTTTTCTCTCAAGTCCTTACTATTTGGGATAAAGACAATGAGAGGTATATTGATGAGGCTTCTCTTACAATCAGCCTTTGCTGTTTTCTACAATCTGACCCATTCTTTAAGGTTTCTATTTTACTTTTCTTTAGGATAAATTCCTTTCCTGTGAGTGTCTTGTAAATAAATCCTTTGTAGGAATATTTCGTCTGCCCCGTAAACTTACCAGAGTGAATATAGAATTTATGTCCCTTCCCTTTTTTACTTTTAAATCATAGTTATAACAGAATTCACCAGAACTAAGAGTTAATGGGAAGGCCTCCCTCATGAGACCTTCTCTGCTTTTGTCTGGGTTTTTTCTTTGTTCCGTGGTTGATGTCCATTCTTACTGACAATAAGAGTTATCTGGTTAGAAACTTCTTTCGGTAAAATCTAGTACAAAAAAATAGCCAAAGAAAATGGAAGTTGCCACGAGACCAAAGAGAGGCACAGAGACCCCGAATTGCATAGGGTTCAATATACAGGAGACTCACTGATAGAAGAAGGGTCCAGCATGGCAGCGAGGCCAGTGGATCCAAAAATTTGGGCTGAAGGGAGGTGGCTCATGTAGCTATTAGGACAAAGATGACTTTCATCCATTCTAGAATGTTCCTGGTTTATCTTAAGCTGACAGCAGAGATGTCAGGGCTCGTCCTGGGACTGTGTGGGTCAGAGTCTTATCAGCATTAAAGCTTTCTTTCTTTCCTTCTTTGCTTGCTTGTGTTCCTCTCTCTCTCCCCCTCCCCCTCCCCTTCCCTATCCCTCTCTCTCCTTTGCTGGACAAAACAGGCCAGGCTCACTTGGGAGCAGTCATGGCTGACAGGATGCAAGATGGCCACCACAAGCAGTCTACCAGTCAGGCCCATTCCTTTGGCCCAGTGTCCTCGCCTTCCACCTTGGCAGTCAGGTGGTAGAATGTGTTAGGGTAGGGAGGGAAAATATAGCTGTTGCTCTGTATCCTGGGGGACTGGTTCTAGTCTCACCCAAAGCCACCCAAGTTCCTTTTATAAGATGGAGTGATGTTGCATATACCCTATGTACATATCCCCTTGTGCACTATAAATCATTTCTAGGTTATTTGTGATGCCTAATATAAGGCAAAGGCTGTGTAAATAGTTGTATTAAGGCATAATGTCAGAAAAGTATACAGGCTCAATACAGAAATGATTGTCTTCAAATCTCTTCAGTCTGAGGTTGGTTGAATTCACAAATGTGTGTTAACAGAGACAGGGCTTACTGCACTCCCATGGAAGAGGATGCTGATAATGTAGAAAGCAAATGGTCAGTTGAACAAAGAGGAAAGTTGTTTTTGCAAGTGCTTTTGCAAGTTTTGTTGTTTGACACGTTCTGAGGTGTGTGGTAAAGTACATGGCATGCGGAGATATTATTCTTGCTTATAGTTTTCCTTCTATTTAAAGTGACAGACTGTATAATTTTCCACTTCTGGCAGGGTAGAAGCAAGGGCTCCAGGATGCGTAAATGTGACCTGGCAATTTAACCTCTGCTTACTCTTCTGTGAAATGGAGCTGATGGGGAGATGTCTCTTAAGTCTGCAGGAAAGATAGATGAGAATATTCCTGAAAAATGCTTGGAACAATAGCTCAGAAAAGATGACAGCTCCTGACTTTATTTGTATCTCATTATGATGGGCCACAGAGATTCAAATAAGCACACATAAATGCACATATGCAATGTGTAATAAACACACAAACACAATTTAAGTTTTTCTTTAAAAAGCCAAAAGGAAGCTTAAATGTTGTACTTGAAAGCCAAGAGCTTAAACTTTTTCACTGGCTAGAAATTTTATACCTAGGACATATGATCAGAAAATTATAGGCCAAGAATATAAGAATTATTAAGTGAATCTTTCCTAAGGTCAGGAAATGAAACTTGCGCTAAAATTGTTAAAACTTGAGAGCAAGAGAAATAATAGTAATACTCGAGTGAAAATAAAAACTAAAGAACTACTGAATAGCATTAAAACTACATTCTTTAAAAAGGAGAAATACAAGAATGGCATTTTTTTTCCAATTCATGGTGAATGTTTCTGATATTTTTAAAACCTAGTAAATCCCCTACTTCATCATTGTGCTTGGCTGATTGAAGAGGATGTAAGTAGGGTGCACACAGTGTGTTTGAGCTTTTATCTACCACAGAATGCATTCCATTCATCCTCAGGTACATTAACAAATAAAGGGGAAACTTTTCCATAGCAACATTAGCGCAACGGAAAATCTGCCTACTGTCTTAGGTCCCATCTTTTTGAGACTGCCCACTCACCAAATTGGCAGCCTGTGTGAGTTAATTAACTCAGAGGTAAATTATTAAAAAGAGAAAGGAAATTAAAACAAGGCAGGAATGATAAGTAGTTTACAATGAACCCGAAAAAGGAGCAGGAGGTGAAAGGCAGCAAATCGTCTGATATACAGAGTCAGAAAGTGTGTGGTGGGAGTGAGACACCTGGGACGACCAGTGATTATTGTGAAGCAGATGGGACAGGACAGGAGGGGAATGAAGCCCGGAGGATCCGCAGAATCTGGGAGCACTTCCATGCACTCCGACCCATTCCCGCTGATTATTCCTTCAGTAAAATAAAAGTACCCTGTCATAATGGCTAATGTGGACAGACCGCTACCATGTTTGTTTGTTAGTTTAAAGTTAATCCCTTAAAATAATCCATGGAATGGTTCTACCTCCATTTTACAAATGAAGGCATGTAAGGGGTTAGCCCCCATATTTTCGAAGTCAGTGTGTGTTTTAGGGTTTAAGATTGTCATTGACCACGCCCTGCTCGACATATTAACCAAAATTTAGCAGGAACTTGAGAATGCGATGTGGAAGCCCTGAGCGAGCACTTCGTGATGGTTTTGTTTACCATCTGTTATGAATACCTTACTGCTTTGTTCTAGCTATTTATTTATTTATATGTAGTAGTTGACCACCTGCAATAAATGCTTAAAAGCAGTTTGGGGGAAGTGGAAAGTAATGAATGTCCCTCTGCTAGTTGATTTGAGAGTTAATAATTCAGGCTGTTTTAAAACTCTTGAATTATCACATAGGAAATAGAGTAAAAAATAGCAATTAGGAAAAGTCATATGATAAACTGTAAGAGAAGTTAAATCCTCCTTTACTGAGAGAAGAAGGCATTTATTTTTCACCACAGAAATTAACATACAGTTGATGGACTTCTTTAAACTAACTACTCTTGTTTACCATTTTTCATTTATTTTCCATTTCATATAAACCTATGCAGACATATATATGTTTATAAGAAATAAAAGGCAAATATGCATACAATTTTATTAATAACAATTAATGCTCTTTAGAAATTGATGATTTAATAACATTTCTACATTCCCAACATAAAATTGACTGTAGAATATGCTATGGTTTGACGTATTTTTTCTATGATACTGATATTTCTTTCCTTGTAATCATTTTACTGTTCCCAAGTTAAAGTTAACTGTCTGAGATGCTAAGTCCATTGAACTATAATAATCAGAAAAAGGGTTACAAATGATGATTCAATTTCTGAATCGATACCACTTTGAACGATTTGTGGAGCAGGCCTCTGTGACTTACTTTCCGTCTGTCTGATTACCAGGTTAGCTTTTCAAAGTACCACTTTAGAACAAACACTGCATTATTGCCTTTCCCACAGAAGTGAGTATTTTCTGTCAACAGCTGTAAGCTGGAGCTTGGGCAGTGGTTTGGATGTCTGCTTCAGAGCACTGCTTGTTGCCGTGTAGGGAACACCGGAACCTGTGAAGGCTGTGCTAGACCCTGGATCTGTTGGGGTCACCCGAGAGCCTTTCATTTAATAGGGCGAGATGGAGAGTTTGCGTGTCCCTTGGTGTCCCTGGTGGTGCAGCCTGATGGGCAGCCACAATGAAGAAGCCCTGCTGAGAAACTTCACAGCTCTCCAGCAAGGGGTGCTGTGTGTGTTCAGTTCAGGATGACTGAAGACAAAAACACATGGTAACAGTTTGGAGTTGGGCAGATGGATCTGTGTTCACAGCAGCTGACCCCCCAGGTAAGATGTACCATAAATTCAACATAGCTACTGCCAGCAGTGTTTTTTAGGGCTGACAAGTTTTCCAAACCTGATTATTTTGGGTCTAGTAAAAATATCCCTTCCTTGGGTGGGTATTTGCAGATGGCCCACTTGTACCTGATTTGATCAACCTTCAGTGCTCAACACAACCCACAGCTGCTGGTCATAACACAGTAGTCAACACCAGAATTGTGTTTTGCTTAACCAGTCACTCCCCATCCTCAGACAATGTGCCCATGGACCCTAATAAAGGCCTGGGTTCTTGGATTTTTTCCCTCTTGCCTGTTGGCCAGGCTCTTAGTCACCTCCGCATACCCCAATGAAGCAGGAAACAATGAGGACCCCAGAAAGACAACTCTTTAACACAAAGATAGGAGAAAAAAGTGTCTTTTAATGATGCCTGTGGCTCAGCAAGTGACTCCTGTCAGTCTAGACAGCCCTGAATAGAAGTTTGCACTTCCTTATATACCTCTTTTTACATCTACAAAGCTTAATTCCATTGGCATTTCTCTGGAAATATAGCAAGCAGAATTTATACAAAGCAGGGCAGTAGAAGAGGAAAGAGCAGAGTTCTGGCAGGACTTTCCGAGTCTGTTGTGCACCTTTGCTGACAGATCACAGGACGCTCTGAAGTCACATGAGGATCTTGTGTGCACCGCTCTCCCAGCTCTCCTGTCCCATGAGGGGGATGCTGTGTAGTCCAACTTGGACTGGCTGTGTGCCTGTGACAGCCCAGTGAACCTGAGCTTGGGAAACCCTGGTCCTTTAAATCATCCTGCCGGCAAAGGATCTAACTTGCCCCAGGGATTTTTCTTCATTTTGGGGGCAACACACAGGTCTGAACTTCACTCTGGAAAGCAGTACCATCTTTCACTTCTACTCTCAGTGAAGGTATGCCCTGTTCAGTAACTTCCTTTATTCCAGGAAGGATTTGCGATGGCTGTTTTTTCCTTAGGAGTGTGTGTAAAACTTCCTGGTGATGGTAATTGTAAGATTTCATCAATAAATTAATGTTATAAAAAGAGTCTTATCATCTCTGTAGCTTAATTTTTAATATTTTGTAACTCTCATTCATTTAGGACTCCACAAATATCTTAAATACCCCTACAATACAGTACAATATGTGCATATACTAATCCTTTTTTCTTTTTTTTGGGGGGGTACAGAGATCAAACTCAGGACCGTGCATTTGCCAGGCAAGCAGTGGCACCACTGAGCTAAATTCCTGGCCCTACAATCCTTATTTTATAGTGGAAGAAATTGAGGTAGAGGTCTTCCTTTAAGTTGCCACTGGTTACAGACATATTAAGTGGTAGAGCTCTTTTTACTACATTCACATTTCTTAGTTACTCACAGTAGTGAACAGTACTTGCTAGATACGCAAAAAAGATATCAACTAGTGACATCAGCTTTTGGCACCTTAGGTTGTTATTTACTTATCAATGCAAAGCTGACAAGGAAATCAGGAGTTAAAGGGCTTTGTAGCATGGTGTATTCCACTGAGCTCAGGTCTCAGCTGAAGAGATGCTCTTTGCATTCCCCAAGTTTGTGAGCTCCTAAAGTATGCAGGTTGATCTTGTAGCTTAACTACACAGTACCCCAGAATAGATTTTCAGCTGGACAGAAGGGGCAGACTAGTTTTAAGAGTGTCCTTTTTTTCCTTTTTCTTTTTACTCCTCTCCTTCAATTTCTCATCTTCGCAGTGTGAGACCTTCCTGGGTCTTTGCTTCTGTAGTGGTGCTCAGTATTCAGAGAATAAGGTGGCTGCTTATAAATTATTCCTGGAGACCCAGGACAGAGTTTCACAGGACAGCCTTGGCTCATTCACAGCCCAGCCAGATCCTCACGTTTGGGGATCACACACTGTCAAGTTCAGCCAGTGATTTTTAAGAATTAGGTGATGATGTAGTCATTTAGCAAAGAGTCGGCAGCAAGGCAATTTTTGTTATGATGTCTCTTGCAAAGTGGCATGATAATGAGTAATGCCTTAGCGAACCTAGTCACATATTCCAACAGGATCTTGGCAATGCTTATTTCTATACTTTCATGCAGTTACTGAGAGCTTGCATTGCAGCCACGCATTTTAGGAAATGTTGGAGGTGGCCAGCCATGAAGGAGCACTTCCTGCAGCCAAGATGCTTATGCATGGTGATTTAGAGGAGTGAGGGACCTGAGCACGTGACAAGTGCCATGGGAGTGGAAGGCCTGTCACAAGGGAAGGGTGGCCGGCTAAATTTGTTGACTTCCCTCAAATGTATTTCTGTTCAGAAGACTGATTCTCAAAGAATAACCAAGTCCATCTGCCCGTGGCTCCAGAATACCTGTGGGAGAGTGATGTGTGCCTTAGTCCAAGGAAAACATGCACTGGGTTCAGTCCTAGGCACACGGGAGGGTGTCAAGTGTGGCGGAGTCTGGGTCTGTGGATGGTGGTGAGGTTGGGAGGCATTGGGTGAGGTGCTGCAAGCTTCTTAGGTGATTCTCTGTAGGTGGTGGAGTGTAGCACTACTGTGGAAATCACTTTCAGTTGAAAAGTATATTATTTTGTTATTTGGTGCTATGGAGCCAAAGAAATGTAATGATAATTATTGGTTGTGTATTACTTACTTCCACCACTGCTAAAGGGGGCTTAGCTCTTCTCACTGGCTGATATCTCCCCTGCCCTGGCTGCTGTATTCCAAAAGCCTGCCAGATTTTCTTTTGGAACTAATTACATCTCTGAAGACTAGACTTGAAGCTCTGTGGTTCATTTCAAAAGCATTTACTGAGTATGGCAGATCCATGCTAGAATCTATACAACTTGATCCAGAAGCAATGTTTCCAAAGACTTGTTTTCCACTTGGCCACAAGTAGAAAAATAAATGATAAGTGATTTGATTTCAGCAAGTTTTATTTCTATTCTTTCCATATATTAGGCTCTCTAAAAGCTTACACTCAAAAGAAAAATAGAATTTTATGATGAAGTTTTTATTTCATACAGCGTGGCATGAAATCAATTGCAAAAAATGATAAGACTGTCAAAAAGTTTATATCTCTCTGTTCCTCTTTTTGCAGGATAAGATGTGTTTGTGGTTTGGCTTAGTATAATCTCAAATTAATGTTTTATTATCAACTTATCATTATTTTGTGTCATAATTTAATATTTGGAGAAGCGTTCGAATATTACAAGAGGCTCAGGTAACTAGACTTAGTATAGTACTTTATTTGCATATCCTTGTTCTATTTACAAGTAATTTAAATCAGAATGTGTATTAAGAATACTTGCACTATTGAAAAACAGTGGTGGAGAAGAAAAGTTGCTCCCCCGCCATAAACTTAATTAGATGGAAAATTGCTAAACTATTTTATCTGGGTCCGGGATAATTTCTTAATATTGGGATATAGTTTTTTCAATTAAAATTGGATTATATTAAACCTACCTTGTATGTCTTGAGATCAATTTGTGATGGTCCTGTTTAAAACATAGAGATTTGAAAAACTAATTATATACACATTTCTATGTCAGTCAGTACCCACGGGAGGAAGTCCACAGAGGCCTGTTTTAGGCAAGTGTTAGTGAATGCAAACAGTCTGTCCTTGTGAGAAGAGAGCTGTTCACCACAGGACTCAGAGGTGGGCCCATCAGCTTATGTGGAGCAGCCTCCCTCGAGTCGACTGGGGCTGTGTTACTGAGGTTGGATGGACTTGTGCACAGCACCATCACCAGCCAGCCCCTTCAGCGTCTTTATTCTGAGACAAGATCTTGCTAAATTGCCTACACTGCGTTGGAATCTGTGATCTTCCTGCCTCAGCCTTCCTGTGTGCAGAGATTACAGGCTTAGAAATGCTTGGGGATAAGTGGATCTGCAGGAGGAACGCCGGGAGAGGGCATAGCTAGCCCTTGCCCCCTGGGAAGTAGTGACGGGCAGATGTGGTGGAGGTGGGGAATTTCTGTGCTGAAGGCTTTGGAGATGGCTCTGCCTGCTTCCCTGGGGCACTGCCCTGTTCTGGGAATCATTTCTGTTTTCCTCGGAAGCACCATGTCAGGCCGGACAGTGTCTGCCTCCATCAAAAATGCATTCCGCACAGAGCCAAAGGGTGCTGCTCACTTTATTGGAATGAGTGCCGGGGAGGGGGTGTCGGGGGTTGCAGCTATAGTGAACTTCAAAGTGGTCTGTAATCGTTTACTTTTCTCCTAAGAAGTTAAAAATTAAACGTTTAAAAAGTTCATTTGAATTCTGCATGGCAGCTTTCAGTCTGTGTTTTCCGTCATCCCCACAAAAATCCCAAACCGAAACAATGACCCGTGGCTAAACCTTGCCATTGGCAGCAATGCCAGTGTAGAGAATCCTTCCTCTTCATCAATTGATACATCAGTTGTTTGGGGAAAAAACATTCACTTTTAAAACATGTATTTGCTGTGTGGGAGATCTGCTGAAATAAAGTTAACTGAAGCATGCATGTTCTACTGTTCAGAAAGCACCTGTCACATATCAACTGCAGGGATGTGCTCATGTGATAGTTTATGAATGTTAGCTGTAGAAGCAGGAAGTATTTCTTCTGTTTTGTTCTCTCAAAATCTATGCACAGCAAATGCTTAGTGAATGTATATTGAACAAAGGAAACACATTTTCGGGGTTAGGATTTTGTTGCTCAAGAGTAGCTGGGACTGAAGGCATTGGCCACCCCTCCTGGCCACACTGTGCTTCTGGAGATACTGTTCCTCCCAGTCAGGATGCAGGGCTATTTACCTGGTTACCACAACTGTCAAATATCAGAATGAACTGAAGTGAACTCACCTGGTTCATCCACTCCCGCTTTACAGCATTTTCACCTCAAGTCACAGTTTCTGGCCTGTAAAGCTCTTCACCAGTAAAGCTCTTTTTGAAGGCCAGTGTTTGTGCACAGAAACATTTTACACAATGTGTAAGGATAACAGACGTGATTAACCTGAGAAGAGTCATCTTTGGACCTGAAGTTTTCACGGTAAATCCTTCTTAGTCAGGTTATACAACGTTGATTGCTGCAAGGCTTACAAAGAGCTCAGCTGGCCAGAAATATTTTCATTGAATTCAACTGCTTTCTTTAAGGTAATTGAAGAGAAAAGAGGACTTTCCTTTGAGAGGGTATGTGATACTAAATATTCATGGAGGTATTATGTTCTGACAATTGAGAGCTTTGACACTTCCTGTCAGCATAAGAATTGCTAAAGAAATGTCATGTATTGTGATCTCCCTTTGGGATCCTTCTGAGGAAATAAGGTGAGAAAGCAGAGCGTGGTGACCCTTGGCCCTTTTTATTTCATTTGTGATAAAAATAGAATAACATAAAATTGAACCTGTATTGATTGCTGCATTAAACTTTTCCTTGAACTGCATGTAGTTTGAGCCACAATGTGGTTCTACAGATACGACCTTTTCTGCTGAGAAAACGCAGTGAGAATTTAGAGACTATCATGGAGTTTTTGCTTCTTTCATTCATAGTTTACATACTGAAGTGGTTGTCAGGGATTACAGGTCTAGGCTGTTAAGTCATGTTTGCAATGTTCAAATGGAGGCAAAATAATTAGGATTTTATGATACACTATATTTCATATTTATTTTATTTATTTATTTATTTATTTATTTATTTATTTATTTATTTATTTACTGATCTGGAACTCACTATGTAGCCCAGGCTGGTCTTGAACTCACAGCATCCTCCTGCCTCAGCCTCCCAAGTGCTGGGACTATAGGCATGCGTCACCACGCCTGGCTAATACACTATATTTTTAACATACCAAATAGAAATTATTTGAGGTAGATAAATCCATTGACTAAAATTCTGTACTTTGTGAAAAGTACAATCAGAATTCCAAGTTATATATGTTCACATTAGAAGGAGGAATGATTCCTTATAATTTCTTCTGTTGAGTTTCTGGGATCTTGATTATTATATGTCTAGATGTAGGTTTTTTTTTTTTTTTTTTTAAATCATGGCTATTTGGAGTCCTACATGCCTCACTTTTATGTATGTCAAATTCTTTTGCTTTGTTTGGGAAGTTTTCTGTCATTAATTCTGTGAACAATTTTTTAATGTCATTTGTACTTTCCCCTGCTATTTCATGAATTCCTCTTGTCTTACATTATTCTTCTTTGCATCATCTAAGAGCTGTTGGCTCACTTTCTCATGATCCCTTACTATTTTTAAGAGATCTCTCTTTTCATGATCACTGACTGCAGTCCTATCTTCTATATCTGATATTCTATCTTCACATGTGTTCATTCTGCTGCATATGCTTTCAACAGAGTTTTTTAATCTCCTGGGTATCTGTTTGAATCTGTTTCATGGATTCTATTATTTTCCTATGTTGGGCATTCAAGGTTTCCATTTCTTTCCTATGTTGGGCATTCCTAGTTTCCACCATGGTCCTGAGCTCATGTTTCTGTTTTAGAGTTTCTAATCATGTCTTTTATTCTGCTCATCATCTCTGTGGTTACCTGGGAAATTATTTCTGTTTTGAATTTTTCTAAAGCCTCATTTATCTGTTTCGTTACTTCATGTGTTATCATGGTGTCCAGGTTGTTGACTGTCAAACTTGTCCACCTCGTTTCCCCAAGAATTTACCTTTGATGAGCTAGAAGTCCATGTTTGTGACTTGTTTAAATGTCTTCTCATTTCTATTTTTGTTGTTGGTACTGTCTTTGGTCTAATTCCTGGGTTAATACTTCGATCTTCCAGCTATAGCTGATTTTTGGGTTTTGGGTTTCTAGTTACCCTAAGACATTCAATCAGCTATGGTGGTCTGGTGTGCCTTTATCACATAGAATTTTTTCACTTTTACAGTGGGCTTCAGTTTTCATCAAGGAGCCTCATAGAGGCACTCTTTGCCTTGTTGGAGGGGGGATCTTCTCCATTGCTCTGAGCTGAAGGCTGATTCCATATAATTTATTCTCAGGAAATTTACACATATAAAGTGCTTGATCATTGTGCCCTGAATATATAATGTCCAGTTAAAAGTGGGTGTTCAGGATAGCACAGCTCCCGTGCATCCTACTCTATCCACCCTTTGTGCTTCAGAACATGGGAATCTATGCTTTTGCCCAAGTCTGCTGTTTCCAAAAGGTGTTATTAGGCCACTCAAATGAGTAAATAACCCTTTTGATATGTTAAGAACTTTTTGATGATGATAGGTAAAACTTATTAGCATGATAATTAGATTGTCAACATAGACATAATACAGTAATTGGCTCCTCCTTATTGGATGTTAACTGTATGAACATTAATCATATAACACATGCATATCTTGCCTGGATTACTCTGTTGTACATATCTGTTGTCTCTTTCAAAAAGAAAACTCTTGGCATAGTTAGACAAAGAAACTCTTTTGGAATTTGCTTGAATTTTGTCTGAGTCAATCTTTGAGATTTAAATAGAAGTATTAGCATTCTTGTAGTCTAATGTAGCATATCATTTCTGACAGATGAGTTTCAAAGGGAGCAAAGGAAAATTCCTTATAATTATTTCAAAATCTGTGGAAAATCTTTGCCTGCAAGTAGTTTACAGTCTAGGAACCAATTTATTCAGAGGTTTGGAAAAATATTTTATTTGAAGAGAAAATATATACAGGTGTCTTGATTAGAATGATAGAATTGTATCTCCATGCACTGTATGAGTGAGTACATCCCTCTTATTAGAATTTCCTACCATCTGAAAGGCTTCAAAGCTATAGAAAGACCTAGACAGGATGCAAGTGAAGGTTGAGGGTGAATAGGTCTTCAAGGGAGGTGATCTCTGACCTGATAAGCTGCCTCCATTCCCTTTGTTCCCTTTTTCTTTTTCCTGCAGATCATTGCATATCAAAAGCCTTTTCCCTGGTGAGGAATAATCTGTGTGGATTTTGGTGCAAAACCTTTGTAAAGGCAGTTCAAAATTAACATACTATATCATATTTTTAGTGCTTTTTTGTTTGTTTCTTTTCCATCTTCAGTACTTTCATATTTTCTTGTGAGCTTTTTATTATCTAAAAACAGTCTTCAGTCCATGTTGTAGTCTGGTATAGCAGTGTCTTCGTTTATACTGTCAATGTCTGGGAGAACACTTTTGGTAGATCTTAGTGATCTTGTCACTAAGAGTGGGAGTCAGAAGGCTTAGTCTGCTAAATTTGAGTCATTAAGATGATATTTAAAATGGTTTTCTACCTAGCAAAACATAGGGATACATGTATGACCAGATTAATCACAGTGTCTATGTATTTAGCATTCCATACCTAAATGCATTGTTGTCTCATTTTTAATAAAGTCATTTCATGACTTTCTGTTTTGTCTTAATATGCACAGAATTAATATTTCATGGATATTCATACTGAGCTGGGTTTGTTTCTGCCTGATATAAAGTCTGGGTTGAATGCTATTATATTGTACTGTGCTATGAATTAAATTTAAAAAATTTTCTTATAATGTAGGTTAAAGTTAGAGGGTATACTTAGATAGCAAAGTATGGAATCAGAAATGCTCCACTAAGAAGACATATTTTATTAAGTAGGGAGTTTATCAGTCTTAATATAACTACCTGTGGCATTTAATGATAGATCATTACCTTTAAAACTGTCACTTGGCTGACTGGGATAGAAGTTGACTAGAAGCTCCAGGTGCCTAGATGATGTGTTAGTTTTGTGCAAGTGGTGTCCAGCCAGCCTCTACCACAAGAAAGAGCTTGATTGGTAACTGTGTGCTGGTCCCAATAAAGACTTGGAATCTAAACTTCAGTATTTAGCCTTCAAGAAATTAGCTAATTGAAAGAGGTTTCATACATTTCCATATGAAAAAAGGTGATTATAATAGTGTGGTTTTCATGTTCTAGTTTTCCAAATTGGGGCCATAAAAAATGACCCTCATATCAGTCATTTAAAGTCCACGTCTTTCTTGTACATTCAACTTGAGGTCTTTAGCTTTCTAAAATTCTCAGAATCTTGTGACATGTGGCATTCACTTTGTATGGTGAGTGTGTAAACAGTACTAGAGGTAAAGTTGATTTGGACTTTCTGCCTGTAGGGGCACTGTCTTACAGTTTGTTTGCATCAGTTTCCTGTTTTGCAGGAATTGGTTAACTTTGCCTGCTGTCACTGGGCTTGATAATCTTAGTTACCATAGACTCCGTCCCTGTGACCACATGTGGATGTGTCAGGTCTGGCCTGTGGCACTTTAGCCTGCACACTTCCTGGAGGGGAAGAGCTGAGTGAGATCCCAGGCAGGGCTGGTGCTAGAGGGTTTGCCTGCTGGGGCTGCATCCCCCTGTCAGGTGAGAAGGGAGAGCCTCCAGGTCCCTCCCAGACTCGGAGGGCTTTGCAGTTCAAATTTTTCTTAATCTTAAAAAATATTTTGTTTAAATTTCCAAAACTTAAAATTTTTGTTTGCTCCTTACTTTCTAAACTTTAATTTTTACACAAATGAAAGAAGATTTACATTTCAAATTTTGTCAGGTAAGAATGCACTCTCTTGCTTATTTCCCATTTTGGCTTAATCTTTCCATACTAAAATTTTCTTACAGAGAAATTGCTTCCATTTGCATTTTAACTTTCCTTCTTTTCTTATTTTTCTTTCTTTTCATCCTTCATGCCCCACCTTCTTCCTTTTTTTATCCAGACTGTGGGTTGAACTCAGTACTTTCACCTTGAGTTACATTCTCAACTTTTCTTCTTTTTTTCATCTTGTTTTGTTTAGAGACAGGGTCTTGCTAAGTTGGTCAGGCAGTACTCCAACTTCCAGTCCTCCTGTCTCTGCCTACCTTTCCTGGCTTATTTTTATTGCCTTGACTACATTTTAATATAAAATTTAATATGCAAATGTATTATAATATAATATTGATGAATGTTTATGGGTGCCTTTTGGCTTTAATCCATTTAGATTTTTGGAGGGATGGAGACTCTTTTTTGCTTTTTCTCCCCTGACAGAATTTCTCACATTTATTAATCTTTTATACTTCATTTCTGTCCAACAACTGACAGCCAAGACCATTCCCATTTCAGCATACTGTAGATAATATTTCTTTTAATTTAATTTAGGAATTCTTAATCTTTTTATGCTTAATGCTCTATTTTTGGAACAACACATAATAACAGAACATAATAAAAATTTTTCTCTTCAAATTCTTCTTCCTTGAATTATTCCAGGTATCATCTATGAATTTCATGAAAAAATTCTTAAAAATTGCAACCTTCAGCATAAATGGATTCAGTTGAAATCCTCTGCTAAGCAACATTTTATAATTTCTGGTAATACTTATGCAGTTCCTTTGAAAATGAATAGATCATGGTATTAAATTTAAAGGGCAAAAAGCTTTGTGATCATGCAAAAGCTGCCCTGAGGGATATTGGAATGAGCCAGTGTGGACTCAATTTCCACGGGAAGAGCAGAGAGAGGATAGCTCACAGTGATGGTCACAAAATGGAGAAACCAATAGGCTGCTCTGAGACCTATGTGCTCCTAAATCCCAATGATGTGTGTCTCTTGGAGGGGGAGTTTTCCATGCATTTACAGTTATCATTCAGCCTGTTCTCTGTTCCAGGCCACAGACAGCAACACTAAGTTGTTTTCTCAAGGGGACAGACAGAGCCACCACAGGAACATAAACACATCTCAGTGTGCCAGACATTGCTCAAAGCCCTTCATGCATAATCATGTCTTCCATCCTCCTGATGACCTGTGAAGCAGGCATGTGTTCACACTGTTCACATCCAAGAATGGAGGAGACCACACTTTCCCCAAGGCTGCCAGTGCAGAGGTAGCCAGGGCTGGGATTTGGACTTAGGTCGCCTGTTTCCTGACTCTGCCCTTGTGTGCTAAGTATTATTGACTCTTGTATAAACTCATCATGTGGGAATATTAGCGTGAAGTTCAGAAATATAAAGGGAAAAAGTGTCAGGGAAGGGGGAAAAATATCTTTAAAAATGTGGTCAGCTGACTGACCCAGGTGTTTCATCCGCTGAACTCAGTGGAATACACCTGGTGAGTGTCACGAAAATGAGTTGGTTGGAATTCCCTGCCTACTTGAGCATTCTGGGGGAGGAGAAATAAAGCCACTGCCAGATGGACTCTTGGAGTTTTCCCTCAGATGATCTCTGAAAAAAAAAATGTGCTCTGCATAAAGCAAATTGTGTTCTCGTGACTTTTGGTCCAAACTAAATATGCTACTGAGAGGCTCTGAGTGCAGTGCTTAGTACACGCTCATTCCTCTCCCGATAAGTTCTTTCCACTTGGACATATTCCACACAGCTTTTTACCAAATGGGGCTCTCTGTACTCTTGGGTAAAACTTCAGTCACTTGAAGAAAGTGCTGCTGGAGGACGTGATGGGACGCAGAGAGCAGAGGCAGTGGAGCCAGTGGCTTTAAGATCAGTGTTACTTAGTCGCTAATGAGGAAATACTCATGCCTAAGCTTCATCAGGTTAGATCACTAAGTCATTTAGAGTCCATGAATCATACATCAGCGATGTCTTCTGCTTTTTATGCCCTTGTCATCGATTAGTAAACCCAAGCACTTTGTGTAACAATCACATGTTTATTGTTCTTTGAGTTCTAAGATTTATGGTTCTTTTTCTTTTCCAGCGCCTGGCTTTGAAAGCGGAGAAAGTGCAAGCAGCCCACCAGTGGCGGGAGGACTTTGCAGTAAGGACCCTTTCACCTCATTTGATCGATGTCCCTTCGCATTTGTGTGTGGATAATTATGTTCGTATTGAGATATTCTGTGGTGATGGAACCTTACGGTGTTATAGGGCCAGACATTAGCCTTACTTTGTTCTGTTTCTGTTTAATTACTTTTGGGTAATCTGGGCCAATTAATGTAGGAGAAACATTCTTGCTCACGTTCTATATTAAAAAAGAAAAGCCCTTTAAAACATTTTTGTTCCCATATTTGAAGGTATTTATAAAATACATTAAAATAGAATTAACTTGCCAGATCTGAATAATCTTTGTAGGTGTCATGAATGCACTGGTTGGAAAGCATGGTGGTACTTGAGTTTGTGAGAAGCCATGTGTGTCTCATAATCACTTTGATGGGGCAGTGAGACTAAGTGTGAAGGAATGTATTAAACATTTTAAAATTTAATCTGCTTCCATTTGGTTAGAAGTATGTTTCCTCTGCCCTGGGATCCTTTTAGAAATGCCAGCTGGTATTAGTTTAATACACACACACACACACACACACACACACACACACACACACACACATATGTATTTTGTGGTCAAAAGGCACTGGTTTCATTAAACAAATAAATATAAATTCTTCTTGTGATGAGCTTAGTCTTTCTGTCCCCTCTCTACCCTCTTCTGACCTTAACAGTCAGCTAAAACATGTGTATTACATACTTGATTTATTGCATTTACAGTGGGAAATGTCTTTAATTTCTGATCACTGAGAAACTCCAAGCATTTCCCTTCATCACTGTTGCTGCCCCCTAAATCTACTCGCTCATTAAAACAGACATGAGATGTGATTGACAGCGTGACTGTCCTTTCTCATGTCTTGTAAAACAGAGGTCAAGTTGAAGTTGTGCTTTAATAGAACACTAAATGGGGGTTAGGAATTAAGGCTTTTACTTTCTTTTTTTATGTTTTATACCCAAAGAAAACACACTGAATAATATTTCATTCGCTTATTGTAATCATTTAATCTTCTAGGCTTGAAGCTTCTGATATTGTTTTCGTTTTCTTCTTTTTACTAATTTATAATGCCTTAAAAAGCCCACTAAGTAGAGACTACCTGGTTACTAGAATTTTGTTTGATTCTCCAAGTAAGTCTATCGATTATACTGCTTGAGTCATTGGTATCATGTAGGTACTGGCTTTGTTCACACTGTTCCTCATGGCTGGGTTGACAAAGATGAATCTGTCTCTTACAATAAAGGAAGACTCAGTGATCGAGGAAAACAGCAGCCTTGTGAGTGCTGAGGATTCTCAGCTCACGCAGTGGCGAGGGTGTGGAGGATAGTTTGTGTTGGTTGAAATGACAGTAAATTTGAAATTTCTCAAATGGACAAAGCAGAAAACATGTTAATCCACATAAATATTGGATTAATATCAAATTGAAATCACTCTTCCCTCCTCCCTGGAGATAGACAGGAGGCAGTGCTGAGGTGCAAAGCATGCTTGCTCTGGCCCACCTTCCCTTGGTACAGCATGGTTGGTGGGCATTTGGTGCAAATCTTCATCTTTAAGAAGCTCAGAAGATCATTACAAATACATGGAGCCAGCTCAGATTATACATTTTTCTCAAAATCTTGTTTTTATCAATGTATTTCAAGTAGTTATTAGAAAAGAATAACTTGGAAAGTAGTGTTACAGTGATGCTTTTTATGTCTCTGATAATGTTTCCTGTAACTCTCATTTATTGCTTCACTGACCCTGGGTTTCTTGCCCAGACATGATGTAAAACCTTCATATGGTGCTTTTTGACATGGAGTCATCATTTTGGCAGTGACTTCTTGTTTTCCTAATGGTAGTAATGGGTGACCATTATTCATAACACAACACTTAATGCACATTAGCTGGTGTCATATTTTATTGAATTCAAGCCATGAGCAATTTTTAAACACTCTGTCTAAGAACAAAGCCAGGTAAACCGTGATGCACCAGCAGTTTTAAGCTGTGTTCCTATTCCTGCGATTCCCAAATGTGGAGGACTTTACCTTTGCATGGGACCCCGACTATAGACTCTCTCAGTGCCCAAGTGGAATCAGCAGAATCTGCTAGAAACGGTTATCTAAGATGACCAGTTGACCCCACCTGCCTTGAACACACAGAAGTCACCAGTAGAAAACAAATAGTCCACCCAGTAAGTGCTACAAGTTCTTAGCAAATAGCCATTGCCATGTGGGAGAATTCTTGCACAAACTCTGTTTTTAGTACCCTCCTAGGTTGTTTCATAGTTATCTTGGGACTTATGACCACATTGAAGACACAAAAGAAGACATTAAAGGAAAGAAAGTTGGCCACGCCAAGCCCAGTCAGCCCACCCCTCCAGTGTGCCCAGGGCACCATGGATGGTTGCCCCTGGACGCAGATCTGAGCCTCTGCGCACTGAGCAGTGGTACTTTTCGTAGCCAACCCTGCCAGACTTCTGTGCAGTCTTCCCAGTGACACTGCCCTCCAAAATGCCGTGGCCCAGAAGAACCTTGGATGGCAGCCATGTTATGCTTGGAGGGCAGAACCTGGATAAAATGTGTTTAATCGTAAACCTCAGGGAAAAAGCTTCACATAAGCCACGCTTTTCCTCTTCCCCACCCCTGACAAAAATGGTGCTTTCTTTGAAGGGCCAGCAAACTAAGTTCTTCAGGGTTAGAATACAATTTGAATTGCTTCAACGCTGATTCTCTGCTTGGATTGTGAGAGCCCACAAAACAGTTGAAAAATCTGTCCGTATTTTAACCAACATTAAAAATGTTTACTTTCTTGTTGAATGCTACAGTCTTCCAAAAGGTTCCTCACTTAAATTCTTATAATCCTTTATATCCTTTAAGGTATTTAAGTGTTTTCACCCATGCAACAGTCCTTTAATGCCATCCCTTAATAATTTAACACCAAGATGATTTAGAAACCAGAAATAATTTCCTAAAAGGTACATTAACATTTCAAAAAGAAATACTACATTCTGCTCCTCCTCTCAAGGATAAGTGGGCAAGTTTCATGCACATTACTTAGGTAAATGCTGATCTG
Organism: Fukomys damarensis; assembly: GCF_012274545.1. NCBI lineage: Eukaryota > Metazoa > Chordata > Mammalia > Rodentia > Bathyergidae > Fukomys > Fukomys damarensis. The sequence continues at coordinate 3,892,645 of NW_022900916.1, forward strand.
ATTCATGTCTCCTATGGTGTGACGCAGAGGAGTGGCTCAAACAAGAAAAGGCAGAGCGTGAGAGGCTGGCACGGCAAAGGGCTCCTGCCCTTCACACCCCCACTCGCTCCCTTGAATTCCCCAGTGAACACACAAGCAGGGGAACAAAGGCCATGCATGCTAAACAGATTGAGATTTATGTGGTCACGCATTTGCAAGTTCAAGCTAGTGTTTGAAAATATGCCATGTCTGGTAGCTGCCATCCGGGCGCCACGCAACTTACACGGATGTCAAAGGTGACTCCATGTCACTTAGGATGGACGCATCATTTTGTTAAGGGCAGGTGGGAGAGAAAGAGGCAGGACAACTGGCTGTTCCGTGTGAAATAACTGCTACTTTTTCTGCCAAACACATCTTTTCCAGTTGCATTTGGAATCTCATTTGACCGCACTACAATGCTTGGTTGACTGAGGCGATCTCATTCCCAGCTCAGCCCACAGTATGAATTGTACTTACGCACACAGAAACAGGGAAGGTGCCTAATTCATATTTTAATAACTGCGATCATTATGTATGGCTTATTAGTGCCAGCTTCTTACTGTTCAGGCTGAGTGCAGACGTCTAGAAATTGGCCCATAAATAAAACATTGGAAGAGCCCTCTTTAGCTCCAGGTTCTCGCTGGAAGGAAATTAGAAGGCAGAGGTTTTTGTTTTGTTTTGTTTTGTTGCCCTGCAAAAGTTAAATGATATTGAGTGTCAATCAGGCTAATTGATTTTTTTATATAGTTTTTAATTTTATAATGTTAAAAATCACTTTGCCAAATCATAGTTTGAGACATTGATTTAAAATTATAACATTTTACCAATTGTGTAAATAGGAATAAATAGACCTTAGCCTTCTTAATGCATTCTTAATCCTTCATGGACTCACAGTTTTCTCCTCAGTCACAGCACAGACTTTGTGAAAATGTGGAATGGGAAAACATGCTGTGTTTATTCATTGTAACATATAAAAGTGAACTCCATTGCATTAGTATAACGGTGCCGGATGTGAAAAATTGTTTTTTATGGGCAAAAACCAGGGAAAAGGCACTTTGTCTTGATGAATATGTAAGTGAATTTGATAGATCACCAAAATCATTTTAGGCTCTTACCCGATTTAATCTTTCTGGATTCTACCCTAGGTTGAACTCTTGCACATTTTAATGCATTTGCAACATCCTTGATATGTAGGGGGGTGGCCGATTTCTTATTGCTGCTTTTTTAAGAGTCCTGAGAATCTGTTTTGTCCGTTAAGAGAGATTAAGAGGAGACATGATACCAAACCAATTTACCCAGAATTTCCAGGAAACCAGTTAATGGAAAGGAGTCAGGTAATTCATGGCACCTGCGTACACACACGATCACTCATGGCAGGTGTACTACAGCACACCAGAGCACAGGGTGATAACTTTATTGTGAGTTCTTCTGAATTATAACCCGTGCCTTTTGTTTCTTATATTAAAAAGAAGAATAAAATATATTTAACCATTAATTACTTAGCCAAAAGCATTGGCTTCACACTCAGTGATTTTTTTACTACCTTCTAACGATCTCTCTGGCCACACTTTCTGTCTTAATTAATGCCTAAGTAAGGGTAATACCTGATAGTATTTTCGAAGCCCATACAATAAGACACTGCAGTAGCCTTTCCCATAATCTTGCAGATTTAGATGTGAGGAAGACTGGGTACATTTCTTTCCTGTCCCCCAGCCCCCACCTAGGCCAGAAGTGCGGAAATGGGATGTGAATTACTGTCTTTTTCAAGATCAGCCTGGTGCTGCGTCCTGGGATTGAGGCTGAGTTACTGAGAGGCTGGCATCACTGCCCCTGTGCCCGGGCTCCAGGCTCCCAGGGAGCTGAGCCTCATCCTCACTGGTGTTGAAGCCACTTACTGCCACCAGGTGGTACAGGGTACAGCTGTTGAAGGAGGGTCTTCAATGAAGATTTCATTAACTTCACTATCACTTCTTGAGCTGCATCTCATTAAACATTTCGGACACCCTTATGTACATTAATATGAGAGCTTCCTACAGCAGGCTTGGAACCGCAAAACACAAAGTTGAGAATGGTTTGTGTGTTACAAATCACTACAGTTGGAGTAGATGCTCAGTCCGTGAAATTACTCTGGAATTCCCTCCATGTCCCCTCGTTGTTGGAGTCTTCAGCTCTCTTGGCGTGTGTTGAGGCCGGGTCGGTGTGGCCCACTGAATACCCTACTGTGACAGCTCTTCAGAGGGTTTTCCCATTCTCCTGAGATTCTAAGCCCCATACAGAGCAAGTGACTTCAAGTTTCCCTCCAACGATATTCTTTTATTCCCCTTCCGACCTTTTGATAATCTCTGCTTAGAAATCTTTCTGTCTCATGCAGATTTCCTCTCTGATTTAACTGATCCACTAATGCCCACGTAAGTTTCAGAATGTCTATGTGTTAGGCCCATGCTTTTTCACCACTGAAATGTAGACTCTTTGCAAACAAGAAGTGTCGCAAATGCATTACCATGCAAGCCTTAATCTGGTGCAGTACACCATAGTTAATAGACAGTATATGACTTTTAAAGTAAAAATATTACTTGTAGCATTGGGCCATCTGTTTTTTTCTTGTAAACATCACCGCCAGTATTATTGAAGAGATAATGGAAAATTTGTCGGAACTACATTTTTGTGTGTCTTAATATGTCTGCCCACAGTTGTGGCACAATTAACTCTAAGCCCTGGACTGAGAGTTATGCAGATCAACTTCAAATTTTGGGTCTGCCAACAACTTGCTATGTAGTTTTGGCAAAATAATAGTCTCTCTGAACACCAGTTTCTTTATCTAAAAATCTCTCGGCTCTGTGTCTCCAGCAGCATATTTATTTTTGGATGCTCAGGAATCATCTCTCCTTATTTCCAAGAACTTGTCTCCCAAGGAAATGTTTCTGGGAAACCCAGGTCTGTCTCGGGAGTCACCTGGGCTGAGCAGACCTGGATGGGCAGGGACAACGCAGGTAGCCCCAGCAAGCTCCCCCTCCGTCAGCCTCTGAGTGGCTTTCTGAACAGAGATGTGCCAGAGCGGGAAATACAAGATGTTTTACCAGATGTGGGTGAACTTCGCTCTTCCTGGTCCCAGGGAGTTTTAATCTCTGCAGCCCTAAAGCTAATTACTGTCAGGATTAGGCGAAAATGGCTCCTGTCAGGGACCTAATGCTCCCCCACATGGGAGCAGGAACACGTTTCTTGGGAGTCTATGTTTCCTACCTTGGCCTCATCTCAGTGCCCTAGTGACTTCTGGTCCATATATTTCTCTTCTGTAGCAACAGTTAACTCTTGTTGATTTACCACTCTCACACCGATATCTGTATAGTCAGGTTGACCATTGGGGATCTCTGCTGCTATGTACATTTATATCTCTGAAAAGCTTTTAAAATTGAAAAAGGTATATATTTTACATATATATCTGTATATATTCCCAGCACTTTGGAAGATCTTCAAAAATAATTTTTAATTTAGGGGCACTTTCTCCTAGACTTCTCCCAAGAAATTAGAGAGCACAGAGATTAATATCCGTTTCCATTTGCTGGAGATTTTTGAGGGTGGAATCCTGGGGAATAACTATTCCCAGAGATAATTTCTGCATCGAGAGTAACATCAGATGTTGGAATAATTTCAGTTTAGTGATGTCATAGATATAATAATGGCTTTGCTAATATTGCTGTGGGAAAGAGGCTGTTCCAGAAGTTAAGGAAGTGGTCTGGAAGCTTTTCTCTGTGAACAGTGGATACCATGGTGCAACTTGATTTTAAAGTAAAGAAGCAAAGTAGGATACAGAGTTGTGGTGTTGGCCATGGGCTTCACTCCTGGTAGAATTGCCTTGGACACTGGCAGCTGCTCAACAAACCTGACACCCTGTTTCCATGGAGAGACACTGCTGTGAGCCCAGAGAAGCTGCTGATGGGACCTAGAGGGGACTCACAGTGGATGCCTGCTGCAGCTGGAAATTAGTGATCACTGAGACTCAGTACTGTCAAGGAGAGAGAGGGAGAGAAAGAGACAGGCGGGCAGCAAAGGGAATATTCAAATTCAGTATTCATATACAAGTATTATTTAAAAGCTATGCAAGTAGACTTTTGCACCAGTCTTCACTGCACATGAGAAACTTGCTGTACACATTGAGGGCAATGACCAGCTCTCCATGCTGCCTGCAGAGGCCGGTGTTAATGCTCCCCACTCTGTCAACCCTCTTTGGCATCAGCAACCCAACCAGCCTGATCAGGGGTTTATTTCCATGGTATCTGCTCCTCTAGTAAGTCTGTTTTATTTCTTTCACTTTCTCACCATCTTACAAATAGACTCCATTGTCTTCTCCTAGTGAGAAACATCAGTCATTTGCCTCTGGAGCTGTGCTAGACTCTTCTGCTGGCTGGCACTGCAGAGCTCAGGAGTGGAGCAGAACTGTGTCTTCCTCTCCACCTTCACTCGCTGGCCAGACACCTTCTATGGCTTCTGTCTGCAGAGAGACTTGACTGTGCAGTGGTTCCTATCAAAATACCCAATGCATACTATGTGTCTTCATACTGAGTCTTTCAGTATCACCTTAACGTACCACGTATTGTATTCCCTTCTCTTTCTGACTTTATTTTTCAGGAAAGCCCACTTTCCCAATTTTCCTGAGCTCTCTTTCATTGGTCTGTGCTCATACTTCTTAATTTTGTTTCCCTTCTCCCTCCTGGCACTCCCTTCTGCCTTGTCCCTGAATCCCACTTTCATTTTGTTATAGATCTGTCTCCATGTCCCCCAAAGCCTCATGCAGTCATAAATGTTTTTTCCCGAAGTGACTAGATCTAAGTTGTGTGATGCTGGGATTGATTTGTGGTTCCATGCAAGGATTGAGGCTGCTCACCCTAGGTGTGAGTGCTACCTGCCCTAAGGGTGGGTAGTCTGGATAGGATATAAGGGAAAGAAGGAGTGTTGTGTTGCTGTTTGTCACTTTGTTGATTGCTTCCTGGCTACTTCACTGCTTCCTGCTGTCCTGCCTTCTACCCACCATGAAGAGCTGTTTCTTCTCTGCCATGTGCACCCTTCCTTCAAGCCCACTGATTATGAACTGAAACTCTACAAACTGGTAGATAAATAAACCTTTCCTCCTTTAACTTTGGGTGTCAGGTATTTTGTCTCAGTGATGAGAAAAGTAACTAAGACACCTATCGTTATCTATTTCCTTTTCAGTCCCTTTTTTAGTACCTGTTTCTCTACAATATCGCAGTTCTGCCTAAATTTAGAGCACAGTCTTTATCCTCCTAAGTATCCATGTTTTTTTCTAGGATATCTCATTGATTGCATCACTTTAGATCTAATTCTCACTTTAGATGCAACTCCAGATCATAGAATACATTACCAGCTCTTTTCGGAACTCCAGATACATTTATCATGTTGTTCACTGGTAGGGAACACCTTCCACTCTTTAAAGCTGAAAGAACTGGAGCCAGCTTCAAAGGCAGGGAGGTCTCTCCCTAATGCAGAGCCGAAGATCCTGTGGGCTGGTGCTCACTGAAGTTCCAGGGCCACAGAGGAGTGGGAGCACCAGGCCTGCATAAGTTTCCTCTAGCCTGAAACCATGACATCATTCTTTGTCATCCAGTCACACTTTCCCACAGCTCTGTTCTTCTCTCCCACTCCCAGCATACAGTGCTTCTCCTGGCTTTTTGGTCTTCCTTTATAAAGAATCCTGTGCTACATATAACTTGATGAAATCTGTGTGTTTTTCCTCTGTGAAACTTGTTGTTTTAGGAACTTCAGCTGTTAACCTAAAATAGAAAGGAAAGCTATTTCTTCTCTTCTACAATAGTGACTCAACATATACATAAGCAAATAAAATGATAGTTCATTCATTAATAAAGGAGAAAAATGATGCTATTTTTTAAAAAATCAGTAGTCAGTTTTATAAAACAGTGGAAAAAGAAACATTGTTATCCTTCTGACACAAACATTTGTAGTACTAAGGTAAACAGATTGTTAAAATCTGAGACCAATAAATCAGCAAAATATCAAAACAGAGTGGTGCACATAACACAAATCTGATTTTCGAAAGTGGTGTGCTGCTTTTCCCAAGCCATGCATGGAAAAGAGGCCTGTGTGGCTGCAACAGCAATACAATCCAGGCAACACGTGAGATACTTTTTTTTTAAAGAACAAAATATTAAATTTAGTTAAAATTAGCAATTTATAATGTGAAGCTTTATATATGAGCACAGGTTGGAAACAGCAATTACAAAATGTCTTCATTATAAGACATTTTGGTGCAAAAACCAGGTTAATCAGAAGAGTTCATCATTGCCGAATGTGAAGTAAAACCAGCAGTCAGAATTACAGTGTTATGTGTCCTGGCTTCATTGTGCCCATCAACTTAGTAGTTTGCAGAAAGTATAAATTTACTACATTGCAAAACTACTGTAGTTTTGTACCAGTGTTTCTCCTGGGAGGGGGGTGTTCTGAGGGATTTCTAAGGATGACCTGGAGTCCTTCTAGGTCCCTGTGCCCCTTCTTGCCCTTCCTCCATGGAGCCAGGACACTGATTCCCTTTGCAGTGAGCAGACATGGTCGGTCATGTGTACTGACCACTAGCTGGACTGATTATGAATAATTACACCAGTGGTGACTCAATGCAATTCCAAGATTTAGGAATAAAAGATCACATGTAAATACATTTATATAAAAATGAAAACTTTACTAAGAGTGGAAGCTCAAAAATGTCTCTTTGGGGTCAGTTAATACCAAAACCACAGAAATAGCAATCATCATTCTAAATGGTTGTGCAAAGAGTTTCAAAATAATTAATTTAAAATTTAAGTGGTATATCTTTTGTTTAATATCTAAGAAGCACCACAATGTCCAATTTTTCTATCTTATTGTGTATTTTATTCATGAGATAACCATAAAAAGTCATAGTTCTTTTTAATGAATAAAATATGCATTAGCAATGAGAGTGCATTCTATTTTGAATTCTTTTTTCATTTCTTCTCACCTTCTCAAATCTTAAGATTTATGATATGTTACTTTTTATATTAAGATGTCTTAGGTTTGAGAATTTTAATTCTCAGTGTTTAATCCTGTTCTACAGTTTTATGGGTTAGATGCTATCTGCAGTATTTTTATAATAGCTGCTCCACCACTGAGTTTATTTCTTTGTGCAGTTTATTCTTTAAAAGTTCATAATTTGATTGGACTTTCATTAGATATTTTGATCCAAAAGAGCAGTGAAATACTCTAACCCTGGGTTTCTTGTGTGATTGAGAATATCTCGGTGTTTCACTTTGGAATCAATACAAGTCTTGGCTAAGAAGGTTTTTATTTGTTTCTCTTGAAATGTTGGGACTTTGCTCTACTTCCTTTCTTTGGCAGTGGTGGTCAGGAGCTCTGAAATGACTGTTAACAGCCCCTAGATCCCAACCAAACCTACTTGATTTCTGTCACTGGGTTCTTGATGATGCATTCTTTTTTTTTCTCCATGTTAATCTAGGAATGATACATCTTGTTGTTCATCATTCAGTACCTTTATGTTAAAGTTTTACTTTTATGTCAGATAATTTAAAAAATATTTTTGTAAGTTTTCAGTGCTCTCCCTGTCACGAACATTACTTAGTGTTAATTGAACCAGTTGTTTTTTTTTTCCACTACTGACATCTTCATATTTTTGTATTTCATTTTTTTGTGATTTTTTATGGCCCATCTTTAATGATTGTTTTTCATATGCATTCATGCTGCTGTAGTTTGTTTTTTGGTCGGGGATTGAACTTGGGTCCTTGTGCTTGCAAGGCAGGCAGCAGAACCACTGAGCTCAATCCTAGGCCCCATGCTGCTGTAGTTTTAATGTAGCTTTCTTCTCTAGCCTTGTAATCTGCCCCTCTTCTCTCTGTTCTGCTGGCTTCTTCGCTAACTTATATTTCTTCATAGCATCATTTTTAATTCCTTTGTCTTTTATTTGCTTTCATTTTTTTCCTGGCATTCTCCTTTCATCATTTTAAGGAGGGGTCTGCAAGTTCTCTGATATTTTAAAGACTTGTAAATATTAAATCTTCATTTTATTTCAAGATTTCATGTCTTAGTTTTCCTTTTCTTTCCTTAAAAATAAGATGCTGAGCCAGGGTTCCCGGATCTCTGAATAAACTCTTGATTTCCTGGAAGATGAGGGCGTTACTAAAGATACTGAAATAACAGAGTTTCCACCGAGGTGACTACTCTCAAATATCTTACAAAATAAATTGTATGGTAAAATGATTAAGTAATGGTTCTTTGTGTTTCAGTATGATGATTACTACTTTCTATTTCTTACTGCTATTTATTTCTTTCGCTTTTTTCAACCAGAATCTATTAGGGAAAAATAGGAAATACAGATAGTAGTGCAGTTAACATCATTGTTAAAACCAAAAATAGGAAATACCTAACATAACTATCCTCCATTATACATAAAGATTCCAGCAAGCTACTATAAATTCTACTTATAAATCAGAAAATGTCAAGAAATACAATTAAAACCAGTACAAATATAGTAATCAGAAAATAAGTTACAATTTGCACATGAGAGGGCTTTTTATTCCACTTCATTAAAGAGGATATTTTATTGTCTAATATTGCCCAAAATTGGCTTTTGAGCCATGATATGAATGAAAACTGTTTTATTTAGAAATAAGACACTGACTAACAGAGTGGCCATCGAGGGCCAGCAAGAGTAAACCTGGTTCCCACTTTATTTTTCAACTTTTAGCTAAATGTGTAATTTTTAAACCATAATTTCCTCATCAGTAAATTGAGAATAACATTAGTCTTGATGGCAGAGACTTACTGTGCTACTTAATAAGAAATTATACTCAGGCCTTTGAATGGACTCAAGCTTAAGAACAACTATAAATAATGCCAACTTAACTGAAAAAATGGATGGTATTTCTGAGCTGACCAAACAAATATAGCTGAAACTTTATCAGTGCTTGAATTTTTTTTTTTAACCTGGCCTCCACTTTCCACATTGCTTTGTGCTGTAACCCTCCTGGTTCCCAGCAAACTACCGCCACTGAATGCCTTCTGAACATACATGATCTGTGCATTCTGTGGCGATCAGTCATCTGTGCAGATATGCTTTCTCCTTTGAGACATAATTTAAAGATTTCTAAAATGTGCATATATGTTAAGTGTTAAGAAAGTAACCAAAGACTGCCAGTTTTGAATGTCCTCGTTGATAAACTGCATTCTTGCTCTGTGCAAATATACGTACATGTATAGGTGAATAGACAGATACCAGCACAGCTGTTGAAAGCTCTTGAAATCTGAAAACACGCCAGCAGTCTTAGCATTTGTAGCAACCTCAGAATTCCAATACCTCACAGTTTGCAACTGGTGAAATGTAATATATTTTGTATTTTCACATTTTGAAGATCTGAGATGCTTATGTTCTAAATGTTTTTCATCTTGAAATGAAGAGTATTAGTTATTCTCTGGAGAAAATAGATTATAGAACTCAGGTTGTAAAAAATCCAAGGTCTATTTTGCTCCTGGTATTACATTCTTTTTTCATAATCCTCCTGTAGAGGGAAAGTGACCCAGTCATTTATCCAGGATGACAGAGCCCATGTCTTCTGCTGGGGAGAACTGAAGTGATCTGACAGAGAATATCAGTGTTTCTCTTCTTTTGATATCACAGTTGTTAATCCTGAGTCATCCCACAAGTTTGTTTTTGACTTATCCCTGAAATTCTGATTTATAGTTATTTGATTAACTTATTAACCTAGATTTTAATAGCAGAAGTTTCCTCCCTTTCCTGGGCTTTGTGGTGGCAAGAAGGACAGGCTGGAAATACAGATATTTTCTATCACAAATAAGAAATCATACTGTATACTGTGTTCATGGTACTGTGTCTCTTTGTAGCCAGATGCCCATGGGAAGTCTGGAAGTTCAGAACATCGGAGCTTCTTAAGGGGAATTGTAGTGCCCTGCTTGCTAATGCTTCTTTCCTCAGTACTCTCAAAATGTCAAGGATATTGCATTGATGCTTATAAATTGTTCTGAGCCACTCTGTGACTCACTGAAAAAACAGCCATACAAGAAAAGCCAAGGTCTCACTATAAAAGCACTCTTTGGCTGTGCGGAAAGCTTTGTGAATTTAGAATGAAGATAGGCAATTGTGCTGTAATTGTATCTTCCAATAGCTTCAAAGTTTGAAGAGATTTGCAATTCAAGGCTACTGTGGAAAATTAAACAGAGGAAAATAGGATGCTAAGGTATCAAGCATCTATTCTGTGATTGGAAAGGAAGTCTAACTCTGTTAGAGAAACTTATGTGGTAATGTGGGAACTGAAATATAAGCAACTTTCACAACATATTATAATGCATTGAAAACAAAGTCTTATGAGACAAAGCCCAAACACATTTATGGAAGGCAGAAATTGGCTCAGCTTTGCAATTTAGGTTTTTCATCCCACAGCACAAAGAAAACAGAAAAATTTGTGGCAAATACCATGGTTATTATTTTATATTATGAAAACTTCTCTCTCCTTTTCTTGGAGAAAAATTAGTTTTTCAGTTTACTATTATACCAAACAATTTAGCTCATTCTCTGCTGTTTATTTACTTTCTAAGAGATGCATGTAACCCAAGTGGGGAAGAGATGTACTCTTCTTTGTGGGAATGTAAAGTGAAGGCTAATTGCACAGACCTTTGGAACTCGGTTCTGAGCTACTGAAGTTTGATTTCCCGCCTTCTCTGTGGAAAAGACTGATCTGTACAAGTCCCTTCACTTTAGCTGCTTTCAGCTCCCCTGGGGCCTTATTTGGGACCAGGCAGTTTGGTTACAAAGGCTGCCTGCTGGGATAACCCATGTCCAAAATCAATAGAAATCTAGAGTAAAGAGAAGCCAACAAAGCAAGGGATTAAGTAGGCATCATGGGCTTGGACTGTAAATGTAAAAGCGGACTTTTCTGAATTAAAGCAGACCTGTGGAAAATGAGGTTGACCTCACAGTGCATCAACATGTTTTATTTCATATATAT
>NW_022900916.1:3903820-3997626 GCF_012274545.1 Fukomys damarensis
TTTTTATGTCATCAGTTACTATGTAATGAGATCTGGGGATGCAGCTAATAGTATTTTAAATCTTAAGACCAAGTCTTTAATATTACAAGTATTTATTTGTCATTCTCAACCTAATTAATTGTTGATTCCAGGGAAATGCATGTTTTAAGAGCTGGATGAGGGTGGGATACCGAGTGCCTCCGATGTGTGGCTGTGGACAGCATTGAGGCCATGCCTGGTGTGAGTCTGGGTGTCAGAGGACTTTGCTGACCTGGACTCTGCTTCTGTGCAACTTTGAGCTTTGGCAACTTTCTTGCAAAATATCCACCAGGGGAGACTGCCCCTCGTTGCTGCAGAAATCCTGTTTCCTACTTCCTTTCATTCTTTGTCATATTTTTTCCTTTAGAACATGGGCGCTACAGTTGGGAGCCTGGGAAGCATCAATCAGGGAGCCTGGGATGGTACAGAGACCCCTTCCGAGTACATTTTAGCTCCAGTGAACGTTTTCTTTTGCTGCCAGCAGAAACCACCTGGGAAGCTCATGGGGACGGGAGAGTGCAGTGAGGACAGCACAGCACCGATTTTACACATGCCCAGTGTGCTCGAATTACATCACTGAGTGAAAAAGTAAGCTAATTTGCAATACAGGACATCACAGGAGTCTTTATGATCGATAAAGCCAGGATGCAAATTTGTCTTTTAGCACTTAATTAACTTTAGAAGCTGCCTTAGCTGTCTGAACCTCTGCAAATTCCAGTTCATGTCTCTTTAATATTTCTGTTGTGTAGCTATAAGCTGATGCGATCTCTGTATTACATAATCATTGAGGAGACACTGCATTACTACCTTAATTATTGCTAATACCTCACCTTACGTAGGTGACTGTGGATGTCGGCTGCGGTTCATTTTGTGAGTCGCATTTCGTACCTCTTCACAGTGCTTTTCTTCCCCTGTATCCGTACGTGTGTGTGCACGTTAGGTACACACTCGCAGGAAGGAGGAGGAGGGCTGGTTTTTGGTCTTCTGTACTCTGTATATGGACTCACCTCTCTTAAAGCAGTTCACTCCTGGTTTGGCTGGAGCGTGTGTTAAATATTAAACAAAGGTGATAGGAGACACGGCCGTTGCCTTGTACACAAACACAGATGCTCCTTATGTACGGGTGCATACGGCCAGCTGCAGCCACCATTTGAAGAATTGCTTTCCTTTTGCTGAGCAGGGACCCTTGACTTCATGCCCATTATGTTTTCCCACTGTTACGGGCTTTGGCTACATGATAAAGCTCATTGCTTACGGCGAAATCTCATTTACTCTTTTCATCAGACAAGCAGGATGATGCCGCGAGCAGGGTGTCCTTTCTTCCCAGTCTGTCAAGAAGCTTAAAGCTAAATTGAATGATTAATTGCAGGATTACAGGCGGGGTGACAGTTTTCTTTTCCTCCTTCTAAGAGTTTCTTTGTAATTCTTATTGTTGAAATATTTATTTTAGCTGTCCCGTTCAGTAGGCTTTTGTAGTTCGCTGTAGGAGTGTAATCATAAGTTACACACACACACACACACACATATACATATATATATATATATATATATATTTATAAACACATATTTAATATGTTTAAATAGTTGAGGTGAAGGATTTAGACTGACCTTATTGGACCTTCTTTCTTGGTATTCTGTATATGTAAGCCAGGCTGGTTAAATATCCAGGTGTGGATGCATGCACATCAATGAGCATTGTAGTTAAAGCCTGAAGACAAGTATGGTGATACGTTCTGACTAGATTTTCATTTTAAATACCTAGACCTAGGCTGGGGATTTAGCTCAGTGGTTACACCGCCTGCCTGGCAAGCACAAGGACTTGAGTTCGATCCCTGGTACCAAAAAAAAAAAAAAAAAAAAAGCTAGACCTAGATATTGATCTAGGCCAAGGTCTGTGCATTATGCAGGCCACTGTAACCCGGCTCCTTAGTTTCTCAGGGTTAAGTACCACTGTTAATCCAAGAGCCATTTCTGTGGAGACCGGAGAAGCGTGGGATAGGCAGCAACCTTTGTGTGATCAGTTACCTCCTCTTTGCAGATCTTCCATGCTGAGTGTTTAAGCTAAGGAAACTAGTGCTTTGGAAATAAGATCTTGAAAGATACATATCTGTTTTATTAGTCATGTGCACCGTGGAGCTTTGGTTCTCGAACTGAATTTGCTCCGTGACTTTGGAAAGACGGCCTGGGTTGTGTTTGTCAGCCAGTGCCTAGTTTGCAAACAAAAACAAGATTTTTTCCAGATGCTTCTGTCTGTGAATTGAAATATTGTAAAAAAAAAAAGGGTTCCTGAACCCAGACACCAATGGAATTGACCACATAGCTCTTTTTCAGGCCTGCTTTGTTTTATTTGTAAATGACTAGTTTGCCTTTCTCTTGAAAAGGAAAAGTTCGGGATTTCATATCTGATCATTCCAAATGCTTTCACAAATTGCTAAGGAATCAAGGCTTCAAATCGCATGAACAAAACTGGTAGCAACAGAACCCAAAAAGGAGAAAAATTACATAGACATCATTTAGAACACTGCAGGCTCCGCCAAGGACAAGGCTCCTGTGTCCCCTGCTATTCCAGGAGTGGCCCCATGGAGCCCATGTGCACAAGTGTAGGGAGAAGCCCCTGGCCCATGGCTGGGAAGCTCTTGCAGATGAATAGGCCCTGATCATCCTTCTGTGCCTGACTTAGTGGCTTTGAGGCAGGGGATTCACCGAGAGGTAAAGGGTTACATTAGGCCTCGATCTGCCAATTTCATTTGGTCCCAAGTCTGGAAAAGATGGCCATGGTTGTGTGCACAGTACGATGCAGAGTTCACAGACAAAATATTCATGAACCGAGGTACCACTATAGTCCAGTTGTGCCGGCAGAGTGCACCTCATCCTTGGTGGATGTTTTCTGAAGGTGGAGCAGGTTGTACTTTTGATGTTACTCATTTGGGTTCACTGTTCTGGATTTAACTTCAAAACCAGTGTTTAGCGGTAGAGCATTCTGTACCCCAAATAATTCCTGTAATAATACAGTAAGTCCCTAACTTAGGAACGAGTTCCATTCTGGGAAAATCTTTTCTAAGTCAGATTTGTTTGCATCCAACAAAGTGAGTCTTGCACAGTACACCTGTGAAAGTTTATAAGTCCAGTGTTCCTAAGTCTGTCTTGGACCTACTGTATTAACATTTAGAAATTGTCAGAAGTGTGTGTGTGTGTACATATATACTTATATCATGTCGTAGTATCTTAAACATTAAGACTGGCAGATTTAGTACATAAAATACTTATAAAGTACTTATTTTTTACCACAAAAATAACTATATAAAGTCATATACACATTATCTGGCTAGATTTTAGTCACTCTAAAATGTGTATATGCTACAAAACTTCATGTAACCCAGACATGTTGGTGTACGCTTGGAATCTCAGACCTCTGGGAAGCTGAAGCAGTAGGATGGCAAATTGGAGCCTCACTTACACAATTTAGTGACTTCAAAAGACCTTGTCTCAAAAAAAAAAAAGGCAAAAAACAAAAAACAAAGAAAAGAAAAATAGGGTTGGAGATGTAGCTCAGTGCAAGGGGCAGAGGTCAGGTTTGAAATCTCTGAAAGAAAACAAAATAAAAACAAAAACATTGATGTTGTGGATAGATAACTCCTCACTTAAGAAAAAATCGAAACAGCCTGGCTCTTCTCAGGATTTCTGCATGGAGTGAGGTTGCTGTTCCCCTCTGCACAGTTACTAAGCCACGGCAGGCAGTTCTTCCCTGGTGCTGCAGAGAAAGCTCGTTCTGTCAATTTCAGCTGTGGGCGGTCCTTGCCTGCCTTCACCGTTGCCTGTGATCATCAGTGTACAGTGTGATAATTTGAAGTTTACAAATAAAGTATAAATAATGGCTCAGGACTCAGTCACATCCCTCGTTCCTCTCGGGAGTTTTTAGATCTGTTGTTTTTACTAAAGAAAGAATCCATGAAAAGTATCCGAAATACACAACATACTGAGGGAAAAGCAATGCAGCTTCTCACTTGGTGGAGAGAAATTGTCTGTTAAGGTTAATTACGTGCTAATCCTGTCTCTTCGTTCCTCTCACCTGGGTGTTGACTTTGAAATTGCTTGATTCTTCCTATGCAGAGAATTTTTCATAGCGGGGTTCTTGTGTGCCAGAGAGAAGTCACCAATCAGATGAAACGTGGGCTCTGTGGCCGTGTTCCTTTGTTCCCAGCACATCCGGGAGTGGAGCGCAGAGTGCAGACAACTCCGTAATTGGTTCTGTGTCCCTTCCACGCTTTCACTCCCCGCTGCACTGACACGAGCATCATAAGATTAAAACACTGTAAGCACATCTGCTAGCTGACTAATCTTTTTTAAACCCCAATTTCTTTATAAAAAACTACCTGAATTTTATTTTTCATGCTTAGTTAAAATAAATGTCTTTTTAAGAAATTTTTATTTGATGTTTCAGTCTTCTCTTGTTATTCAATTTATAGTTATTTAAATAAATGTAGACTGAGTACTTAAAGCCTATTATGAAATAATCTTAAAATAATCTGAATGCAAGAGAATAGTAATTAGGCCTATATGTCTTCTTAACATTTGCTCCTACAAATTGTAGCGTTGGAGTTCTTTGCCCAGTTAATAACAAGACAGAACAGCATTGGTCAGACTGATTGATTCATTTGTTTACTACCACAGGCTAAGGGCTGCCCAGGACTGGGATGTGTGCTGCTTACTTCTTATTCAGTGCACGTTATCATTCTGTCTTTCCTTGATAAAATTTATCAATGATTTTTTTAAAAGCTATGTCTTTTAGAAATCTAAGTTTACATTTTCAAAAAATCTGCATTATGAAAATTAAAACGACTAATTCTTTGAAATATCCATAGGAATGAAGTATAGTCCAGAGAATTCCTTTTTGCCTGTCTTTTTCTTTCTTTCTTATTTTTTTTCCAGTTTGGACAATGGACTGAATAAAATATACAACTTAACAAGGATAGTGTTGAGGGTTTTGAATTTGTTGAGACTTTTGGACTGGTGCCTTCTGAAATTAACATTTTATCAGCTATGCATGGTTTAATTAGGGACAAGTTATATCTGAATCAGTGAACAGTTTGAATTTAAAAAGCTCTTTGAAATATAATTTAATTAAATACAGTTACTAAAACTAGGTTAATGAAGTATAGGCTATAAAAATTTTTGTTTCCAAAGCAATTACATATTATTTGGATAGAACGGGATGTTTCTAAAATACCAGAAATTATCCTACTCATTTCTTCTGCGGTGACCTTCTCCTTGTACTTTGACTAATTATTTTTTTTAAAGAGAAAGAGTACACATATAAACTGCAGTCTATCCTCTCTGAAATGCACTGTGCTTTTTTCTTTAGTTCCATTAAGTGACCTTGGTTTCATTGCTTTAATTGGCGGTGTTGGCAGGCTGTGGTGTGAGGGGTGGCCACTGACGATGGAGGAGCCCTTGAGATATTATCGTAGACATCTGTCATCAGGAACAGGATTCCTTTTCAGGGACACATCGGTATACCGTGATTTAACTTCTCAAGACTGGAAGCACAATAATTAGGTTTGGGTCCCTATAGTTTTATGTGCTTTTACATAAAATGTCAGAGATTTCAAGTTAAAGCAAAATAAGGGGGGAAGGTTGACCTTCGCTTTCGGATTACACGGCTGTCTCTAGGTTCTGCTGGGTGATTCCGAGAGAAAATAAGCAGACGCATCGCAGGCTCAGGAGAGCACAGAGGTGAGGCCAGCTGTGAGGTCCATGTGCCCGGAAACACGGGGAAAGGAACCGAGGCCCTCCTGCCTCTGCCTGCTCACTTCCTGGGCGGAACCACACAGAGGCCTTGAGATCGCTGTGCACTGAGGCCGCTCTCAGTGACTGCAAAGCGCCTGCTGTGCCTGCAGTCTGCACTCCTGGTCCCTGCCCCACAACGCAGATCTCCGGGGGAAACAGCCCCAGCTCTTCAGCACGCCATGTCTACAGCAACTTCCCCTCAGCATCTTCATTTGTACTCCTGCGAAATAAATTTCCTGTGCTCTGGTCATGATGTTAGAGGCTCTGTCTGGCGGCGGCAGTCAGCCCCAAAGACCTTGTTTATGGAGGACACAGTTAATTTATCAGTTCTCTCAGTAGCCTTGTGAGGGCAGCAGACCTATTCCAGTGCACGCATTCCACGTGCATGTGTGTGTGTGCGCGCATGTGTGCGTTGGTGCACATATGCTACTGGGGACTAAATCAGGACCTTCACACTGAACTGTACCCCCAGCCCCTCTTTTTAATTCTTTCTTTTGAGGCAGGGTTTTGCTAAGTCTCTGAGTTGCCCAGGCTGGACACAACTTTATAATCCTCCTGCCTCAGCCTCCCGGAATGCTAGGAATATAGGCCTGATCACCAAGACCAGCTGCACCTAACTGTTGCTGGACTGCTGGTAAAACACTGAGTACCCAAATTACTGTGATCCCCTGGGGCCTGGGCTCCATATAAGGCTGATCAGTTATCTGCCTCAAGGCCCTAGATCGACTGCCAGCACCTTAAAAAGTCAAATAACAACAACAACACGAGGCCAGGAGAGAAGATGGTATGGTGAGGTCGGTGCACCTGCTGGGGAGGGGAGCAGCGGGTCCTTCTCCCGGTTTGGGGTGGAGGCGCCTGTGGTGCTCATCTTGCCTAGAACAGGTGCGGAAGCCAGAAGGTACCACGGGTGAGGTGGGCACCTGATCCTAACGGGGGGACGGTGCTGTGCTTGGAGTCCTGTCCTGGAGGCAGCTGCTGTGCTGCTCCATGCTGAGCTCAGGAAGAGGGGCCTGGCCACCTGCAGGCCACCTCCTTTCTCCTTCTACTCTCCTGTCTCTGCTTCAGCCCAGCCAATCTAACAGGCTCTTCCCTGCTGCGAGGGCCACACCATACACCAGTGTGGCTCCAGTCCATTTCCAGTGCGGCTTCAGTGTAGACTTCTTAGCTGTGTTCTTCTGTCTAATAGGACTCAGTCAAAAAATCCATTTCCTTTTGGGTTTAACAATTGGCTCTTAAGACTTTTGCTCTGGAGTGACTTAAATAGGGTGCATTGTCCAAGCTCAGCTCATCCTCTTTGTTTTAGTGGTGTTTGTTTTACATAGAGTGCTGCAAGCCATTGTCTCAGAGCTAGAAGGCTGGGGAAGGGGGAAGCAGTGGGAGCCCCAGGAGTGACAAGGGAAGGACTGCTGAAATATTTACACATTTTTAAGGACCACACCTACTGTACAAGATTTTGTCACGTTGAAGGGATCCAGAATACATGAATGCCTCCCTCAGAATAGGCACGCAATGAACATCTCTCCCCTCACTCACCTTCCCTGTGCCGTGTGGCCCATCATTTCCAGTGAGAGATGAGATCATTTGGTGCCGTGATTCCTGCTTTACCCTTCCTTGCAGCCCTCATTTCTGGCAGATCATTTTCCATTTGGTCATTCGTTGACCGTATTATGCGGCTCTGCATTTTGTCCAAGTGTGCTTAATTCTCCGGGGTTGACAGTAATGGCTTTGGGAAAATGGCACTAATAAAAGCACTGTACAAATTAACCCAGGTCTACTTCTGGGATCTCATACGTCATGACCCAGGGCCATTAGCTTTGTTCACGAGTCAAGAAGATCTGTGGGTTGTTAATGGGAAGGAGAATAAAAATGAAATATTTTGGTGGATTGATTACTCATGCTTTGATGATTATACTGAAGGCTTCTTCAGAGCTATGGACGAAAGGGGAGTAGAGCAAGGTCCTCAGCTTTCTGGCTGTGTTTGTTCAGTTCTACACGGAGGTCCCTTGAAGACTTTGTGCTTGGAGAAAGTATTAGATTTATTTTCCCATATTCGATTTTCTCCTATGGTTTAATCCTTGTATTTATTTATTTTATTGTTTTGTTTGGTACCAGGGATTGAATTCAGGACCTTGCACTTGTGAGGTAGATGGCGGAATCACTGAGCTAAATTTTCAGCCCTCTTCTATTTATTGATATCACTTTGGAGCACCAGAATAACTTATAGGCAGCTTCCTATTAAAGTTTATTAGATGAAGGAATAAACTGCAGTTGTTCTTACTGTGTAATGTGAACTGACTCTTTGTTTTGAATTTCAAAGGCCAAGTAACACTGAAATTACAACCTATGTGAAATTTCTTCCCTGTTTCTTAGTAAAGAATGGTCTATGTTTTCACTTATTTGAACCTCTTTAAAACTGTACATATTTTCTCTTCAGTGCAGTGTGTGTGTGTGTGTGTGTGTGTGTGTGTGTGTGTGTGTACAAATAGATGGGACTTCGGTTGTTTTGGATTAGGATTCCAACATGTAGTTTCTTCTAGGCTTTGATATTCATTTACCCACTCAGCAGTCTATTCAGCAGTTCTTACAACGTCCCACACAGGTGCTAGGACTGAAGTACATTGTCTCTACTCAAACTACAATAATTTATTCTTCACACTCTTTTTTTAAAAAAAGGTCTTCTTTTATGTAGAAATAATTAACATGTCCTGTTGGTGACGGTTGCAATTGTTTCTCTCATTGAGGAAGATATTTCACATTTTGTCACTAGCTTCATGATAAAGCTTGAGGCTGGAATCTTTATTGGACAATTAGGTAATTAAACACAGGAAAGACACGTGCATCTGTCATCTTTTTGCTGTGACAACTGCTCAAAGTTGGCTTTGGCTTATTGATTGGTAATGCTTCACCTAAAAGCACGGCAATGGAACTCTGAAAAGGCCTGTAACGTTACAGATAAATGACAGAAATTACTTGAGGAATGAATGTAGAATGATATTGTAAAAATAACATGAGTAAGCAAGTAGGCCAAATGTATTTGCATTTGTGATCTTCCATTATGCTAAAAAATTCATAGTTTAACCAAATTTTACAATGAAGTTTAGAACATCTAATGAATTAAGCTTTTCCAAAGATTCAACATTAACTTTATTTTCAGATGAACTAGGAAGACTCTATATGAAATTCATTCCTATATTCATAGTGGCAGGAGGGTGAAGCAATAGGTACTTGATATGGGTCATTAGGATGTGTTTTAGCTTCATGTCCACCTCTATCCTGCTGTCGGTCCTAGAATTCCAGGACACAAAACTGGGACTGATAATGTCTTACACTCTACTTTATCTTTAGCAATAAAGTTCTCAAAAACAAACAACAACAAAAAGCCAAATATGTATTCAGGTGGCTGGCATAGAACTTGGCTCTGTGTAAAAACCAATAGGTATTTATTCTTATGAATGTTTAAAGTTCAGAGAAGGAATAGATTTATATTTTTCTATAATACCTCATTGAACAATACCTTTCAATAATCTTTCAATTTCATCTTTTTAAATAGTAACTGATAGCCATGCATATAATTAATATTTATATTTTCCTTTCCATTGTGCAGCTAATTTCTAGGGGCTAGTGAAGAACTGCTGTAAAGAAATTAGTAGAAGTCATTTTTAATATGATAGTGACTTGCTGCTATTCTCCTTACAAAAATATTAAGTCGACACTAAGTGTTTTTTGATTTTTAGTTCATTAAGGAAGGATTACAGAAATAATAAAATAATTTGTTTTTATAATCTAAAAAGTATGACCTCTTTGGTTCTTGCATTTTTTAAAATCTTGCAGAATTTTAAATTGTGAAAAAAATTTAATGCTGCAACATGTTTGGATTTTGATTCCACAAACCTCTGTCACGTTTTGCAATCACCTGACTGTCCTTACAGAGAAGCCAGACACAGGGAAGACAGAGACACTGAGGAATGAGATCTTCCAGAAATCAGGGAGACTGAGCATCTGGGACAGGGGTGAGAGGTTCACTCTGAAAGTTTCTCTCATGATACCTCGAGAGAAACTAAGTGTGAGCAAATGCCATTGACTCTTACTAACAGGAAAGTGGAGTGGGAAAAATCTGACCGTGGAAGTGTGGCCTTTCTATTGTCCTGCTATTTGCAGGAGTTGGGAATGACTTTCTGAGGAAAACCTAAGTGTGGTGTGGGTGCTCTAGCCAGGACCCAGTGGACAGAAGTAGACTCCCATCCAGTGACGGCGAGCCTTTCAGCGCTTTCAGTGGCACAAACAGCCCACTGTGGCATGTGTGCTGGAGTTTCCCCAGCACTGCCAAGACGGATGCAGGCTTTCCCAGGCGTGGCCTCCCCAGCTTTATCCTGCAGGCCTAGGGTTACAGCAAGAAGGTGGGGAATGGGTCGGATGACTGCAGAGCTGGAGGCTGTGGTCAGTGAAAGGGACAGAAAAATGTGTCAGGTACATGGACTCACATGATTGCAAGTGTACTGTCTTTCCCCAAAACAGGGGAAAGAAATTATCAAACAGTGCAAATCCACATGTTTACTGTGTCTATTGTAGTTTTGGTTGTACCTTTTATTCCTCCCCCCTTTTTTGTGGCAGTACTCTAGGTTAAACCCAAGCCTCCCGACTTAGCTATATCCCCAGCCTTTTTACCGTATTTTGTTTGATTGTTGTTTTTGTTTTCGTTTTCTGAGACAGTGTCTTGCTAAGTCACTCACTTGCCCAGGCGGGGCTCGAACTTGTGGTCCTCCTGTCCAGGCTTCCTGTTTGCCAGGTGGCAGGCATGTTACACCGTGCATGAAAAGCACCAATTCCTGCCTGTGTGATTTTCTCCAGAGGTCCCATGGCGAGGGGGTTTGGATCAGCATGCAAACTTTTGGTTTAGTATAAGGTTGGGATTTGTTTGGTTTTTTCGGTAAGAGTAAAGGACTGATCCATGCAGAAGGTGTAGGGATAGAAAGAGAGCTTGAAGTCACAGAGACACCTGCATCACAGCCAGGGGCTCAGGCTGTAGCATGTACTCAGTAGCAGGGGTCACTTACCTGACGCTTCCCGGTCCATTACTCCAGGTGGTTTCCAAATTGCAAATAATTGGTAGGAATTCCACTTTTTTCTTCTTTGCTCATATATGGAATTCTTGGAGAAAGTGTTTTAAAATAACTAAACAGCAACAAACTAAGTGATCTGAAAAAATAAAACCAGCTCAACTCAAATATAAGTAGCTGATAGATATGAAGCAAATAGATGCATCCTATGCATGTGTATTTGCAAGTTTCATTTCTGTTTATTATAGAGTAACAGTTGGCAAGTATGAGCACCAGCCACATGCCGTACTAAACACTTTCCTCCAATTCCGTCATGTACCAGCTCATTACATCATGTGAATGCAGGTTTACCACATGTCTCTGCTGTAGTAATCTGCTAGATGGACCTAGGCCCATCCTTATTTTTCCTTTTTACCTTTGAACTTGTATTTTCTCTTTATTCTCAGCCAGCTGCTGGCTGACACATGACTTGTGCAACAGTTGTTTGGACATAATCCATAGCAGTGGTACAGGCTTTCAGGACCAAATGCCTCTTAATATCACTACAATTTTAGTCAAATGACTTTAGCTAAATCATATGGATGTTGGCCTATAGGAATCTTTAACACAGCTCATTTTCGTGAAGAGTATCTGTATTTTCAAACAGTTGACTGCATTTGAAAATCCCAGGGCCAATTAAAATTATGATAAGCATGCTATTATTTTAAGAAAGTGTTGTAGTAGAAAATACAGATGCCCCAAATTTTGTCAGCTGTGGCTCATCTACAGAGCCAAGAGCATAACCAAGAAGAGGAAATTAATTAGAAAGCTGGACAGAAAGATAATCTCTATTTGAGATTTTAAAGTGGTGTACATTTCAGATGTCAATTATAGGATCCTAGCTTTTACTTCCAGTAATGAAGACTTATCCCCGGCGACATTTTATTTCCATGTGGTAGCTATGTATTTATGCCTCAGATTTTTCTTTGTCAGAGGACTTTCAAAGGAACCCAGCATGCTTGGAAAAGTCTCTCACAGTATACATTTTAAGATGGAATAATTTGTTTTGTCCAGATTTAATTTTGACTCCCAACAGAGATCAAGAGACTAAAGCAATTTATCTATCAACTTGCTAGAGGGTGTCTTAAGTTTCAGTAAGCAGCAGTACTATATTTATGGGGACCATTTGAGTAAATTTCTTACCATGAGACAATAAATAAACTACTTGGTTTAAAATTAGAAACTAAACAATTTGTCTTGTCATCCAGTGGTACTAAAATTATGAAAAACAGCTCTCCAAAGATTTGAGTAATCTAAGTGTGGGGCTGGCTTTACTCCATCACAGTGCTCTGAAATCCACTGGAAACCTATTTACTTGAATATGAAGATAACTTCAAGATGATGCTTAATTATTTCATTAAAATATTTAGGCAGAAAGATAGTAGAGAAACATGATGACTGAATTCTATCATCTATGCCTCTGGTGGTTATTTTACATACTGGAGTTTCAGTTAAAGCATGAAGTGGTACTGGTGTTGCCATACACCTTCTGGGGAAAGGACGGAGGAAGCGTTGAGTGAAGACAGGCACATGATTCACACTCAGACACTACCTCTAATCCTTCCATTCATTCATCACCCATCCATATCATTCTGTCTGTCTGTCTGTCTGTCTGTCTGTCTTTCCTCCTTCATCAAGAGAAGGGAAAGATCTCAATGATCTGAATTCTCAGTCTCACCTCCTTTGTATTTTGCAAGCAAGCTTTGGTTTCCGTGGGCATGCTGTCCAGGCTTCCAGGGAACTGTCGGGTCCAGCAGGGTGAGAACTGGACTTGTGGTCTCGCTGAGGCGAGGGCACAGACATTCATTCATCTTTGTTTCTCCAACACTTAGCCCAGAGAAAGTCACCAAAATAGCCAGTCAGTCTGTGGTGTGGCTCCCTCTGTTCATCCAGGACAAAGTATCTTTGGGTGCAAAGTCTAAGTGGGAGGCAGGCAGGGGCTGGGTGAAGGGGAGGGGCAACAGCTGAGACTTTTGCTTCTCCTCCTTTAATTCCATCTCCTAAACAATTTCTCCATTATTATAAAATTTGCCAATTTTCTTTCGACACAGGGTTCGTATTATCCAACACTCAGCACTATGATGACGTCAGACCGTGGAATTTGTCTGATTTGGTGTCAGTTCCCCTTTATTCCTGACAATACCTCATATCCATTCTGTTTAGGGTTGATTTAGGGTCATACATGATTGTGGTGGATCAGCAACTAAAATCACTCTTCTAAAGAAGGGTGTACTTTAACATCATGACAGACATCTGAATATTTTATATAGCAGAGAAAATAGCTATAAATTAATGTGATGGGAAACAGATACTCCCTCATCCAAGGTGTTCTTCTGATGTTTAAGATGAAAATAATTTGTTAGTGAAATAATTATCAAACAATCTAAATAAAAATACCAAACAAATCCTTGCACTTAGAAAAAAAAGGAAAATAGTGAAGTGGTACTGGAAAAATATCTTATCCGGTTATGAATATTAAGTGTCCTATAAATATTTGCATTTGTTTTAGTTTCACTTGATAGAGGGGAGGATTGTGTTGACTTAAGTACAGAGTTATAGTTTCTCCTGATCCTGATTTCCTATGTGAATTTATCCTTAATAAAACTGACCAGCTGAGCTTTCTTGTTGGGTCTGATAAGGAACCAGTGAGATGAATACATTGAAAATAAAATTCAGGACCTTGGAAATGAAAGTGTATTTAAGATAAAAGAGGTAGAGAAAAATGATCCTGAGCCAGTGTCGTTTTCTGTTTATCTCTGGAGAAGAAATCTGGCTATGGCGTAACATATGATCATTGCACATCCCACTGAGGTCTGTACTATGTTTTCTCCTAATCTGTCTAAGCACACATAGTTGATTAAGTGCTTCACCATTTGTTAATTTCTATAAACACAAAAGCTTGATCTTTGCATTTGTATTTTGACTATGTAAGAACTACACATGATGTTAAGAAACAGCTGTTTAAAACAGAAGCATAAAATAGTCACAAGGAGTATGGATGTTTAATGTGCAATATAATTTATGGCAAATTTAAATTAGCATAACTGCACATGTCTTACGTATTTCATATGGCATATATACATATTAGATATATATTTAAATTATATATATATATATATTATATATACAAATTATATCTAAATTACACTTATATATGCTATTTCCATTTTTCCTTAATTTACTTGAAAAAACAACGTGTAGAATTAGATCTCACCCCACATCTGGAAAGCCTTATGAGCAAGCATATAAAATTTAAATAAAATTTGGAATATATGTTTTCAGTAACAGCTTTAGGGGCAGTATATAGTTTCTGAAAGAATAGTGAAGTAAAAGGATTTTGTATAAAATATAGAATGATAACAGAAAACCATTTAAAGCATTTAAATAAACTTAATTTTCTTTAACTTTTGCTCATTTTAATGTCATAAAATTTATCACACCAGAATAAAAATATTTAGTTTGATTACATAGTAACATTTCTTTATCTCTTGGCAATGTTTAAAATACCCTTATTCTTAGGTTTAATGAGCATTCTTCAGATGTTCCCAGGAAGGAAACAAGAAGACTAATTCAATATAGTCTTGTATCTCCAGTACTGTAAACCAAGAGTAAGCCTGCACGGTGGTTTTATATCACCTGGCCATATCCATTCCATCATGGAGAGGACGCACTCATGAGTTGAACTTAGCTTGTGCATTTCTTGCACCACATCACTGTGTATAAATCCACATGTATCTGTTGGAAAGACAGTGCTGAACTACTTGCTGTTTAATGTAGTTTCACTTGGTTTTCTGCATAGTCCATTTCTCTTACTAGAAGCAGGCTTTTGGCAGAAAATAGATTCAAATGAAAATATACATCTTTGGTGTTTTAGGTTTTGCTGCAATCCGCATTCCAAACTGAAAATTGCCTCCTGAGTGTAAATTACAGAGTTGCAAGTAGGATCAATAATTTAGTAATTAGATTTGGATCTCAGGTGGATTTAGGAGATTCTCTTGCTTTATGCAGTGATGAGTTCTCCCTTTGTATTTTAACTCTATTACAGGACAAATTCTGTACGAAATGGTTCAGGAATTAAACTTTCATACATATTGAATTTCTCCATTTAATTCTTTTCAAAATCAATTAAATGATACCTTTAAAAGTTCTATTGATTCTCAATGAAATAAATTCCAACTCCTGGGTTTCTTTCGGTTTTATGAGTTGCATGTTCTGGTATTTATAGAGTGGTTGGGATGCTTGGTCTACAAAGAGAGCAATACTTTATATAACTTGTCTCTTGCCATATTTTTCAAAGAAGCAAAGGGTAGAGGTTGCTTTCAGTGTCAGATGAATTGGGAAGAAAAGGGGGTATCTCTTCCTGTTAGGTATTTGTCAGTTCTGTCAGACTGTGGGGTTTGTGAAGTCCTGCCAGATGGAGGCGATTTGAACTCTGCTTCAGTGCTTTTCCCTTTGTAGGACCGACTGCTCTCTCAGCTGGTGAACTTCCTAAACATACTTCAAGAAACGGAGATTCTTCCCAAGTTATTGTCCTTTTTTAAGAAAATGTGCATTATGTGTTTACTTTTCATATAGTCCGACAGTGTGTGTGTTTGTGGAACCCTAAGAAGCCCACAGAAAGCATCTATAGCTACTGTTGACCGCACTACCAAAGACGCATGGATCAGGCCCTTGACTGCTCACTGAGTTCAGGGCAAGGGAGGGAGAGTAACTAGGGGACAGTGGACAGATGAACCTGAGAGACACGGGAATTAGAATTTCAAATTCATCGGTGATCATTTTATTCATCCTTTCTTTGCCATCACACAATTTGCCCCCTATTTTCCATTTGTGGTGCATTTCAGCAGTTTTGATGTTCAGAACCGTCCACTGATATTCATACTAAAGGGCCAGTGCTGTCTCATCCCGTCGTGGAATACAGAAACAGTGTGTTAGGTAATCCGATAGCTTTTGTTATCTGAATTTAGTTTCTTTTAATCCCTTATCTTAAACACAAGGTGAAGTTTCTTCCAATGTTGCTAATTTACATATTTTTTCCCCAAGAATCATTTCAGGCCTGGAGAAAGATGTGTATTTTTAAAAGTTATAGTTTAACAATATGGCAATAAGACATGTACCTGTCTCTTAATTTATCCTGCATGTTTTCCAGAATATATGTGTGTGTAGGCTTTTGTTTTTGCTTTGTGTGCATAGCTCCTTTGACATAGGGATTTTTCACTTTATTTTTTCACGACAAATGGTTCTCAGTTTTTTACTGAGATCTTTTCCCCAACGTACAATGTGCTTTCCTGATACCACTGATATATTTCTTTAATATGTTCATGGAAATATTGTCTAATCTTAATGGATTTTTGTAGAATATATTGTGAAAGGAATGTTATGAGGGCTTATTTTATTTTCTTTTCCATGAAAATCGAGCTCCCTAGAAGTTATCTTTTTTTAGCTTTTTTATTAATATACATTGGTCATAAAATATATTCAGTGTTTGATCTAGTATTTGGTTTTATTCTAATCAATAAAATGTTCCTCTTTTCTTTTTTGTAGAGCAATGAAGTTGTCTACTACAATGCTAAGGATGACCTTGATGTGAGTACTAAATATTCAACATTTACTTCTTAGTTATAATGGGCTGATTATTATTGCAGAACAAATCCATCTTGGCAGGTGTAGATTTTAAGAACGTATTAGATAGTATAAGCAAAACACCAGTTCAACACAGCAAGGAGGTGATAAATTTTAATGCTCATGCATTATATCAGCTCCTTACTTACGCCTTTCTAAGCAGAAATGCCATGTGTGGCTCTAGATTTGAATTTGCAGGGAGCACCATGTGCAAGCCCGAGCCTTTTAAATGCTCCGCATCCCAGCAGCAGTGGTGAGGATAAAACGAGGTCCCACCCTCCTCTCTATCCTGGCCCCTGGCTAAGTCACCACACTTCTCTTCTCCTTTGAACAGCACAAGCCCAGGAGACCACTCACCTCAACCCTAATGGGACAGAGCCCCCTGGAGCTTGGAGAGGAGAGGCTGGCCCCGCAGTCCCTCTTTGACATTCAGTAGCTGCACAGGGGGTTTCTGCCCCACTTTGGTCCTGGGAAGGGAACCAAGGCCTCGAGTCATTGCTGTACCCCTGAGCTATACACTCAGCCCACCAGTGTGATTTTCCCGATGAAAAACTACTGTACATTTTAAAATTAATTATGAACATGGATTATTTTATCACTAATGAGTTACTTCTAATAGTGCCACTCTGGATGGAGATAGAGCAGACAGTCTCAATTAGTTATAGAAACAACACTTCAAATATTTAAAGTACGATTTATACTTATGCTTTAAAACTTCTCTTATTTGATTATTGATAGTGAATATATATATATATATATATAATTATTAATGTAAGAATATTGTTGAGCTTCTCCTATATTTTAAGCATTCATCTAAAGGCCTGAAATATATCAGGGAAGAATCAAATTAATGTAGTAGAATTGTATTTGCTACCCAAACATTTCTCCTTCAAATAAAAAAATTCATAAACACACACACACACACATACACACACACACACACACACACACATACTTTGCAGAAATGTCACAACTCCCCAGATTACATCACTAGTAATAGTAATTATGAAATAATAATTGAGCACTAAATTTCTCCATATACCACTAACCACTTTTCATAAATTATCTTAATTCCTGTAGTAATACTATGAACAAAATTTTTTATTTCCTCTCTCCTTTTTGCTGATGAAGAATTAAATGAAGAATTAAACTTTCCTCCTTTGTATATAAGTAGTTTACTAATGAAATTGTCCTCTTACAAAGGGTGTGTATATCATTTTAATCTTTAATTAAATATATCAAATGATAGACACCTTTTTAATTAAGAAGGGTATATAAAACATTTTAACACAAAATGATTTAGTGTGTATTGGTTGGTGGCTGAATGACTACCACTGGGGGAGAGAAGTTTAGCTTCTGATTAGAATTAGTATTTGATGTTTAAGTATTATATAGTCATTTAAAATATATGCAGAATCATCTTCTGCCTGCCTGGTATTATGTTCATTTCAATCACAATGCTACAAAGTTAACATATATTCCCAGGAGAAGTGAAAAAGTGTTCACAGATTTCATATGTGCAATACTTGTGCTGTATTCAATATTTTCTTGCATAGTTTGTCTACAGAGATATTTATTTAGGTATTCAGATAAAATTTTCTGTGAGAGATAAAAATATTCATAAAAATGGACATATTGAAGTTTCTTGTGTTTTATATTTTTCCATAATAAAAATGTGGATAATACTTCTATGGATTATAATTATGTCTATAAAAAGTATTCATTGTCTTTGCTAGGCCTAACATTAGATTTCCTAAATTTAATCAAAACTTTAAAAATAGCAAATTATCACCTATTCAATTTGACTTCTAAAAATTAATAAAAGCTTTTGGAGAAACATTTTTTCATTTATTTATATGAAAATAATAATGGTGCCAGAACAACTTGCAGAATGTTGTGTAGTGGAAAAAGAAGTAGAACACGAATGAAAAACTAATCCATGCATGACCCAGATGGTTCCAAATTTTAGCTTCCCTTAATGTATTAAAATTAATTACAATTAAACAGCTTCTTTTTCATGTAAGAATGTCATGTACATCTCTAAACAGGATGGGATTTGAATAAGAAGATGTGTGTAGAAAGAACATACTTGCATGTGCGGACCTCAGAAGTTGTGTGGCAACTCAAATGTTAGAGAATTTGATGCCCACAGGAAGAAAAGCTATTCATAGCCCTCTTACTCTACTGTAAATGCGTCTTTTTGTTGCATTTTTAAAATTTTTTCATCAACGTATCTTTACATGCTTTCACGATTCTTTAAATAAGCAAATCAGTAAGTAGTTTAGTTATTTCCTATGCCAGGAAACAGTTATTAAATCACTGTTGTAAGCAGATATAACACAATCCCATTCTACCTCGTAATTTTAATAGTCCTTTCTGTATATGCACATATACAGTAATGGGGTAAATACCCATGTGTGTGAAAATTTTTCTTCATAATTTTGACTTATTTGTAGCATAGATTCCTCAAAAGGCGTAGCATTTTGTCAAAGGTTTTAGATTATATTAAGACATTTTGGCACATATTGCAAAATCACTTGAAAGGACCAGACCAAATCTCATCAATGTACAAAGTAATTATTTCTTCAAAGGCTGCTCAGTGCTGTATTAAAAGATAAATTAGCACTTTAAAATTGTTTTTCACTGCTTTGATTACTTGTGTCTGCTAAAATTCACATTTTTCCCTCCATATGGAAAACCATGCACTTGCAAAAGACTCTTGTTGTCAGCTGTGTGACCTTTTTTACATTTTCCAAGCTTAGTAAAGTTCAATTTATTTATCTGTAGAATCTGTACATTATCAGATGTTCCCTCATATTGGCTAAAATAAGGTTTTATACATATGAAGCTGAGAACCTATTGCCTGACACATGTAAGATGGAATAAATGCCCTGAGATTTTGCCACATTAATGAGTTAATTCCTAATAGATATGATTTTGATAAAAACAGCAGGTTGTTTTGTAAGACATTTTACACTTGATCTTAGCCAAAAGGCTGAGAAGAGATTGTAAGACATTTTAAAAGATATTTGTAGTATTAACTTTAAATTTGTTTCACATATTTCCACCTGAAATCTGAGTAAATTATTATCACATTCAGAAATATTCAAATTCAGATGATTCAGAAAGAGTCATCAAGTATGTGGAGAAATATGTAAGACATTCGGCTAGGTATCTGAGGAAATATTTTTTATTGGATCTGAACATTTAATTTTATTTTACACTTCCTGTTATGCATGTAAATTAAACAATCACCGCTGGTGATGTGGCTATCGTTGCTTAAGTAAAGCAAGAAGGTAATTTTTCCAGAGAAAATATTTTGAGGATTACCTAATAAACCATAATTCTACTTACCGATGGCTTTTGAAAAATAGCAGGGTCAATAAATTCTCATGTCGTATGCCAGCCTGAGCTAAACTCTGAGAGGCATCAAGGTAACAGTATGATTTTCTGGATTTAGAATAGTTGGTACAAAAATTCTGAAAGCTTGTAAAAATTTATAAAATGATTTGTGTTTCATGAAGACTTTTTTTTTTATTCGAGCAACTCAAAAGTGCTTTAGCTATGGTAGTACCAAAACCTTAGGTATTAAATAAAAATGGACCATGTTGCATTCATTGGAGTATTGGATGGGCTGTGATATGCGCACCTCAACTAAACATGGCTAAAATGAGACCGATTTGGATCTCCTGTCATGAACATTCTGGGTACACAGGCTAACGTGGCACCTACAATCACCCCTTTTCTCTCACTGTACACCTGTGGACTGAGATGGACACTCCAATGTCCTGGATATGTTTTCCTTTGTTTTCTCTTTCCTTTCCCGGAGGACATAACCTTTGTCCCTGAGGACTTCTTGGGGAAGCTGCACAGATGGCTTCTATCCTCAGGTAAACATTGCCTTTGATATTCTGCTTCAGAATTTACAGTGGTTGCACATTTTCCCCCCAAGATGATTACTTAGCTGAGGAAGTTGGCCTCAGCAGGAAGAGCACGGGGAGTGCAATTTGCCCCCTTTGGGTGGACCCCACCCTCACGTAAAATGGAGAGTTCGCGCCTTAGAGAAGGGAGATGCGTGCGTGGTGTCTCCTCATGTCTTCAGTTCGCTGTGCTCATCATAGTAATGTTGATGCTACTCCCCACCGACTCATCTGAATGGATGCTACTATTTCAGTGCCATCAAATCCTTTGACCTGGAGAAAGATCTTTTTACAGTGGATGAATATAAAATGGTATATTCCCTAGTCTCTCCTAACACTTCTGTTTCATCATCATGATGAAATTGTTTTCTGATATTAAAATCTGTCTTACAGTGAAAGCCAAGAACTGTAAGTTACTGCCTCACTTTGATGTTCTGCTTCAGAATTTTCAGTCATTACACATTTTTCTACCAAAGTTGATTATTATATGATGAAGTAGAAGATGTTTGTATGATGAAATATATTCACTTTCACCAAAAGTTTTGCAGTGCAGCTGAATTTAATTAGCCACTCTATTCCTAACTTCATGCATGTGTTATTTAATTTTTATCTATCAGATTT
Organism: Fukomys damarensis; assembly: GCF_012274545.1. NCBI lineage: Eukaryota > Metazoa > Chordata > Mammalia > Rodentia > Bathyergidae > Fukomys > Fukomys damarensis. The sequence continues at coordinate 3,924,885 of NW_022900916.1, forward strand.
TCAGAAATCATAATATCATCAAATCCAATTCCCATCTCTTCAGACACACTAATGTCTTCATTCTTGCCACTGCCCCCCATGCGGCTGAGTTCCTCTTTCATGACTGTCTCTTGTTGTAATGTCGTGGATGCCTTGATAAACAGTATCGATTCAGAATGTTTCCTTTTGGTGATCATTTCGAGTTCAGAGAAGAAGGAGTGCTTTGCTGGTGGTGAATCTGTGGATAAGGTGGATGCCGATTCGCCGGAATGACTGTGAGTTGGACATTAGGTGTTCAGCAGCAGCAGGCACCACGCTTGAAGGTGACGACTTGTACAGACACTTGTGAGAAAGCACTTCCAGAACTGCCTCAGAAAGTCACTGACAAGAGGGGATACGTGTGTTTGAAGGGAGGGAGAGAATCTTGAGGAAGATTAATGTCAGTGCATCCTTTAGTGTAATCACTTTTTAACATTGAAACACATCACCATATGATAGGTCTCAGCTGCATCAGAAATTTCCTTTCCCTCTCCAGGAAATCATCTGGAGTTTAGACACTGGTCTCAAGTACACACATAAGCATTGGCAGAACAATCTCAGGATTTATGCTTCTCAATTTTATATCTATCTTTGATTGTATATTAATATATAAATATTCCTAAATTTTTTCCATTGCATGATCTCCAAATAACTTGTTATTGACTTGTTTGGTGATTGGGTCCCTGCAGAAACTCAGCTCGGCAGACCTAACTAGGTAGTAAGGTGGCGCCTTTGTTTTGGAGCCACAAATGCTCCTTCTGCACTAGTCCCCGGGTTCCTCCTTGGAGGATAAGATTGCACAGGGCAGCTCCTGGGCAGCTGATGTGGCTCTTAGAATCTCTAACACATGGTGTCACCCAGCAAAGTGTTCTTTCCTAATAAACCGGCGAATCTGAGTTGAAGTTTGAATATATACAACTGTGATGTGGCTTAAGAACACCGGATTTAAGGCCACCCCACACACCTCTGTTTGTTTGCACCACATCATCTCCTTTTTAAAGAACCTCTTTCACTCCATGTTCAGCCCAGGCCTGTGTGGGTATCTAGGGTTTTCAGAATCGCAGCTGAGAAGTGCACCTTGCGGAGAACACCTGTCCTCAGCGAAAGCCATCTGTGGACCAAACACATGGCCAAATATTCAGGTTCATCACAGATATGATAGCGCAGGGGCAGATGCTTGTGTGAGAGAGAATTGCTGAACAGTGATTGGAGTGAACTTGAGGAATATGCGCCCAAAGGCCAAGAACAGGAGGAAAAAGTGTGGGAACAAAGATGAGTATAGCTGGGCGTGGTGGCTTATGCTTGTAATCTTAGCACTTGGGAAGCTGAGGCAGGAGGATCACCATGAGTTTGAGGCCAACCTGGACTACACAGTAAATTCAAAAGCAGTCTGAATTATAGAGCGAGACCCTGTCTCAAACAAACAAACAAAAATAATGAATATGGAGGTGGAAATGAAGTGATGTAAACCATAAGTCATGTACTCACAAAGATCAAGCCAAACTGTGTGGGTTAGAGAGAAACTTCAGAGATGTAAAAGAAGGCAACAATTAGGTCTGCAAGGAAATCTGAGTATAATAGCTGTATTTGGAAGACCTACAGTGCTGTAGGCAGAGGATCTTAAATGTCAAGAACATTTATACCAAAAACTTGCTGAAGAATATCCAACAGCAGGTCTGTAGCAGACGGCTAAGTATTTAGTCTGGTTGCTGAGGAGAGGGCCCTCTGGTAGAGTTTTATGTTTAGCTTATGAGTGGAATTTGGAAATACATGGTTGAAATTTTCTCAGCAAGAGCGAGGCTGTACATAAACAGCAAGACTGCTTTGAGCACAGACACAATTTACTGTGCTTGGGCAGTGTTGAAGACGAAACGAATCTGAGTAGCTTTCACCATCACACTCCAGCCAGCCCGTCACGGTCCCACCACACCCTCCATCCCACTGTCAGCCTGTTTCCGACATCTGCTCACTCTCAGTAAATAAAATGTGTCGTAGTGACACAGGGTAGAACTCCCAGGACCCTGGCATTTAAGGGGAGGCATGGGTGCAGCTGGGGAATGTAGAATATAAGTGGGTTGAGCTGAAGGGGTAGCTTTCCTAAGAGAAGTGAGTCGCACAGAGAAAGCCATGGCGTGGTACCTGTTGGGATTAGGATGCTCGAGTCCTCTGATTCCACTGCTTTTCCCTTGCATTATGCCAATGTCTCACCACATTCACATTTGTATAAGGAGCGATGTGTTCAAGTATAATCTATTGATTTTGCTCATTGTAATGATGATGCATGGCCTCGCTGGAAGGTGAAACGAGTTTCTAAAGGTGATCAATGAGGACTGTGGAGCGTGGCCTTCCTCTTAACCACATCTCGGCGAGTCTGTTTGTGAGGAGTTAGCGTGATGGAACCTGTGCAAGGACTCTGGTTTCACATAATTCCTCAAGGACATTTATCCATGTTCCTCTGCTTAGATCAATGCTATTTAGATTCAGCTTGTGGCTATACAATAAATACTTACTGACAGCCATTTTTAGTGAAAGCAGGGGCTGAAATAAGGGACAGAATTAATGTCCCCTTGGGATTGGAGATGATGTTAAAATGTAGGTTTGTAGTCACGTAAACAAGCTCTCCTCTTGAAACTTAAAGAGAAAGTTAGCAGGGTGGAATAGTTTGAGGAGCCACAATTCTCTCAGAAGAACATACGACACACAGCCTTACTGGAAATATAGGACAGTCTTTACTGTGTCTAGTGAACCTGTGTCAGTAAAAGTTAGCATATTCACACTTCTCAGTAGCCGATCAAGGTGTCCTGTGATTTTTCTAATCAAATGCCAAGTATTTTGTAAAAGTTAGTTTAATAAAAATCTTCTCCCAAAGGCTCCCCTGGATTTCCTAGGTAGCAAACAGCATTGTTTCCCCTGCGGTTTGTAAGCAACTCATACCACAGTTCTGGCTGTGATGGTATAATGCCTTTCTGGACAGTATTATGTTCACAGGGTTTGATCTCTACTCAGTTTTCAGGGACTCCACGTAGGTAGGGATCCTATTGGTTTGTCATCGTATTACACAGTGTTTGTTGAGATAGTGAATGCTACCTTCATGGGTTTTAATGGGGCTGCTCTTAGCAACAGTGAACACACATTCCTCTAAAGAGCTGCTATGTTGGCAAAGAGGAAAGCCATGCAAACGTGGTGGGAAATGAAAATGTTTATTTTTCCTTCAAGATTGGTGGAATCCAAGCTAAGAGAAGACACCTCAAGCTTCCTTTTACCATGACCGTGTTTAAATTAATTTGTAAGGGAAATAGGTGGTTTCTTTGCCACATACAGGAGTTGGCTCCAGAGACAGAAGAGACTGTGAGCACCGTTTCTTCATCCCCTGGCAGCTGCCTTCCCCTTCTTACCCACAGCAGAGAAAGATGCCGAGGCAGTGTGGGTTCCCTTCGTCCACGTGGGCTCTAGGTGGAGAGAGGGCAGCAGTGATGGATTCGCCTGCAGCTACGAGTGCTGCAAGATCAGGGTTTCTGACTCCAAGTCTAGACCAAGAAGCTGTTCCATGATTCTTTGTGAATAAATGATGAAGTCAGGTTGAGTATGTCCCTCCCTGAAAACAACAGTGCCGTTCCGTTCCAGATTCCTCTACAATCAGGAGTAGGTGGGCCTTATTTCAAAAGAGCTGCATCATTAAAGTGGGCATGATGTTTTAATATGAAATTTGAGGGTTTTAAACAAAATTTGGTCAGGAAAGTATTTGTACAGCACAGAGGTGGCATTCTGTTTCTAAGTATTTCTGGGTGCAAGTCCAGTTTTTCTTTTCTAAACAAGAAGGCTGCCGGTGCAGTTACATGGATGAGCCAGCAGTGTGTATGAGTGAAGCCATCCCCGGGGCTGGTCCTGCCCACCTGTGAACCTCGGTCCTGCGATTTTGTGATATTGGCAGAGTCACATGATCTGGGGTTCATTCATTTGCTTTCTAAACTAGATGTGATCATAGTAAGAATTTCAGCGAGTCATTGGGATGATTAAGTTAGTAACACACACACACGTTTTGAGCATTTCCTGCCTTATGGTATGGAGCCCAGAAATATTAAGGACTGTTAGGATTAACAGCATTATTAAAATTATTTTCATAAACTTGATTATGAAGGGAGTTTATTACCAAATAGTACATGTTTGTGACCTAAATGTGTTTTTAATGATGAAAATGTATTAGATTGAGGTATTTTTCATTTTATTATTATGAATACAATCCATGCTTTGATGTGGATAACTTAACCAAAATTTTCTATACAATATTTTATAAAAGTAAAAATCATAGTTGAATCTTCTATGGAGCTGAACAAAATACAACAGTTCATCTTGATGCTTTCTAGCTTTACGTATTTAAGTTCTGGAAGAAAATTCAAGGTAAAAGTGAAAGTATTAATGAAATAATCATCTATGAAAATCCACGTTTAGGGCCTTCTGAATTCTGAAATTTGCTTACATTCCTAAGTTTTTAGAGACAGCTGTTCTAATAAAACCTTAAGTTTCCTGAAGCCAGTGAAGACATTTCCCCCAGAAGGCTGGGGCTGTGCCAGTAAAGCTACACTGTTCCCCTAATTCCCAAGTAAATGAAAAGAAATCCGATCTTTACAAATCCTTATTAACATAATTTGAAGATCTGTGTTTCTGACTGGCATCCTAATGAAATCATTCAGCCCAGAATGCTCATGTCATTGCACTGAATTGATTTATTTGCTACATTTTATTTTATTGATCATGTTAGAAATTTGACCTGTCTGGGACATTTGTCTAATTTTGCTGAACTCCTTTGAATAATGTATGGTGGTATTTGTTTTCTTCTGAGGAGAATTTGTCTACTTTAACACTAATTCTAACAGAATGTCTCACCTAATAGTTTTTTAAAAGCCTAATCTTTCATGGTGTTATTTTATAGAAATGAATGTGATTCTAGAATGAGATCATAAGGGTGTGCACCAAATAATGATAAAATCCATTCTACTAATCAAAGAAAGAATCAAAATAATCTATTTTTAAAAAATCTGCCAGGAGACAGCTTTTATTCTAGGCACCGATGGCAGATACCTCATCCTCATAAGATGATGTTATAGACTTACAATACAACTTTGCCTCTGTATAATAACTGATTTAGAGTTTCCGTATTGGCTTTTACTTGCATTGAATGCAGTGTATTTGCTTAGTTCTGTGAATAGCCAACATGTATAACTGCTTATCCTCACATTTGAGGTTTGCAGTAACCCTTTGTGGCCACACTGATACTAATGTAGGGTTTTCCGGATGAGCACAGGGTGTGGTCGAGCTGAAGTGTGTGTCCAGGGCATCACAGCTGGCGCTGCTGAGTAGAGTGCGAGCGTTCTGTGTGGCCACCACTGGACAATGACCTGCTGTTGGCCTGCAGGATCTGGGGCAAGGCAAGGTCCCGTGTTAAAAACTGCACCCTGGTTATTTTTTTAGCAGCAAAAGCAAACTTTATTTTTCAGACTCCACATGCATTTAAGCTACAACTGCCTCAAAAGGTGACCTTTCTGTCATAATGAAGTGAAATTTATATAAGTAAGAGCAAACTTACCACTAGCGATTTCTAACCCTTGAGAATGTCTGAGACACAGGCGTGACCCATGCTCATTACGTGGGTATGTGGTTTGCTTCATTAATATTTAGATTTAAGTGACACAAAAACATAAAATTTGCACATGTTAATGGGATATCATGTAGTGGCTTGATAAATGGACACATTCTGTAATGTCTACCTCCATTGAAACTTCTCATTTATGTTGAAAATGTCCAGAATCTCTTCTTCTAGCTTTTTCAAAAGTGAAAATGTCATTTTCTACCACCAGCCTTCTGAGCAGTAGCAGCAGCACCTGGGGGCTTCCTCCTCCCTGGACCCAAGCAGTCCCTGGCCAACCCGCCCTCTTCCTTCTTGTTTTCTCGACCATTTCACTCTTACCTCTGTGAAATCAATCTTTTTTATCCCATGCGTGAGCGAGATCACCCAATTCTTGCCGTCCTTTGTCTGGCTTACTTCATGGAACATAATCACCTCTGTCCTAGCTGTGTTGCTGAAAATGACAGGATTTTATTAGGTCTGGAGTGTGGTGGACAAGTTTGATATTAAATTTTGAATTTTGATCCTTGCCCATTATCCTCTCCATACTTAATTTTGACCTATTTCATGCAACTAGTTTTATCATTAGCAAGTTTTAGGTTATAGTAGTGATGCTGTAGATAAAAGGAAACCTTTGTGAGGCAGATTCACCTTAGTCTTTGAACCAGGTTTCTACTCATCTGATTCTTGCTATGGATGTCTTGAAGTGAATGCATGCATCTGCATCCCCTTATAAAACATAGCCACATTAGGGTTCATGGGGGGTGGGGGTTGTAAAACAGATAACAAGTTTGATGAGATTCAGTTTCCTCCCAGACATTCTAAATTATGCTTCTTGGGAGGCCAATCTCAATTATTTTTTCAGATGTATTTTTTTTTCCTCATTAAGTTTATTGGTACATTTTAGGTATACAGTACAGTTACATTCATTATTGGGATCTTGTACCTTTACATGACAGGTCTTAGTTCTCATTTTTTCCCCTTGTCCCTGCCCTCCCTTCACCCCTCCTCCCTCCCCCTTTACAAACACTTAATTTCCATTTCTTCATTTTCTCATATATTTTTCTTTTCCCCTATTACCTTTCCCCTACCCTTCCCACTTTCCCTACACCTTTAGCCCCTTTCTTCCTATTTCCCATTGTCCATTACATCATTAGGATCTTATGTACTATTATAGTTTATTCACACCAGAGAAACTATTCGGTATTTACACATGTGTGACTCATTTATTTCACTTAGGAGTATATCCTCAATATGTATCCATTTTCCTATGAACAGCAAACAAATATATGAAAAAATGTTCCACATCACTGGTCATTTGAGAGATGCAGATGAAAACAACACTGAGATTCCACCTCACCCAACAAAGAATGGCTGCTATCAAGAAATCAAACAATAGCAAATGTTGGCAGGGTTGTGGGGAGAAAGGAACCCTTCTCCATTGTTGGTGGGAGTGCAGACTGGTGCAACCACTATGGAAATCAATATGGAGATACCTCAAAGTGCTGGGACTAGAGGTTCCATTTGACCCAGCCATCCCTCTGCTGGGTATCTTTCCAAAAGAATTAAAAGAATAATATCACAGTGATATATGCACACCTATGTTTATAGTGGCACAGTTTGTAATAGCTAAAATTTGGAAACAGCCCATTTGCCCATCAGTTGGAGACTGGATAAAGAAGATGTGTTTTTTTCTATAAAACGGAATAACTACTGAACCATAAAAACTGAGAAATTATATTCATTCATCAGATGTATTTTTAATGTTTTGAGCTCTTGGGCTTATGTTGTTTCTATCTGCAGAGATGACTTAGATGCTCATTCTCAGCTGTGGATTCTGCATGTGGAAGGGGATCTTGGAGACCTAGGTTATGGTCTGACGAGATCTGAGTTGTTGGACGTTAGCAAGATGTGAAGGGTGCATGATTGAGCTTCTGACCTTGCACAGTGGGGCTTTTAAAAAAATCTTTTTAATATTAAAATGCCTCGTAAAGCATGTTTGTCTTTCTAATACGTTGCTCTCTGAATTCCATGGAACTGCCGTACTGAACCTGCAGACTCTCTAAAGTTCCACAGTGCTTTTCACCATCTCTTGATGGACATGTCTTAGCCGCTTTCCTAAGTACAGGTTTCATATGTAGAGGCAGCACAGGCATGGGTACACTTTATAGTGGTACATCGCTTTCTGTTGCTGATAATCTGAACATTCTTTATTACACGTAGCATTTAAGTTACCCTCCAAAAAGCAAATAAATGAATTAGCCTCCACCACCAATTGTTATGTTTTTATCTAGATGTCCCCCAAATCCTCATGTACTTGTAGGTGGGGCTTTGGGAGGTCATCGGATTATGGACATGTGATAGATTGGTGAACCATAGCCGAATTCCATAGCTGACTGTGATGCCAGGAGGTGGAGCCTGGTTGGAGGGTGTGGCTCACTGGGGGCGTGGCCTTGAAGGGTCTTGTAAGGAAGGCTTCCCGCTGTAGGAGTTGGCACTGGTGACCGTCCTGTACTGGAGGACCAGCACCACGTGCTGAAACGCTAGTGATGCCATGCTGCTCACAGGAAGGACCGCCACTGTGCTTCCGAGTGTGGATGACAGTGTGGTGGTGTTCCAGAATGTTCCTTCTCGCCACCTGTAAGGACGTCTATCTGAAATACAGTGGAGCCTGTACAGTAGGCTGTACCTCATGAGTATCGATCAGGGCTGTAGTGCATGCCCAAAAGCAGGTGACATCGTTGAAATTTTATTAAATATTGGGAATATCATTGAGAATTCAGGAAATTCTAAAACCTATAATGTCTATATCATAAAAGTTGCCAAGGCCCTGTTGTAAATAACTGTAAAGCTATAAATATGTATTTAATGTGGAAATTTAAAAAGCTCACACACACGTACCTATTCATACACACATACTGGAAAATTTTGTGCAGGCTGTTTAGCATCTGATTATTATAGAATTTGTTTAATCATGAACTAGTCCAGTGGCATGGCTCCTTTACTAGTGGGATAGAAATGCCAGTTGGGTGGCCACATAAGTGATTTCAGTGGACCAGTTTTATTCAGTATTCACTGTTTTGTTCTCTCATTGTGTGGTACACAAAAGTAACAGAAGGGGAGATAAACACAGCAAGAGCATGAGTTGTAAGCAAAGTTCAGGAGTGAGGATAGTGGGTCTGAGTTGCAGGGAATGATTATCTCTCAATGCAATTTAGGCATAAATTTTAAATTTTTGCACATTCACTGTAAGTACAAATAGTTTAAGTACTATGAAAACACAAATTATTTAAAATTAAAGTTTTCTTGTACACATATCAAATATGATAATGTTTATCTTGATATAAATATACGTGCAAGAGCTTTGTGTGTCTGTCATAGAATTACAGTGCCTTTCCAAATTTAATTGCTAATGTGCACTGCATGTGAAATAGGATGGCCTGCTACTCCAGCCTGAGTCTGTGCCCCATGTTAAGTGCTCTAATCTATTATTTAACAACTGAAATTATATTGAGAAGAACAGCCTGGAAAAGTGCATCTACTGTCTCTCTCAAGTGTTTGACCATGCAAGTGTCAGCGTAGCTCACCACCTGCTCACGTTGCTCCTGGGTACACATTTGTGCGGGGCGGGTTGTGGACTCCAGGAGAGATTTTTTTAAAAAATTGAAAAGGCACGCTTTTCTTGTACATGATCTGAAAAACATGAAGATATTAATTTCAGAGGGCAAATTTGAGAGGTTTAGCAGAATATATTTTTTCTCCAAAATGTCACTTCCTTTGTGTTTAATATTTACTGCGTTTTAATTAATATTCAGTCATGTCAAGATAAGTATAGACATGGTACGATGGGATCAGGAATAACAATTCCAATAGTTTAAAAATAGAGATTAGAAATTCTAGTATTTTTATGAAGTTATTTTGCCTTATCTAGACTAAAGAAGGGAGAACACAGAGGCTTGCTGTATTTTTCTTGTAATATATTTAGCAAATGCACATTAATACAAATCTCAATGCATGATTATACAAGTTGAGAAATAAATTATTATTTTAAAGTTTTTTTCTAAAGTTCCCTTCACATGGTAATTTGCAAGTGCAAGAATCTCTTTAAAATATGTTTAAATGTGAAAAATTTTAAGAAGATGCAAAAAAAATTCAGAGTACTATAATTTTCATCCATGGTAACTACATTTTGCTTGACAGAATTATAGAAGAAATAAAATAAAAAGTATTTCCTATTCAAAATATATTACATATTTATTTATTATTGGGAAAAATAATAGAATATATTCCCAAATACAAAGCCAACACCAATACTGGTAACATTTCCCACATATACATCCACTCATTTCTCCCTTTGCCTCTCTGTCCTCCCAAAATAAGAAGGCTTTCACATTTCTGCATTGCCTTGCATATACCTTTTAGAATTATTATAATTTTAAAAGAATTTATGATCATTCTGCTGTTTTTGAACATTTAATGTTTTCAAATTTAGATATTAAATGGTACGTCTGTTAATATCAATAAGATATTATATGTATCTATATCGATTTGCTTACACCCAACCTTAGCTTATGCGTGTAGTTTTCTATTATCTAATCATACTGTATTTCACATATTTGAAATTTGCTACTATAAATGAATATGTGATTTTGGGGAAAGATATATGAAGTGTAGGTATTTTGTAAAATTGTAGAGATGGGCTAACGTTTTCCAGAACCGAACATGGCTTTGTGGATCCTTCAGTTTTTTTTTTTTTTAATCTTAATTTGAGGTAGAAAAGCGTATTGGAGTCACCCGGGGGGCACTTTTGAAGGGCCTCCTCCCTGTGTGGAACACAACTTTATTGTTGGAGAGGAGGCTGCGCGGGGGTTTCCCCTAGATAAAGGACCACAATTGTACACCGAAAATCACCTATTTTACAGGTCATGAGTCTGAAGCCTGTGGGACGTAACTGTCGTAAAATCAAATTTCTGAGCGGTGTCAATGCCTCCAAGTGCAGTTTCCTGCCGTTCACCATTCCACTCTGCCTTTTCACCGATTTCCGGTTAAGCCTTTCTCAGCAGGTCTCTCAAACAGAAAAAGCGGCTGTGGGGACACATAAGTTGGCGAAACACTTCATAGTGCAGAACGTCTTACAGCCTGGGCACACCTGTGAGCCTCAGGGTCTCAGGAGTGGATGTCGTGGGTTTCCCACCTTACAGCAGTGGGCGTGGAGTCCAGGATTACACAGCCTTCCTCTGTCTTTTCCGGCACCCTCTAAAGAGGTCGTTCCCCCTGTACTCTGCCCTCATCTAGTATTCTCAAATAATAAAACGCTGTCCTTACACATGGCAGTTAACTCAATTTAGCCATCCATTTGTATGCTTATTAGTAATCCTGATTTTTTATGTTTACCTAAATAATCACATATATCTCATGTACATTATTGAGATTAGAAATGAGTGGGCATCAAATTTTGGTCTGTACCAGAGCCACCTTAGAGGGCTTACGAAAATTCCCAATACTGGGCTCACCTGCATCTTCTTTACCCATTGGATCCGCAGTCTCACAAATTGCAGTGAGCACTAGGATGCTTTTCCAGGGACTGCATTCGGAGAAGCCACTGCTTTAAAATTTGTTATGACTTCTTCCAAATTTAGGGGAGTGTTTGCTGCTGAGATGGATAATTATTCATTCTCTTGTTGGGGTTCGCTTTGTGTTCACGTTACTAATGCAGACAGTTTGTTTTAATGGACTCTTACTCAAGTCAGGAGAGCCCAGGGATAGACTAGAATGTAAATTTTAAAATGTGTTTAAGTCCATGGCTGAATCCAAGGGAAGAACCTCCAGGATCACTTTTGTCCATTCATTCATTAAGCATGGTCGCCAAGGCAGATGAGTTATATTAAGTTCCATAGAACGTTCCCTTGCTCTGTGGTTTCTTTCTCTTGTGCTTTTTACATCTCTTCTTGTTGCTCCTCCCTTCTTCATGCTGCCTAACCCCGGCTGCTTCTGTTTTAGACACCAGAATGTTTGATTGGGGATTTTGCATGTGGGGATTTTGCCAAATTTTACTCTTTAAATATGACGCTGGTTTACTTTGCAAATTCACTTTGTCAAGGACAATTATATATCTGTGGCTTTCACACTATGTTTTCAGACACTTGCCAAAGACTCCACACTCCTGTGTGTTCCTGCACAGACATTCCTAACTCAACCACGGGCCTCACAAAACACCCTTCCCCTGGTATGGAATGTACACTCATGGTTTCTCTCAAGAATGTCTCCTTTACAAAAATAATGTGTTCATGGCCTCATAAATTGATTTCATTACCTAATGATGGGTGGGTGCCTAGAGTTTTAGAAGCCATTATTAACAATGAAAAAGGCTAGATCACTCATGTTTAGGTCCAAAAATCACTAATGTTCTGATTTTTCCACTAGAAAAATGTCTGTGCATGTCCTTAAATATTTGAGGCCACTAACGTGTAATCTGCTGGCTTAAATTTTCAGTACTTTATGAGAAGTTGGACACTCTCATCCCTGCAGGCCCACTGACTGCATTTCAGCAGTTGCTGCTCCCCAGCTCCCTCTCCCTGGGTCCCTGCCTCTTTCCAGTGCACTGCAAGATGTGATTTTCATGTCATTAATCTTAGTTAAATGCTATGATTTTTCCAATTTTGTTTTGAGGAGATTGGTTTTGGAATATACAAAATAAATTCCATAGTAAAGCAAATAAAACTACAGGTTTGTTTTTGTTTTAAAAAAATTAATTTAAGGAAGCATTTTTTTAAAACTACATTTCAAGTGACTTTCAGCAGAGTATCAAAGCAGAGTTCCCAATAGATGGGAAATTAACTGTTGACTTCAACTTCAAATTTCAAAGCCCTGTGGGATTTTCTTGAATCACTTGATTGATTAAATCTTTGTTCTTACTTCAGGACAACAATTGGCTAATGTTAGCATTTAATTGTATTTAGAACTACTGGAACTCTCTTTTTTCTTAGTATAATTTCTTTCTTAAAACATATATTGTTACATATGATAAGCACAATGACAATCTTTTAATTCTACCCTAGTGATATCATATGGTCTATTAGTTGGCAAACTATCCTCAACTGCTCAATACAAATGTAAAAACATAAATTGTGAAATCTGTTTCAGGTTGATGCTTTTAATTTGGTTGTATTTGAAAGTACTTGCCCTGTTCTTTAAATGTACACCTAAATATGTGTTATATGAACAGCTCTAGGTGATTTCTAAGTGTGTCCAACATTAAAGAAATACAGAGAGGAGTTTGTTATGTGAATAGTAGGAGGAGGTAGTAAGAATGCTTTACTGGAGTGAAAATCTACGCATCCAGGGCCATCTTGGAATGCTATTGAAAGTGGTCCTGTAGATCTATTTTTTGAGGAGTAGACATTTAACAAACAAAGAAGACTGTGGCCATATCCAAGTCAGCATAAGTTGTAAAGTTGTCCCTTACCCATCTTTTCCCTTGTAGTCTGAAAAGAATGACAGTGAGCCGGGCAGCCAGAGGATTAAACCTGTTTTTGTGGAAGACGCTAATTTTGGAAGACAGATATCCTACCAACATGCGGCGGTGCACATCCCCACGGACATCTACGAGGGCTGTAAGTAAGAGAGCGTGAGCCGCTGCTGGAACACTGGGCTCTGGCGGGTCCTGTAGATCCCCGGGCTGAAACCCAAAACGGGAGCGGGACGAGGGGGGCTGTGTCATACAAGTGGTCTGTGTGTCTGTGAGAGGCCCGTGGTGGGTAGATCTAACATGTACGAAGCCCTGAGTCTGATCGCCAGCCCCAAGAGCAGAAGAAAAACGGAGCCATGCGAAACTGATGTAAAAACATAACCCTGAAGTGTGAACAGTGCACAGTTCATGCGTCTTGACTAAGGAAATAGCTGTGGGTGAGTCTGCATCAGACTGTGCCCGGAGGCAGGACGTGGGCTCAGCCAGCCCTGGCTTTGGTGCTGGAGCCTCAGTGCCCGGGGATGGCCTCCTCCTTTGGCACTGCACGCTGCCTCCTAACGTGGGGAGAGGTGGAAAGACCCCCGTGGAGGGTATAAAAATGGGTTTCTTCTCCTCCCGCCAGGGGGACGGGCTGTGGAGTAGATCTGGCATCCAGAGCACGACCGGGTTGCTCTGTTCTGGAGCCGGAATTCAAATCCAAATCATTTCCTTCACCAGATTCTTCAATTTCGTGGGCAAGCGTTTTGTCATCCGTAAAGTGGGTTGGGATTAGTAGCCTGAAATAACATTTGAAGATAGAATGAGTGCATGTATTTAAGTTCTCTAAATAATACCACGTACGTCTGTGTTGGTTGTTATTATAATTAAAGTTTACTTAGGCACAAAAGATTAAGTAAATAGAGTTTATAAATTAGCTTTCATTTGTAGTTCCATTCAAATTATTTGTTTAAAAAGAACATTTAAACACATGAATGATTCTTTGTATAACATGTTTCATCTTTTGTAGTTCTTTTACTCATTCTAGTCTCCCTGCCTCTCACTTTCTCTCACTCCCCTCCCGTCTCCCTCCCCCCACCTGTAATAGGAATCCACCCCAAGGCCTTACCCATGCTGTTCAAGTGATCTGTCACTGAGCATCCCCTAATCTGTTTCTGCGCTTATTAAAAACAATACAATTTCAGATAATCAATTTTTAAAGACTTTTAATGTACAGGTTTCCCTATCAGAAACAAACTTGTGTATATATGTAAAACATACTTTAGCTAATTCACAATTAAACTCACAGAATTACTTCCAGGTACTTTTTGGAATCACATGAGATTTAAATCAGGACATATAGTTTTAATTTTTTTAAAGCTTTTTGTTAGTTTTCATTAATTATTTTGGCCTTTGCAATAATATTTGTAACTATTACGATAACTGTTCAGCTGCTACTAATGTATGTAGTGGTATTTCTCAATTTTTAAACAATATTATGTTCTCATACATCTAGTTCCAAATTTTCTATCACCTATGCCTTGTTGGGCTTGTCAACAAATAATATTCCTTATTACTCATCTGTCTGCATTCACAGTGGAATAAACTAGCTGGACACCGGCTTGAGACAAAATTCGTTTTCACCTTTGTTTAGTGTAAGTATGTGCACAGAAGTTATGGAAAGTAAATTAAAGCAAAAATCATTCTTCTGGAGACAAAGAAAGTATGAAACTGCCTCCTAACCTCTTTGTTCCTTGGAGGGACACTTGGTACTGGTCACTGAGACATGGTCTTTGTGCAAATTCATACAATTTTGTTTATTCAGGAACCAGAATTGTCCATGGGGTTGTAAGGTACTGCTAAGAGAATCCTCATTTTCTTATTCTTTTCCTCTCTTACTCTTTTTTAGTTGAAACCACATTCATCATTCAAGTCTTCACGTATTTTGTACTGGAGCAAACATGAAATCAAACACATAAAGGAAATTCAGACACTTTTTTGAAAAAATGTTAATTTTTATATGGCACATACATTGTTTCAGTGTCTTATGTGAATTTCGAGTGTGTGTGTGTGTGTAAATGTTTTTCTTTGAGATTTCAAAGGAACTATTTGTAAGAGTTTGTAGAGAAAAATTTACATTGTTATAAAGAGTAAAAAAAAAAGAGTAAAAACTATTGCTATGAAAACCAATATGAAATATTTACACATACATTTTTAGATGCTAGAAGATACTGTTTGAAATACTTTATTCTTTTAAAATGAGAAAAAGAAGCTCTGTCTTTGGGCTATTAGTTAGCCTCATTTTCTCTTGATATTGGCATTTTCCTTGGCTGAATCTCATCAGTGAGCGTCTGACCTGTGAGGCTCGCGCCCCTTCCAAATTCGTACCCGGCCTTACGGGCTGCATGCATGGATGACAGAAGGAAAACCGTAAATGTCAGGAGGACCTGGGAAATTTTGTAATTACCGGTGTCCTTCCGGCAGTGCAGTGGGACAGACCGGATTTAGAAGGCTGTTCCAGGTTTCTGAGTCTAATGAGTCTGAAACTGCACTGTAATTGAAGGCTCAGCTGAGGAACGCAGCACCCGCCTGCTCGGGGACAGATGTGTGGGCTGCACCCCAGAAGAAATCTTGTGTTCAGATTTCCCAAAGATGATTACTTTTTGAAATCTCTCGAACAGAAATGGGATTATTCGTGCTCAGTGATCTATTTAAAGCTTCAGAGAAACATTTAATTGGAACACCATCTGAGAGTTCCCATTTTTGAAAATTTCATTAGTATTACTTTTAATTTTGAGAACACCTGAACCGTACTTAAAGATCTCATTTATCTGTGAATGCAGAAAATGTTCATTATAATTAGGTAAAAACAAGGAATGAATATTCTGATGTAGTTTGCTTTGATCCACAGAAGTTTTTAAATTTTTGAATACTTTCAGATTTAAGTTTGGGCAGTGCTTTTGTGCAATATTCTGTAGCTGTTTTCAGTAGAACTTGTGTATTACTCCATGGATAGCTCCAGAAGAATTTACCTTAATAAGGAAAAATAACAAAAATGAGCCCCAGCTTCTGCAGAGCTTTCAGGTAACAGATAATTCCATCCCTCCCCTTAACCTTACTGTCATATAAGTGAGGACATGTTACTCTCACTTTAGAAATACTAAAAGCAAGCGTATTGTGATTTCAAACACATACTCATTTTAATAAGACAGGAGACTTTCAGGAATAGATTTTTGAAGTATCATTTATTTGACTAAAAGCACTTGCTCTTTGTAGACTTAATTAACAGGCACTAACACTTCCGTCATTTCCTGTCCTGATGGACCTTAGTCTACTACTGCATTTTCAGGTTGTTAGGGTTGAAATTGGGGAGGAAAAGACAGCTTGCTGCTCTTCGCTGATGAGTGTCACACAGACCTCGGCATTCTTCTGTAAGCTGTAGCACTCTGTCTCTCTACACGACCGTTTATGCACAGCGGACTTCTGGAACACTGGCTAAAAGTTTATATAAAGGAGTTCCTTAAACAACTTGTCCAATTTTGTCATTCTACCAAGTAGTAATAATATACCTTTTACAAAATGCAAAGAGTAAAACCTAGTTTTGTTGGCAAGCTTGGTGCCAAACGTATCGACAAACTCTGATAATACAGAGGCAGAGAAGAGCAATCCTTCCTTAAGATATTTAGTGTTCTTGGGCAAAAAATACATATATTACAATAAACTTTAGTGATAAATTAGTCTCTAAAATATAGCGGCATTTCTCAAGAGAGAATCAAAAATGTTAAATGTAAGACATGTAACTATTTTGGAGATAAAATTAGAAATGAATGCTTATAAATCTACAACAAAGCATTAAAAAGGATAAATAATCAAACTTCACTCAATGGTAATGCAGTGAAAATAGAATAAGTTGAAATCGTTTTCAAAATTTTTTTACCAAAAAAATACATTTATTTTGAGTAATTTCTATAGAACTTTCAAAGAAGTGCTTTCGAGTTGTTAAAATTTTACTATAATACAGAAGAAATGTGAAAAATCAGTATGTTTTTATCACTTCCTATACAAAAATAAAAAGTTGTAGTACAAAAAAAGAAAATAAAAGATAACTATAAGCCAATCTCATTATAGAGGCTAAAAAATCCAAATGAAAACATTTGCAAAATAAGTGATATATTAAAATAATAATGCATGATGTCAAAATGATTGAACTAACATTTGAGTATTTTGGATGGTAATAATATACTAAATTCTATGCTAATGAGTCAGATTGAGTATTGGTTAGCCTTACTCTCATTTTTTAAATTACAATGTATTAAAAATACCATTACCCACCACAAAAACTGTCACTATACTAAGAAGTTTTGTTAATATTGTTTAAAAGAACTCCACAGCCAGTATCATTCATATTAGCATTAACCTCTTTTAAGTCAGAAATTACGCAAAGATGGCAGCCGCCCTGTCTACCTTCTGATGGGGGCTGGATACAATGTCATAATCCAAGCAGTGGAGATAAGTCACAGACATTGGTGTGCAGGAACTGAAACTACCTAATAGTTCTAAGAAAGGAACTAAAACACTGTTGCAGAATTAAGATAGTTTTGCAAGGTCACTATATTTAAGGCTGATATTAAGAAATCCATCTATGCCCTGCATATTATCAGCAATTGATTATGTAATATGGAATAGAAGAATGACTCTTTCACAGAAGCCACAGGAATGATTAATGTGGGATGGAAACAATGTACTTAGAGTGCATTTTTGAATACTTCGCAAAAATAATGCACATTTACGTGCAATTAAATTATTGACTTAGTTATATAAATTGATCCATTTCTCAAATATTCGTAGTTAATATGTTAAATCAGTTGGGCTTTTTTAAATGATTTGTTCTTTTTGAAGATTATTTGTACCTAGTAATTCTCCTTGCACTTGGCAGGCAGGCACAGTATCGCTGAGCTGAATCCCGGGCCCTCTACCTAGTAGTTCTAATTGTAGTAATGCAAACAGAACCCGAACCTTCGGAATTCCACACATATGTGCAGTCCTGAAGTAAAACTGAAATTAGCGTTAACTTCTCCAGACTCAGCTGGGGTGGGCCATGCACCAGAGCCCAGATCCTCAGGAAGAGGCCGCCAGACCTGGCTCCATCCCGGGATTGCACGGTTCGCTTCCTGCCGGGCTCTGGCCCGGAGCGCAGCACCACTAGTCACAGTGATCAGTCCAAGAGGCAACTCTTCCACCTCCCAGTTTTAAATTGCCAAATGGCAAAATAATGAGTATGGGAAGAATACTTTTTTGACAGCCATTCAAAATATTAGCAAGTTACTCAACCTATACCAAATTTAAGTTTTATAACAACTTGAAAGTTCCAAGAAAATAAACTGGATTCACTATTAGCATATTGAAAATCAAAATAGGCTTTCATACACTGGTCGGGGTCTTGAAGGCTGGTGATGCATTTTTATTAAATCTGCTCGCCCACTTCCCATGGGGTGATGCACATGCGCCATCATGGTGTGACCCTGAGGGTCCCCTCTAAGGGACATTCATTTCCCCTGTGGCCTGGCTCGGTGCAGGTGCAGAAGGCCTGGAAGAGTCACAGCACTCATTTTCTAGGCTGATTTTCATCAGAAATGGGAATTTTGATCAAATTCCATCACAGCTAGTGTGTTCAGCAATATAGACTTCTTAAATGTGTTTACTGATTTTTAACATATTTAATGAGAAGACCCAGAAAACAGCAAGCCTCACCTATAGAGATTGCATCATTCCTTTCCATAAAGTTTTATGTTGAATGGGTAAAGACATTAAATATCATTAAAGAACTGTCAGTAAAATGTTGTTAAGTTTCTAATACTAAGGAAGGAGATTTCCCTGCTTCATTTTAAAATGCCGTTTAAATTAAAAAGCCTTGATCCTGAATCACACAGCCTGAAATTTGATTAAGTACCTGGAACGGGCACCCACAGCAGTAAAAGTGGCTCCTGTAACAACTCTTCTGTTGTAATGAAGGGATTACCTTAAATAATGAGTACTGCTGCTCATCAGAGGAGGCCGGAGAAAGAGAACATCATAAAAAGATACGGACGTTGGAAGCGTAGATTTTAGGCTAGGATAATTTGATCATATTTAACAAGTCTGGCACAGAAGAAGCAATTCTGCTTTTGAGGTAAAGTTGCCTCCACCTTTCTCCCCCGCACTGATGTTTCTGTAAGATGTGCATGTTCAGAGATGCCACTTTTGCATTCTTTGTCTAATAGGAAAATGAGAGCTACATGCATACCTGAGTGACCTACACACAGTAACCTCTGGTCTCATGCTGGTATTTTAATCCATTTAGGGTTATAGAATAATATGCCACTGAGTAATAAGAACTTACCAGTTTTGTCAATTGATTTGGACTGAATTATG
Organism: Fukomys damarensis; assembly: GCF_012274545.1. NCBI lineage: Eukaryota > Metazoa > Chordata > Mammalia > Rodentia > Bathyergidae > Fukomys > Fukomys damarensis. Next base: position 3,944,381 of record NW_022900916.1, read on the forward strand.
GTTTTTGTTTTGTTTTCAAAAAGATATACGTTGAATTTCTAAGCCCAGAGTAACTTATTGGCGATAGGGCTTCGGGTCATCATCTTGGTTGAAGGTTGTCATGAGGAGGGGCTGTTCTCTCAAAGTGATGGGGTCTGATAAAAGTGTGCGCATGCAGACGGGCTGTTCACCAGGCAAAGCCACCGCCTATAAACCCAGAGGAGAGCTCTCCCCAGAAACCCCGCGGGCTGCACCTTCGTCTTGCGGTTGAAGCCCCAGATCTTTGAGAAGTAAATGTGTATCGTTTAAGCCATCAGGTCTGTGGTGTTTATTATGGATGTCTGAGCACACCAGGATTCAAATTTACTTGTAGAGAAAAATTGCTATTAGCTTAAACCCAGTCTTAAAAGAGTAGATACAAACAAGCTTTGAACGTTTAAGCTGGTGTTTCAAACTTCATAGCACATTACATGGTTTAGAAATCTTTGGCTGTTAAATTCACATGTGCAAGACTCCTTTTTACCTATTTATGCTTTTTTTTTTTCTGTGTGTGGTGTTGGGGATCAAAGCCAGGAACTCCCTCTTGTTGGGCAAGCACTTTCCTCCTGAGCTCCACCCACCCCTTCTTCTCCATTGTTTTAATTCAGAGTCTGAAATTTAAGCTCAGCAGGTTGGATTGAATTTAAACACCACAAACAAACAAACAAACAACCCAGAAACAAAACAAGGAAATAGAGGTCCGCGGCAGATGAGTATTCAGAAGAGTTTCAGAGTCTGTGTCTAGCTCTGTGGTTCCACCGCTTGCCCCACAAGGGCTGGAGTTCGATCCCAGGTACAAAAGAGAAGAATCTGTCAGCATTCAGGGTGAAGCCCGGTGCTGTCCCCATGTCCCCACCTGAGGACAGCACCGCCACAAGCGCCCCAGTCCCCCTGCCTCCTGTGCACGCAGCAGTCCGCCTCCTGTCTTTCCAAAATACCTCTTAGCAGTGCTGTTCCTCAGCCACCTTTCTTCCCAGGGCGCTAAAATATTGTACAGTGTGTTTACTAAATTTCCTTAATTTGCATTTGCTTTTCATAGTTTGTTAGGTACAGTGTTCTAAAAATTACTCTGTGAATTATTTTAAACAGTAGTATTCGGAGAATTATAAAATAATTAGTGCTGTACTTTCATTCCCGCTCCGTGGAGAGCGCGAATAAAAATTCACTGTTTTCTTTGTTTCCAAAAATAAATTAAGAGGGAATGCAGAGAAAGGAATGAAAAAGGACGTTTACACAATTCAGTGCTTCTATCATTGGAGAGCTGGAAATCAGAAGCATTCTTGGCTGCTTTTATGACGGGTATAACAAGTGACAGGCCATTCAAAGGTTGAAGAAGAGAGATAATGAAATCTTGAATTAGAATAGCTTTCAAAACAGACTGACAGTTCTGCTCACAGCACATTAAAAAGGATTGACAATTGGAGAGAAAATGCAGATCTGGACTTGGAGATGAGAAATTTCAAATCATCTGGCATTTTACTTCGTGGATAAAATCTTACTGAGAGTTCTCTCTAGAGATGAAAAGACATTTTTAAATATTTCTAAAATTCTAGTGAAAAGAAGACTTCAAGTGGACTAAAGATTTTGTGATTATTTTGCTTTAAGATGAAAAGGTCAGACATTCAAAGTATGAGGCTGTATTTAAACTTTGCAGGTAATCAGGTTGAATTTAGTCCAGCATGTCATTAGAATAAATCCAATTAAAGATAATTTTTAATTTAACGAATAATACAAGAACTTTAACAAACTATTTGAGTTATGGTGCATCTTAAGGTAATAGCAAGGGCCTTAAAAATCATGTTTCAGTCTTACATTAAGATTTTATTTTCATGTGTTCCTTGCAAAGGGAAATAACTAGAAGCTCGAAGTTTGGTCACGTGGACCCTGGAAGAAATGTCCTGGTCCCTACGCTTAGACGTCAATGAACACCAGCTGCTTTTCTGTGTGTTCTTATATCCCCCAAGGCCATGTGGAAGTTCGGTACAAGTGACCGGCCTTCTGGAGAATAATGCAGAATGTGGAGGAGGGCCACCCAGTTGGTAGCTGACACAAGGTTTCATACCAGAAAGAAGCTAATTTGGCGCAGGTCTGGTATCCTTTCTCCTTTTCCATTTTATCCTCACCCTGCATGAATCACAGGGCTTCTTGGACCTGGAGATGAACATTCTTATTTCAGAGTAATTTCCCGACTCCTTCAGTTTTAAACTCTACTCCAGAGTTCAAAACACACACAAACACACACACACACACACACACACACACTCACGCACACACACACACACACACACACACACAAGACAAGCTGATTTCAATGTATATCCAACAGTTTTCCCAGTTCACAAAATAAGTGGATAAAATGGATTTTCCCTTGTGTTTTATTTGCTATTCATTATATGAAGTTCTTGTACTCAAATTAAAGATAGCAAATTTTTAAACGTGGAGTTGTTTCTTCCTGGTTTGTAAAGTGTGAGACTAGTGAAATAATGTGTATTTGTTCTCACTCAATCTAACCTTTTTGCTTCCTTTTGGAAAGGCTGCCAGTGCCTATTGTCTTATCTAGGAAAATAGGGTAAATAACCCATGAAACATAGAAAGAAAACATCCACGCATTTCTATTAGGCTTAATTTTAAAGGAGTGATAGCTGTTTAAAAATTATAATAATTTCTGCAAGGCTAAAGTATTTGTTATCAATTTAAAGTACAATTCTGAATAATGGTTTCCAAAAAAGTTAAAAGAAATAAGAGCTCCCCTCTAGATTCTGATGAAATAATTGAATGAAAAGCATCTGTAATTTTAAGACCATATATTCTTTCTGTTCAGTTTAGTGCAGAATATCGTTTATATGTTTTAGTCTTCATCAAGCCAATTTTTACATTTATTTCAATTTGTAGTTCATACCCACCACAGCCTATTTTCTAAAGTTCCAATCTTCTTGTAGGGTCCAGATTTACTCGATTTATTGTCGAGTTCTGATTATTTTCAAGGATGTTGTGAGCTGTTTTTTAACTTCTTGAAAGGCTTTCCACAGTCCGAAAACTGAGAAAGAGTGGGAACAGCACAGAGCCTTGGCAAGCCTTTGCCATTGTCAAGAGCATTGCCTACGATAAGACATCATGAGGGTAGAAAATAAATATTTTAAATTATAGAAAGAAAATGAGGGTTGTCCCGTGTCTATCAAATGGCTCACTAGCAAAGACATTATGTCCAAATTGCCATTTAAAAGAATGCTATTATAACAGGCACATCGAAGAATTGCAAGAAGTGTAAAGGAAAACATGTGGGGTGACTGCCCTACTCGTCGGTGACCATCAACACAAAACCGGCCTCATTTTATCCATCACCAGTTTCAATTTCATAGGAAAACGTGTCTGAATTGTTCTGGAATCAGTCCCATGAGAGTGCTGTCACCTGTAAATTCACGCACGTATCCACTCCGTGCATTCACTCGCTGAGTTAAAATACCAGTATTTTAGTGAAGAGCAACAAAGAACGGAGTGGAGTTTATTTCATCAGAAATTTCCCACAGCTGTACTACGTTTTCATTAGACTTGGCTCTCACGGTGACATAAAGAGCTTGTGAACGTGAAACTGAGCTGTGGATTTTCGAGATAGGTTTTGATATTTTAACGAACAGACCATGAGTCTGTACTCAAATTTGAAATTATTAAGATGTGGTCTACCTTTATGGAAAACTTGTGTTTCACAGTTCATAGATTTCAAATATTGGATTAAAGTTCAATTAAATTTACTAAGAATTCAATAATGTAAGCAAAACACTGACTAGCACTCATGTATTAGTGTATATTACAGAACTATAGGAAATTAGTTTAGGAATTATGTACAAAAGGCTGTGTTTGGGCTCTGTGTCATGTCATGTCATATTTAACAGTCTTCTCTCTGCTTTTTGAGAATCATGCATGGTCAGATTTTTCTCCTCTCATCATCAAAGAAGTCTGTTTCTCCATCCACTCAGTCTTCACCATGGGCCTGTGTGCCACAGGTGACTCCAGTGATGTTTCTGACTGTCTTTTGTTAGACTGGATCTTCTGTACTCCTCCACCTAAATCATTATTAACGGAGAAGTCATGGCTTATCTAGCTGAAATTAAATGTATATTAAAAGTGCTCATTCCACAAATATATCCTTGGTCAGTGCATGCAGTGTTCATGACATTTCCCATGGACACAATTATACTGCCATTCATTTATTGGCAAAATATTGGAATTATTATTTTCATGGGTTAACATGGGCTCTATAAAACCGGGCTAAAGCCAAATTCAACTTAGGATGTTTAAATTTAACTTGGTTAGTAGGTGGTGGAAAAAATATATTTAAATTGTCAAGATACATGGGCATTTTTTGCATCACAGGAAGCCACGTGTCATTGTGGTGCCCTTCAGGTTACCATGCCACTGCTGTATTTCCCCGATTAGCCACGCATTATTTCTTCTCTGTCCCTGAAAGAATGGCCACATCACATGTGGCCCTCTGATGCCCTAAACACTGGAGAATTTAATATAGGAAATTTGAAAACTCTATTCAGAGACATACTTTGTTGAAAACTAATTTCTATTGGCAACATACAATTGGAACGTGTGTGTATCTTTTGCAGATTTTCACCTTGCTAGTGTACAGTTACTTCCAATTTAATCTGTGTATATAAGAATCCCCCAGGGCCGGAGTCATGAAGGGCACTATACTCACACATTTAGTGTGTCTGTGTGTATATGTGCGTTTGGCTTAAGTAGTGAGTTCTAGATTTCAATGTAAAGTATTGCCAAATATTTTAATTCTATCTTTTGTCAAAGCACTTGACCATAACATCATGTTTTTACTGTCATTTATACATTTGACAAGTCGTGATTTCATACTCTACTTAGAAAATAACATTTTTAAAGCATTTCAATGAAAATCAGTCATAGCCCCTAATTTTAAAAAAAGTAGCTTAAAATGCAATGTGATTGAAACACAATGAAAATGTTAACGTTGATCTACCATTCTCAATCTGCTATTGGATTCTTATTGTATTGCCTTATAGATATGTTTGTACATCCGACACATGGGTGTAGCATTTGTGTGTAGAACTCTTTCCCACAAGCCATGCACTCATTCAAATTTGAGACAGAAACTGTCTTAGCCAGGGAAAAAGTGCACTTTGATGGTCTATATTTTGATGTTGATAGCATTTATTTTAATTTACTCTGAATCAGGAAAAAGGAGTTGATTTGGGATGCCCATAAAAATACCATAGTTTGAGGGAAGATTTTATTTGAATACATCCTAATGCCTCAAAACACTGATGATGCTTATGGGAAACTTGTTATTTTCATAAAAATTACAAGTTCTAGGCAGCAAGATTTGATGCTTGGCATTCATATGAAATAGGACATTTTCCATTAAGAGACTAATAAGTTGTATTTCAGGTGGCAGAAAATAACAGGCTGTACCTGCAGGGCTAGGGAATCCAATCAGGAGGAGTCTCTTGGACAGCGTGACAAAATGACAGTACGTTGAGTTTCATTGCACTTGGAATTTATGAAACTATAAAAAAATTTTTTTTTGGTCCATAAACACACAAGAAATTGTTTTGCCAGTGCACAGAGGCTGCTGTAACTGGAGGCCTTCATGTAGCTGTGTTCAGGTTGTTCCTGGAATTCCTCTCTTCAGTGCAGGGAGAGCATATGACTCCTTGACCTGTTACCATGGTGATCCACAGATACAATTGCACTTGATTTATGAAACTATAAAAAAATTTTTTTTTGGTCCATAAACACACAAGAAATTGTTTTGCCAGTGCACAGAGGCTGCTGTAACTGGAGGCCTTCATGTAGCTGTGTTCAGGTTGTTCCTGGAATTCCTCTCTTCAGTGCAGGGAGAGCATATGACTCCTTGACCTGTTACCATGGTGATCCACAGATACACTTTCACCCTCCTCTCTAGGAAGGTGTCCATACCTGGTTCAATGGTATGCACGTTTTAAAATTACAAAGTAAAATGTTAAAATGATAAATTTCTCAGGCTTTAAATTTTGATGTGCACCATTAACTGTTGGAGGTTTTGCAGTTTGCAATAGTAATCAGGGCCAAGGTGATGGAAGGGTGATACTTTGATAGAATGAATACCCAGGCATTTCAGCCGGATTGACGGAAGACACGCAAAGGCTTAGCTTCGAGATTTATTTGGAACGGCCAGAGGAACTGACAAATACTGGGAAGCAGCCTGGTTCCCATCACTTTGTTTTGGAACCCAAGTTGACAGGATGGTGAGATCTTCTGGGGTGTGGCTGAAGGCAAAGACTTTGGGAAGGAACTTGGCGTTCCACTTCCGCATGCAGTGATGCTGACATCAAAGAAGGAGAGCATCAGGCCTGCGCTTCACGTGTGCCAACTTTCCCCACTTTGTGAAGTAGTCTTTGCGGTATGGAGGGATGGAGTCCAGATCTGTCCCTACATAGTCCCACCTTGCTGTCTTCCTCTGTGGCGTGAGTGGCGGTGGCCAGAGTTCCTCACAGCCATACCTGATGTCCGGGAGAGGAAACTCAGAATTCCAAATGTCTGCAGAATACATTCATGACTCCTGGGTGCACTTCGTGGCCTAATCAGACAAGGTCGTCACCAGGCCCTGTCTCTGGAGACCCCTCAAAGCGTACCGCACACCTCTTGTTCCAGAAGGGCGCTGCCTCATTCTCCGAGCTCACATCAGTGTCACTCAAAGTGCCAGCAAGGCATCCCTGGGATTTGATGCAAGTCAATAAGGATTGTGAAGGAGGCAGGATTCAAAGCATGCGTTAGAACACTGTGGGGTTTTATTGGCTTTACCTTCCTCTTGTATTATTTCTTCTTGACAGACTGAGTTATGCAGACATGTGGAATTTATAATCCTTACATTTATCTGAGTATGCGTGTGAAAACCACTTGAAAGGCTCAGTTCACTGTCTAGTGAAGACAGTAAATGTTTTCGGGTACACCTCACTGGTATCGTTAGGAGGGATTTTCTGGGTCTGCACTGTTTCCTTTCGCGACTCTTTTCCCATGAGTGAGGTCTCTTCAGCCCCCCAGGGTCCGCAGTCCTTCCCGGGCTGGTTTCCTGGTGACTTCACTCCGATGCTTGTTTGTACGTTCATGGAAAAATCCTCCCAGTCCTGATGTCCATGCAGACTTCAGAGGCAAGTCTCAGCCTTACTCCAGCTGCCTCTCCAGTGACTGTCTGTATGGACACCTCGGTCACCTCCTCAGATGGACGAAGGAGACGTGATTACTGCTGCCCTCCCGTGCTCCTCTGTTCTCGTCTTCGTTCGTACTCCTGTCCCAATCCGTTGTGGCCATGGACTGACTGTCCCTGGTTTCGTTTCGTCGTGCTATGGCCCGCTTCCCCTGCACGCATCCCTCACTGGCGTCAGTTTGGGCGGTGCCACCCTTCACCCTGCGGGGTCAGCAGGCTCCCACCCCTCACTCTCTGGCTTCCCACCTGCTCAGGACATGCTGTCTCCTGTCTACCTTCTCCATGGACTTTCCAGAGGAAATACGATGCTTTCACTGCTCTGACTCTGCAATTCTTGGGAAATCATTTTGTGTTTGGCTCTTCTGGATCGTCCTAGTGTGTCCCTGGTGTTACCCCTGCCTTGGCACCCTGTCCCTTCCCTTCTACCACTGCCGCATTTCGCGTGTCAGATGCCTTACTCCTGAGTTGGCCTCTGGGCCCTACCCAGGGTGCCCATGGCGGTGGGGGGGCAGCCTTGCAGATCTCACCCCACCTTCCCACTCTATTTAGTGTTTCTTCTTTCCGAGGAAGTCTTTTGTGAGCGCCACTCCTAGCCTGCTATCCGACACGTTTGCTTTGTCCCTGGTGGGCAGTGGTGTTGATAAGGTTTGTGATGCAAAGCAAGACTTGACCTCCACGCTTTGACTTTTGCTGGTTCTTCTCTGTGAGACACAGAATAACTTGAGAAGAGTGGTCTCTACTTATTGAAAATTGACTCCCGAGAGGCTAGCTCAGTTTTCTTTAAAACTGAGTCAATGTGACAAAATATTTGTGCTCACGTATATGGTGCAGTGCTTTAATTCAGCACGTGTTTGTAGTTGTTCCTGTATGTCGGGCACATTCAAGCTCTCCAGCTACCTTGCTGTGTGAGCAATAACTCTAGACTCCAGCTTCCCTTTTGTGCTGCTCGATATTAGGCAGATGAATGAATGAAGAATGTGGAATTATCATTCAGGACCTTAAAGCAGAGAGAAGTTGAGCAGGAATAGAAGGAAAAGCAGTCAGACAAAGATGCCTTCTGTGCAGGGACCCAGCAGGTGGGGAGCCTCTGCAGTCCCCGGGAGGAACTCCGGTCTCCTGTGCTGGCTCAGGCTGGCTGTGTGAGGAAGTCTGCCGGGCAGGCGCGAGGAGGCGTGGATGCGGCTGATGAAGGATCCGCTGTGAAGAACACCTGAGGCGAGATCGGGGCAGGCACTGCAACGAGGGCCACTAAGATCGGAAGCACGGACGAGTTTCCGCTGGAACTGGAGACTGCGGGACGGCTAATGTTCGTGCAAAAGAAACTGAGCCAGTGTAGCCCCGAGAAGCAGAGGTGCACTTCGGGGCTCAGAAGGGCTGGAGCGGTTGTTTATGGCATCTGTCGGTGTTTGCCAGGTCTCGCATCTTGCAGTCGTTTAAAAATATTATGAGTATCTGTTTTGACCAAGTGCTGAATGACTTATCCGCATGCTTAAAAGGCATGGTACAATGACTTGAGCTTCTTCAATTTGACAAATTGAAAGTTTTAAGCGACATCAGGCATGAATCAAAATGTGAAAATCTGTGATTTATCAGAATAGGAAAGGACTTCTGTCTGGATTAGAAAAGTATTTGCTGAGCAATGCAGTGGCTGGGATGAACTTAGTGTGTCCACAGTGGTGATGAATAATTAAAACCTGACTGGACTGCGTCCCGCTTCCTATGTCCTCAGCACCCCGCCCGCTAGGAGCCCCTGTGCTGCTTTAACTTTCATAGGGGCGTTCACATTTGCGGGTGTGATGAGCGTCTGTGCCCTCTGCTGTTGTGTGCATCCGTGCCGTGTGTGACGGGTGACACCTCCACGTGCCTCGTGCTGTCTCAGAGCAGTGCAGCCTCTCACACCTGCGTGCCCGGGCTCCATGCATGGCCCTCTGAACTTCCTGTCCGCACCCGCGCTTCCCTGCCCACCGTGGCGCTGTCCCTGTGGTGTTCAAACTTCAGTCTCTGTGCTCAGTTGCAGCCCAGTTCAGCGTTAGGAGCGCCGGCGTCCTCATCTTGCTGTCTCAGAATCACAGGCCACACTTGGCTCTGGAACCGCCAGACACTGCCCCTTCAGTACCAGGCAGGCTGTGCTCCGGGGACAGTGCCGCCCTTGTTCCCCAGAGCCCTCACTCTCCTCCTTCAGCCCTGCCCCAGACTCAGCTCCGGTCCTACTCACCTCCTCAGTGAATTTCGCTGTCCAGACTTCGGGCAACCACCGGATTCCCTGTGTAGCGGGTGGGCTGGGACTTCCAGATCCGATTGGCTGGGCTTTGACTCAGTGAGTTTCTCCTTGCCTTTAATAGGGTCCTGTACGCGCAGGATTCTGTGTGAATAGTTTGTGTGCACACGTGTTATGTCTAGTGTGCATGATAAATCTTCTATAATTTCATTCCTGCCATCAGGCTTTCATTGGTCAGTGCTGTGCTTGGGGTGGCATTCACCGGGTGGTTTGATTTCAGGAGCTCTGGGAATTGTAAAACTTGTCGGCTAACCAGAATTCCATATCACATGTGGCCATTAGAAGGCATGCAGAGATACTATGTGCCTACATGTGCACACACGTGTATTTGGCTTGACATTATCTTTTCACACTGAAAATGGTTTGGGAAAAATCATCAACTATTTTCATGACATTCACACCAGGAAAGTGTGTTTGTTTCTGGACTTGAACTCGGGCAGGGGCAAGGAGTGTAGGCTTCCACAGGGGGCAGATTGGAATCACTCACCCTAGTGCTTAGCTACTTTACTTGGCCTTTTCAGATACATTAAAAAAAAAACTCTCAAATGCTGAGAATCCGGAAGTAGGGAAAGAAAAAGATGACAGTAAAGGTAAGAAGCTGTCCTGTGCAGGTCCAAGGGACAAGCGCCTTGCTGAGAGGTGTCACCCTGCAGCAGCTGCAAGTGCTGGTTCTTGGTGTCACCCACTGCCATGCAGGTGAGGACTGGGATCCCCTCAGGGCGCCTTCACCTGGCCACATGCAGGCTGCCCATGGTGGGTGGGACTGTGCCAGCCCTGCCTGCGCTGTGCGGATGGACATGTTCCTTTAAGGGACGCTTCGCATATCAAAAGCGACACCAGTGAGCAAGTCTGCGCAGTGCATGCAGTTTGGTCTGGAATGGATATTTTTTTCCCATTTCCCTTGCAGCTTCATTTCTGTTGCATCAAGAGTTTCAGAGTTTCTAAACTCACACATTTTATTTTTCCTTGGCTATAAAATAAAGGATCTTTAGAGAATTTTCAGCTACTTTCATTTGTTCTGGATGTGGCAAACTGAGTGCTTCCTGGAAATCTACTATGTAGAAGTAGATATCTGACCGATTTGCATTTTAATTTACCAACAACTCGAATTTCTAATGAAAGCAGTCTGTAAGCTAGTATCAGTGGAATGACTTTATTGTCCTCCGCAGCTAATTAGTCTGAAGTTCTTGATTTAAACAAATTAGGCCATGTTTTCAAATTTAAAATGAAAATATTTTAGCAGTTCCTATTGAAGAGTATTTTATGATTTGTGAGATTTAAAATGGGATGGGCAGAAGGAATGAGGTGCTTCAAAATAAAGAGAATTACATTTCAACTGCTGCACATAAGAATGCATACTTGTTAAAGGAGAAGAAAATCAACAGTAAAACAAAAAGCTGATACGTTAAAAGCTGTTGTCTATGCATTTAGGAGATGAATACCTGACAAGTTTTCATACAATTTAGGAAATAACTACGATAAAGTTGTGTTCATTAATTGAAATTTCATACATACACTTATTTAACTATTTTTTCTCATTGAGTTTATTGATACTTTTTAAGTATACAATACAGTTACATTTATCATTTGGATCTTGTACCTTTGCATGACAGATCTTGGTTGTCATTTTTTCCTTTCATAGCAGACCTGTAGGCTGTGTAGGATCCTTAGTATAGCTGCGTTCATCTTTCCTTATTTTTAATATTTGCTTTGGGGGGTAGGATTGTGACAGTAGGGTTAGGGACAGTCGTACAGGAGACTGAACCCATCTGTCACACATGGCTACATCCCCATCTTCATGTTTTGTTTCAGACTCCCTAAGTTGCCCAAAGTGGGCTTGAACATGCAATCCTCCTGCCCCAGGCTCCCAGAGTATTGGGTTTACTGGCCCGCAGCACCACAACTGGCTGGTTGTGTGCATTTTTTTGCTTTGTTTTGGTGAAAAGAATAGAAGCTCAGGAAGTGAAATGGTGTATGTGGCATGTTGTACTAAGGAGTGAGATTCTTGACAACCACTCGCCGGTGGTGTTGGCTTTGAAAGTACCGGGAACAGAAAAATTTAGAATGCTTACAGGGTAAAACAGTTTTCTTTCACTTGCTTTCTGTTCTCTGGAAGCTTCTTATAAAACCCCTACATTGCCACCAAAAGACCTTAGCAATTGCCGTTTCATGTGGAGCGATGAGGACTCCTTTAATTAATAGACACGATATTGGTTCCTAACGCCTTCTCTTTCCCTTGCTGGATTCTTATTGTCTTTCATAATAATGTGGATTTTCTCTGAGCTCTTCCTATGAGCTTCACAAATGGCAGATTTCATTAAAGCAGAACAGCTGTGTTCTGGGCACTGGCCAGGTGCTCCGTCTGCAGGAAACGAAGGAGAAGGAAGCAAGGCCAGGACTCTCAGGAGTTCAGGGCCTGGAGAACTGACAAGGACAAGAGCCTTTTAATATCTCCACCAAATTAGCTGCAGGAAGAGCGCTTCTCTGCTCATCACAGCCCCTAGCCCCGGGTGACCAGTTCGCCCTGAGCGCTGGGAGATGGGTTCCCGAGATGCGATTAGAGGTGAGATTTGTTCTTCCAGCCCGCTCTGCTTCATTTGTCTTTCATTTACACTGGGATTAGGTTAGGTGCCATGAGCCAAAGCCCCCAAAAAGATTCACTCATTTTAATATCTGTGCACACTGATGAGGTCTCCAAGTGGATTCTTTTTGTCTGTGCACTTAATTGGATCAGTGGGTTTCTTCTTATTCACATTTTTCTTTTTAGAGCTTAGGATTCACGAATAAAATTGGTGACATCTGGCACGGCTCATCTGTCCAATGCAACACTGCTAATGACCACCTTATTTACTGGGGTATGGGATGAGCATTTTCTACAACAATTAAGGTGTGAGTTCAGTATAGAAATAGACTTCACAGTTAGGATCGACTCTCAATGAAACCCCTAAAAACCTATAAAATTGTGTAGTTGTCTTGAGGGAAGACTGAGAGCATGGCTATAAACAACTTTGAAATCTTTACTTAAGTAAGAGAATGTAGTGCATTAGAGTTTCTGGAACTAAAATGAAAATTTGTCTAACTCAAAGGGTGTCAAAACACAGCCTGAAATAATGACATAACGTAATACGTGAAATATTAAATAACACTATATCAGCTTTCACTTGGGAGCACTTGCCCTGTGACTCTTACTTGACCTTCATCATGGGTGACATGGCTTTTTTTCCAGATGAATCAGCCGTCTCTTTGCAGTCATGTTTGAGCCCGGTTTCTAGAGTGGACACTGAGTGTGGGTGGATGCATCTGTGTTGTGTGGTCCACACCGCGAATTGTAGGTGGTTAGAGCACCGTAGCCTCGGCCTGACTCCATCCCACTGACGGTGACTATGGCAGGCTTCCTAGATGTTACCGCCGCCTGCCCCCAGGAGTGGACAGCGCTCTCAGCAGAGAACCCTTCCGCCGTGGAGGCAGAAGTCATAGAACAGTTCATAATGTTCAAGACAATATTGCTGCTGGATTTAAAATTCAGCGTAATCAGATCTGTGTGTAACGTGGAAGTTTAGAAGTAAATAGCACATAAGCACTAGGAATTTTACAACATAGTACACACTTGGAGCATGGTGTCAATAGCTCTCACAGTGACATTTTTGTTTAACTTTTCTAGGGTTGATTTTTCTCATCTAAAAAGGACTAGCATCAAACGAAGAGTGTTGTTACGTGAAATAATTCACAGAAAGTGGTTAACACTGGCATTCACTAATTGCTTAACAAATGCTACTGGCTGGATTTGTGAACAATGGCAATAGTTTAAATAATGCGTCAATTTTAATTTCAGTGAAGAGTATAATACTAGTGACATTATTAGTTAAATGGAAAGAGTAGTAAGTACTGTGGCCACTTACCTTGTTTAACGTTTAACATTGTTGATAAAAAGTAAGCTTTGGTACCTCATTCCTCTCATTGGATAAATATATACATAGGTCTAATGAAAGACTTGTCTAGGGTATTATATATATTAAGTGAGCCATAAAAAAGTCGTTCTCTCGTCTGTAACCATATCTGTCTCATTAAAAAGCTGCCATTCAGAGTACAAAGTTTGTTATGCAAAATCAGAAAACTCTGGCGCTCTAATGCACTGCACATGTGGACAGTTAACAATATCTGTAATTTTCTAAAATGACAGATTTCACACAATGGTAGCTGTGCAGAGTAAGGGATAGGTTAAACTCTGTGAAGGTGGTAATTATTACACAATTTACACGTGTGTCAGAACATCCAGTCCTACATTTTGATACATACACTGTGTAGAGGTCACTGATTTCTCTTTCAGTAAAGCTGTCAAAAGTAGAGAAACTGTGCTGGACCTTGTGCTCAGCACTGAGGAGCTGCACAGAGCTGCAATACTGAGTGAGGTCTTGAACCCTGAATCAACCAACAGGATGTGTTGAAGCTTAAAACAGACTTTACTCAAACACAGCAGGCAGCAGTAATGCATCACTTTACTGGATGAAGTTTTCAGAAGAAAATTAAATTCAGAGCTCATCAGCAATTCTGTATCCTCTGTCATAAACAATATACAGGTAGAAAAGTCACGGACTTTTTGAAGAATTAACAGCAAATGCAAGATGCTTCTTTTGTGCTGTTACAAATTAGATTTTCCTTCTTCCCCATGAGAAGCGAGACAGAATAATGGGACGCTCCTGAAGAGATTGCTGAGTGCCAAGGCCAGGCCTTTGGGAGCTCACAATGCTGAGAATAGAGATGTATACTTGGCGTTTTGAATCCATTATCAGTGAAATTCTGTTGTGCTCGTCAGAATAGAGGCCCGGGAGTCAAGGTTGCCTTTCTAGGTACTCGCTGCTTTCCGTAGGCTTGGCCTTGGACACCTGTGAAGGACTTAATTTGTGCCAAATATAATTTTCTAACAGATAAAGATCTTCCTTTTGAAAGAGTTGCTAGAAAATGGGAGTTAATTTTACTCTGAAAGTAGCCGTAACATACTTAAGTGGGTTGGTAACCTACGGCTAAGTAGGGTTAGGTCATTTAGCCTTTGAAACAATATAATCAAATATTTGCCATCTCAGGTCAAGGAGGAAATCACAAATTTGTATGAATGCGAAATGTTACTATTTTCCTGGTATGAGGAAAAAGAGGGCAGTTACAAATATAACACAGTGTCGTACACAACATATGACTGATAATATAAGAGACAGCATACTTATACAAAAATAGAAATACAACCAACATTAATAAAATACCTGTCAGAATAGGGGTAGTTTTATTGGGGGCAGGAAATGTTTGAAATTCTCTTATATAGTTTATTATGACTTTCTTATCTTAAATACTGAATTTTGATTTCTTGCTCTCAGTATTCAGCTAAAGATTTTGACTTAGAGTAATGATTGCATTTTGAAATCTTATAATATACAGTGACAAATGAAAGCTCTTTTATCTAACTATTATTGAATCATAGTTCTATAAGAATTTTTACAGTAGTGTCTTTAGGTGGGTGAGTATTTTCATAATCTAGAATAATATTTAGATAATGATATTATAATATAATAATATTTAATATTTCATAATCTAGAGTAATTTTTCTTTAAAAAGTGATTTCCTAGAGAATTAAGTCATGTTAATTTTTCCCATCCTGAAAGAAATATATTTATACCTTTTATTTTAAGAACTATGATTTTGGAAACTAGTACAGATTAAAACTACTTGATGACAAATAGAGAAAAGACATAGCCACCTAAACTCTTCATATTAAACAAAGACCCTCCCATTACAACTTTTAACTTTTCTGGTAACTCGAGTTTTTCCTCATATATATCCAGAAGTTACTTTTAAAAATAATTACTTTTAAAAAGCAACTTTGTAAATAAACTCTGCTTACAAATGAAGGGTGTTTGATGCATTGTATGTATTTAAATACATTGAAAGTGGTGGTTTTAGATTCATAGCAAGAAAGGAGAGCCTTGCTAGCCTGGCTTGAATTGGGCTTAGTTTCTGACTTCTTTGGTCCTTACCCAGTTATTTTGGCATTTTTTACCCTCAGATCATGGTGATAGAGAAATGTCAGGCACATGAGTAAAGCTGGACGAGGTACTTAATTTTATATACATTAAGAAAAGTCTGTTCATTCAGATTACTAAAATAATCTAGTGTATTAGGCAAAGATGGTTCCTAGTCTGACCCAGAAAAATGCAGCTAAATAGGCAAATATAAAATAGCACTTACATTGCTTGCTTATTTTGTTTTATGCTTTGTATATTTTTTCTTAACATTTTATGCTTTTGGTATGTTTTGAGAAATCCAAGGATAGTAATTTACCCTATTTTCTTTACTTTTGTATTTCAAGGGACTAGAATGGTGTAATTAAGTGAATGATACTTGCTCTTAACATTGTCTTTGTAGGGACCGCAGACCCACAGTCCTTCATAGCTGGAATCTCGTGACGTGGGACAGCTGGGGGAAGGGCTGGGTGCTTTTCAGGAGATAGCACACCATCCTCTAAAGAAGCAGTACTAGTCTCACACTCCACTCCTGTGGCAGACACTCTGCAGAAAGATTGTGACTAAGAGAGTAGTGACTGCAGCCAGAAGCCCTTACCTGCAGATAGATATAGATACAGTCCTTCATAGCTGGAATCTCGTGACGTGGGACAGCTGGGGGAAGGGCTGGGTGCTTTTCAGGAGATAGCACACCATCCTCTAAAGAAGCAGTACTAGTCTCACACTCCACTCCTGTGGCAGACACTCTGCAGAAAGATTGTGACTAAGAGAGTAGTGACTGCAGCCAGAAGCCCTTACCTGCAGATAGATATAGATATAAACTGCGTATCTTCAGATCTATAAAACTTGATGATGTGCTCATCATAGATTACAATTTCCTTCATTTTGCATGAACTTTAAAATCAGTTCAAGAGTCGAGGCTTTTTTTTCATTATGGACTCATTTGTGGGTGGACACATTGCAAGGAAAACATTTTGAAATCTACTTTAGCTATAGCTGACCGGAAAAAGCATTTTCAAATGTATGAACTGGAGATTTTAGAATATAGTTTCCTCATGGTAGGAATGATTCAGAGCTTGCCTTTGCAACCAAGTATGTAATAGTAGAATTCACAGTTGGTACATCAGTGACTGCTACTAATTGTTGAGCTCCCAAATAAAATTAAGGAAAAAAATTAGCGTCTTTGAAAACAAATAAAAGTTTATTAAAAGTAATTAGCTGCCTGTTGTTGTTTCATGTGAGTGAGAGTCCAGGAAATTGAAAAGATAGAACAGATTGGGGAATTAATGAAGTCTACATGGATCTCAAATAAACGTGATTATTTGTTCAGTAGGTTATTACTATAAAAGTCATGAATGTTTAAAGAAAAATACAATGTCCCTTTTATTCTGTGGTGCTTTGTGTATTAATATAAATATTCATGAGGGATGAGTATCAGTTCGGGTTATCTGTGTGAATATAAATTTTCATATGATTGGCCCCTGAGTGTTCATTGGATCGTGCTCCTGAATACGGTTCCGCTGCGGTGCCATGGGTATCGCTCAGCTCATGAATATTCACACGCACAACTGCCCTTTCTGAGAGTAATCACAACCTCGCAGATGACGATCTCCTTAGCTTTCAGTGGTGGGAGCTGCGCTGGGATCCTCGTCCAGAACAGCTTCGCCGTCCGTTTGTTTTTATTTTGTTCGGTAAATGATACAAACTTTTAAATGCGAATATATCGGATGTTCGCCATTCTTTGCAAATCTTTTCTTCCTTTTCAACACTTAAAAGATCGTGCGTGATTTAAGCATGGTTGAATCCATTTGTTTTACTTGTGGAAATCACTAAAGAACCGAAGAAGGTAGACCTGTGTCTCCAGTCCTCGGCCGGACACACGGACACTTGAATCTCCCAAGTTCGGAGCAGCCCAGTCTGCTGCCCACCACCCCAGATACCCATTCTTACACATAAGGACAAGACCCACGGAGTTATGGTTTCCATTTTTGTAGCACAGGTAAAGTTCAAGCCTGCGTCAGTGAGACTTCATGTGTAGCACTTGTCAGCTGTGCTCACTGCGGCCCTCCTTACAGGTTAGGTACTGCAGGCTTGCACTTCTGCCACCTGCACAGTGCAACGGGTCTCCCTCCTCGTTGTGAGTGGCATGTGTAAAATGGTTATCCGAGTGCAGTGGGTGGTTTAGGTTGGGATGAAATCCTATTCCTTGTCACCATCATGTGTTATTCACTGAATAATCAGGAAAGCAAAGCAGGAAGCACAATTTGTCTGGGAGTTGGTTAGTGATAAAGTACCAACTAGTTCCTGTTTTCTAGCTCTTATTATTAAGCCTCTGAATGACATTTTCTTTATCAAACTATATGTGTTTTGGGTAAGCACTGTTAATAACCTATGTTTAATGAGAAATTTTTTTTTTTAAATTCTGGTAACAGACGGATTTATGTCAGTTTCAGGTCCCCAGAATAAATATAATCATTGGTTCTGAAAACATGTCCTAATTTATTTTTAAGTAATGAAGGGACTGGATCTTTTTAAAAGTCTACATTGCTTCTAAGGACGAGGAGGGACAGAACTCCTTCAGTGTGATGTCTCAGTACAGCATTGGTAGTTCTGAGATGTGCCTGGTTCAAGAGATGCAGATGAAAACATGAGACTCCACCCCACCCTAGAAAGAATGGCTGCTACCATGAAATCACCCAACAACAAATGCTGCTGGGGCTGTGGGAAAAGAGGAACCCTGCTCCACTGTTGGTAGGAGTGTAGGCTGGTACGAGTATAGGCTGGTATAAGCATTGTGGAAATCAGCATGGAGATTTCTCAAAAACCTAGGACTAGAGGTCCCATTTGATGCAGCTATCCCCCTGCTCGGGATCTTACCAAAATAATTAAAAGCATCATACCACAACAATATATATGCACCCATGTTCATAGTAGCACAGTTTGTAATAGCTACAGCTTGGAAACAACCCAGTTGCCCATCAACTGGATACTGGATAAAGACAATGTGTGGCTCCTTTTTAAATAAAATGGAGTACTACTCAGCCATAAAGAATGAGAAACTAGTGACATTTGTAGCTAAATGGATGAACATTGACCCCCACCAGAAGTACAAAATACTACATGCAGTTAGAGAAAAGAAACAAATAACATGCAAAGAAAAGCCCATCAGAATCACAACTGACTATTCAACATAAACACTCAAGTCAAGGAGAGCCTGGAGTGCAGGATTTCAAGCTTTGAAAGAAAACAGCCTCCAACCCAGACTGATATATCTTGCAACACTATCTTTCAAAATTGATAGAGAAGTAAGATATATTCATGACAAAGAATACCTGAGAAACTTCATGAATACCAAACCAGCACTCCAAACAATTTTTTAAAACATCCTAGAAAAAGCCAATAAAGGTCCCAACTCCAGGAGGGAGGCATGACAGATCAAATCAAATAGGGAAGAATTTAAAAGGAGAGGGAGAAAAATTAAAAAAATAAATAAAATAATAACGAAAATAATATGACAATGATAATTCAATACATATCAGTTACAACAATCAATGTCAGTGGCCTCAATTCACCAATCAAAAGAAATAGACTGGCAGAGTGGATTTAGAAGCAAAATCCAACAATATGCTATATACAAGAAATACACCTGAAACAGATACTCATAAACTGAAAGTAAAGGGATGGAAAACAGTTCCCCGTATGACAGGAACACAGAAAAAAGCAGGGGTAGCTATCTTATTTGCCTTCAAAGTAAATTTCAAACCGAAATTAATTAAAACAAACAAAGAAAATCAACACATCCTTGTAAAGGGAACAATCCAAGAGGAAGAGATGACAATCGTATATATATATATATACCAAATACTAATGCCCTCCAACTATGCAAAACAAATATTAAGGCACATGAAACACCAAATTAATACTAATACAGCTGTAATGGGGGATGACAATACCCCATTGTCACAAATAGACAGATAATCTACACTAAAAATCAACAATGAAATGCCAGAACTAAACCAAGCTTTTGAAAAAATTGACTTAATAGATGTCTACAGGGTGTTCCACCTCACAAAATTGGAATATACATTCTTTTTGACTGCATACCAGTCATTTTCCAAAATGATCACATACTAGCTCATAGAACATGTTTTAAATAAATGCAGAGGAATTGAAATTATCTCCTGTTATCAGATCATAGTGGAAGAAAACGAGATCAATAGCATAAGAAACCATAATAACTTCATAAACACATGGAAATTTAGTAACACTCTCCTGAACAGACAGCGGGTCACAACAGAAGTTACAGAAAAAATCAGTTTTTATAATTCAATAACAATGCCAGTACAACATACAGGAATCTATGGGATACGATGAAAGCAGTTTTATGTGACAAATTCATAGCAGTGCATTCCTACACTAGGAAATCAAGCAAGCTCAAGTAACCTAATGGTGAATCTTAAGCTCCTAGATAACAAAGAGCAAGAGAAACACAAAGCTCATACAAGGGAGGAAATTGTAAAGATCATAGCAAAAATCAATGCAATGGAGACTAAGAGAAAGATACAAATATCAACGAATGGAAGGGTTGGTTTTTCAAAAGAATAAATAAAATCTATAAACCCTTAGCCAATCTTATTTTAAAAAGGGCGGTGGAAGGCTGAAAATGGAGAACACAGAAGAAATGGACAGATTTCTATATACATATGAATTACCCAAGTTGAATGAAGAAAATATAAAAATTCTAAACACTCCAATTACAATCAGGAAAATGAAACTGTAATTAAAAGCAAAGAAAAGCCCAGGTCCTGATGGATTCACTGCTGAATTCTACAAGACATTTAGAGAAGAACTACTGCCACTACTCTAAATTTTTCAATAAAATTGAAAGAGAAGCAATACTTCCAAATTCGTTCCTGGAAGCAAGTGTTATTTTTATTCTAAAACCAGGGAAAGACCCAACCAAAAAAGAGAACTACAGACCAATCTCTGTAATGAACGTAGATGCAAAAATCCTCAATAAGATACTGGCAAATGGAATACAGAGGGTCATCAAGAAGATTATATATGCTGACCAAGTTGGATTTATCCCAAGGATGCAAGGATGGTTCAACATATGTAAATCAATAAATGAAATTCACCATATTAACCAAATCAAGGACAGAAACCATATGATCCTCTCAATATATGCACAAAAAGCATTCCACAAAATTCAACACCCATTCGTGATAAAAACCCTACAGAAAATTGGAATAGATAAAGGCTTTCTATGAAAAGCCAACAACCAACGTCATAATAAATTGTCAAAATATGAAAACCTTCAAGCTAAAATCATAGCAATTAGACAAGAGAAAGAAATAAAAGCAATAAAGTTAGGAAAAGGAAGAAGTGAAACTGTCATTATTGGCCGATGATATGATACTCTACATAGACGACCCGAAGAACTCCTCCAACAGACTTCTGAACTTGATTGACAGATTCAGTAGAGTAGCTGGATACAAGGGAAATAGTAAAAAATCAATAGCCTTCTGGTTCACAAATAACACTCTCACTGAGAGGCAAAGGAGAGAAACAATCCCTTTCATAACAGCATCCAAAAAATGAAATATTAAGGAATCAATCTAATGAAAGAGACAAAAGCCCTCTACAGTGAAAACTACAGTGCTCAAAAAAGAGATTGAAAAGAGATAAGAAAAATGGAAAAACATCCCTTCTTCCTGGGTAGGAAGAATCAATATAGTGAAAATGGCCATACTTTCAAAACTGCTATACAGATTCAATGCAATCCCTATTGAAATCCCAACAGTATGTTTCATAGAACTTGAGAAAACAATCTAAAAATTCATTTGGAATCAGAAAAGACATAGAATAAGCAAAAGCAATTCTAGGCAACAGAGACATGGCAGGGGGTATCACAATCCCCAGTTGGAAACTATACTACAAAGCCACATTGATAAAAGCAGCATGGTCCTGGCAAAGAAACGGAATGGAGGATCAGTGCAAAAGATTAGAAGATGCAGAAACATTTCCTGACATAGTTAACTACCTCCTCTTGGACAAAGGAGACAAAAACCTCTCTGGAGGAAAGATAGCCTGTTTAATAAATGGTGTTGGAAAAACTGGATTTCAACTTGTCAAAGATAAAAACTAGACCTGTGTCTTTCACTGTGCTATAAACTAAAATCCAAGTGGATTAAAGATCTAAATATTAAAATGGAAACACTAAACTTGCTGGAAGATAGGTTAGGTAGAACCCTTGAAGATATCGGCATAGGAAAAGGCTTTATGACCAAATCCTAAGTAGCTTGGGAATTAGCACAAAGAATCAACAATTGGGATCTCATCTTTTTAAAAAGCTTCTGCATTGCCAGAGAAATCACAAGCAGAGCTAAGAGACAACCCACAATGTGGAAAAAAAATTTTGTTACCAGCTGTTCTTCAGACAATGATCTACTATCGAGAATATATAAAGAACTCAAAAAGATCAGAACCCCCAAATATAAAGACCCAATTCAAAAGTGGGCACCTGAAATGAACAGACATTTCTCAGATGAAGAAGTAAAAGAAGCAAGTAATCCTATAAAAAATGTTCAACATCACTGATCATTCGAGAGATACAGATGAAAACAACACTGAGATTCCATCTCACCTCACAAAGAATAGCTGCTATCAAGAAATCAACCAATAACAAATGCTGGCTGGGTTGTGCGGAGATAGGAACCCTTCTTCATTGTTGGTGGGAGTGCAGACTGGTGCAACCACTGGGGAAATCAATATGGAGATACCTAAAGCAACTAGAATTAGAGGTCCCATTTGACCCAGCCATCCCTCTGCTGGGTAGATTCCTGGAAGAAAAGAATCATCCCACAGCGATATACGCTCACCCATGTTTATATCAGCACAATTTGTAATAGCTAAAACTTGGAAAGAGCCCACCTGCCCATCAACTAGAGACTGGATAAAGAAGATGTGTTTTTTTTTTTTAATGTAAAATAGAGTACTACTCAGCCTTAAAGAATGAGAAACTGGACAGACACATAGCTAAGTGGATGCACACTGATGCCGTGCTCTTAAGTGTAATTAATAAGTTACGCAGGTGCAAATACTGAAGTTTCTCTGATGTGAAAAAGTAAAAGTGTAAATAAGGATTAAAGTGTGTAATTGATATTGTGGATTAAGTAGAAAAGTCTACAAGAGTAGAGGAAGTGGGAGGAGTAGGGAAAGGAGAGGAGGGAATGGAATTAACATGAGAAAAGGAAACATGGAAACAAAGTCTTTGTAAATAGGGAGGGGTAGGGGTGGGAAGGGAGGGCAAAGGAATGGGGAAGAAATAAGCAAATGGATTAAGTAAGGGTGTGAATTTCCAATGATGAATGTCATTACACTGTACAGTGTAGTGATAAAATTCTTCTTGCTGGTCCCAGCTGTGGCAAAGGCTCTGCAGCCCCCGCGAGAGGACAGAGACTCTGCCCAACTTCCCACAGTGTGTGGGACTGTCCCCCACAGCTGCCCGCAGGAGGGATGGCGGTGGTGTCATGTCAGGGCAAGTTTTGTTGGAAGAAGCAACTTTCTGATAACCACTGAGTTTACAGTGCTTTCTAAGGCAGAGTAAGGAGAATATGTCATCTAATTTTGTAAAAGCAAAAAGATTCGATTTTCAGTAAGTTGGAGTGAATGGATTTTTTTTCTTTTTTTTTTTTTTATTAGCAACAATAGTGTTGAATGAACTCAACTGGACAAGTGCCTTAGATGAAGTTTTCAAGAAAAACCGAGAGGAAGACCCTACCTTGCTGTGGCAGGTGTTTGGCAGTGCCACTGGCCTGGCCCGCTATTATCCAGGTAAGTGGTGGATACTCGATAGTTAGGAGAAGAAATCACGAGTTCCAGCTGCAGTTTCCCCTGGGAATGCTTTGTCAAGGATCACGGTACACTGCCTCTATGATGACAAAACCTGCTCTCCTTATATGACTCCTAAATGATCGCAGTTTTCTGTGCCTGGATTCCTGAGGTGTGACTGGGCTGGCTGTACCTGCAGCCTCACCAAGCAAGGAGGGCAGAGAGAACAGATGAGAACCTGGAGCGGGAGGTCACACGAACCCAGAAACTTTCCTGAGGCAAGAGCACAAGTGTTCTAGCATGGACTGGACTGTGAGTCACAGTAGAGAGATTAGTACTATTTTTAGACGCTAGCGCAAATATTTCTCTCCAGATTTTGTGTTTACATTGTTATTTATAACAGAAGAGTTAGTGCTTTGCCTTAATCAGTAAATGTGGACTTGTTACAATGAATATGACAGGAAGTAAGAGGAAATCCTGTGAAGAAGTGAGCTTCTTGTGCTAAACTGGATGAATTATGGGCAGCTAACTGATCAAATATATTCAGTGATGATAAGAATATTTTAGAAATTAAAACAATATCTTTTAATGCTCTTTAGTTTTAGAAAGGAGAGGTGAGGAGATATAAATAGTAATTTCTATACCAACAGTGAAAAGCTTGTCACAGTATGTCCTGAGAACCCATGCAAATATTTTCAGCGAAAGGTTTGTTGGTATTTTTAACCTCTCCACTCGCTGAATGAGTTGCCAAACACAAAATGGATTTTGCTTTTTCAAAAGCTGGACCTGAATTATTGAAAGTGTTGTACGAAATTGGCTTTCAGTGGGCACAATGTGACCTTAAGTAGGAGGCTTATTTTTTGAAACTGGGGTTATCTGGACATGCTTAATAAATAGAATTGTTCATAGTAAAAAGCACTGAAATAAAAAATTGATTATAGCAAGCTTTGTATTGTAACAAATAACAGTCCCTGGAAGTCTTCAGACTGATCAGTACACAGATTAGGTAAAAACTTTGTGTGTTCTGGGTGATTGCAAACACCTAAAGATAAGATCCGCAGTGATTGTTCTTTTACAGAAATCCAGCACCCTAAATATTGCAATAAATAATTTATAATAAAATACCAGTGTTAATACGTGATGTAAGGAAAATTATCATCGGTAATTACCTTGATAGTAGAATTTTCCTCTCATAGAAATATTTTTCCCTAATACTCCAACACTTAAAAGACTTCTCAGTTGCTTTATTAACATGTTCCATATTACATATACACCAAGGAATTCTAAAATTAAATTTATAAGATAATACCATGCATCACGTAATAAACGTAGTGAAATAAGCCTTCAAATTTATCAGTTCTTGTACAACATTTCTGAATGCAATTAAAAATATAGGACTTGGACACTTTGTGCTTCTACCCATAAAAAAACAGATGTTATACATTTATCAATAACTCACAGCCATAGGTAGCTTGTCAATCTTCAAGAAATTACCTCATTCTAAAATTCCACGTAGGAGAAGTGGAGGGAACAGAGAGGGAGTGTTAGAGAAAATTAGTGTAATAATGAAAAATGAAGCGGTCCGAGCTGGAAAGAAGTGGATGATGCAAGAAAGAGAGAAAAGGAAGGCTTGCGTGGGGGAAGAGGTGACAGGAGGGAAGGGAGTCGCAGTGTGGATGAAGCGAGTAGGACCGAGGCAGAGGGGAAGAGGGACATCTTTACAAATGACTCTTAACTTTTCCATTTACCGGCAAACTGTCTTCTGCAGTCCATTCATTTTAATGCTCAGCAAGTCAATTCTTTAACCCTGACCGTCAGATATTTTAAAGTGTGCGGACATTTGTTCCCCTCCTGGTGGGAAGATCTTCAGATGCTTGAATCCGCACGGTCGCTTTAGTGCAGGAGCTGTAGGAATGATCTGGCTGATGCTCATCACCTGCTTTTAGCCTGGTCTTGGAGGCCCCTGGACACCACCCTGCAGGCCCGGGGTGCCCACCTGGTGCAATAGCAAAGGCAGGGACCCCCTAGGAGAAGCAGGACAGTGTGTTTCCATTTACAGCAAGACATACTTGTGAGGCGTTTAACGCTTTCAGGTTTAAAGACTTCGCAATGACATATTAAAAAAATAATATTCTCAGCACATCACACTTACCTCTCATTGTACCATTTCGGTGCAACCCAACGTAGCATGGCTGATCCCTCCTTACTGCTCATTACACCAAAGGTTGAAGAGGGTCTTTCCATAGCATCTGTCTTCTCAGCGAGTAGAAGCAGAGCACGCACCTTCACCTACCCAGGTTTTCACCTGCAGACACTGCCCCAGGGGACTGAGGACTTGGGTGCATGTCCTGATTTTCTGGGTCTGAGTCATCAAGGTTAGAACACACAGAACATTAATACCTCCTCACGTTAGCACCTGCAGGATTTTGTGCTCAGTGAGATAATGCGGCAAGAGATGCTCTGAAAATACAAAACTGCAGGCCCGTCAGCTGCAGTCATCAGCTGGAAACATTCATGTACGCCTGGCTTTCTCTTCACTAAACACATGAAAAACGCAGCTGAGGCTGCAGTTTGTTGACTGGGCCACTGGAAGAGAGCTGTGGAAGGGGCTTTGACCGTGGCTAAGCCATCATCCTAGACCCTGGCCGTGCCCTGTAGACTTGACTTCTCACCTGTGTCGCCTTGGGATTGCCAGAGAAAACGAGAGATATCCACAGAGGCTGACACTGAAGAATCAATTAGCACAAGTATGCCCACTGCAGTACTGTACTTTCTCTAAAACACTACTTGTTTTGTACTTAAATTTAAACTTAACTGGTTATCTTTAAATTATTTCTTTTCTTTACTGTACTGGGGATTAAACCCACGGCCTATTCATTAAAATACTGCCCAACCCCCCTTTTTAAAATTGGGGTTTTTTTTTTCTTTGAGACAGAGTTTTGCTACCTTGTCTGGGCTGGGCTCAAATTCATGATCATCTTGCCTCAGCCTCCCCGAGTACTGGGATTACAGGTGTGCACCACCACATCTGGTGTGTCCTCTGTTTCTGCTAAATCTGTCAGTGTTCTCTCTCTGGCTCTCAGTCTCTGCAACATGGGAAAGTCATCTTCCCAATTATGCCACAGAACCGTAAGAATCAAATAAAATCTATTTCATAACCCACCCAAATGTAGAATTTTATACTTTCCTCTAATTGTGTAAGCTGCTGATTTTTATTTCATTTTCTCAAGAACCTTCTTGCTGCAGTTATTAAAAATAAAATGTTTAACAGCAACTAAAGTCTCCCAATTCGCAAGAGTCTAAAATATATTCTTGTTCCTTGTTGAAGGAACAGTGAGTAAAGCCAGCTGCCAGGCCCAGCTCCAACACTGAGGGGGGTGACCTTCTCCAACCTTCTCCTCCTTTCTCCTCTTCAATCTGGAAGAAAAGTGCGTTCTGTTTGATAGTGAAAGCATCATCCTGGGGGAAGTTCTTGGTTGTGTAGCAGCTGTTCTAGATTTTGTTCCAGTCATGCCCTCCTGCTATCCCTGCTGCTGCACCAGTAACTTGGTGGGATGATTCCCAAGGTAGGCACGATATCATCTCGGTGAGTGCAGGACTGTAGCATTTGATCTGTCCTCAGTCTTGCCGCGGGGAAGCCAGGGCGACCTGCCTCGTGTACGCATGACAGGCCACAGACAGCTCCCGGCGTGGTGAACAGGGACCCCTCAGTCATGCAGGGGAAGACAGGGTACAGTAGGTGGTGTGACAGGGAGGGACTGGCCATCAGCAGATGGGATCCACTCAGCTGTTCACCAGCATAGGCGGTGACGGTGACTAAGAGGACTGTAGCGTGTTCCTCAGTAGCTAGAAAAGCATACTCTGAATGTGACAAGGAAGAGACAAGCGTTTGAGATCCTCTGTGTGCTGTGAACCGTCATCTGGTCATTGCGCAATGTGCTACCCCAATCAAAATGTCACACTGTGACCCACAGACCTGTCATTTGGATGCATCAGTTACAAACAAAATAAGACTTTAAAAAAGCTCAATCCTACATCTAACAACAACTTCATTCAACATGTGCTTATTAGAAAATCAGTTTCATGTGTAAGTTCTTTGGTGCTCTTAATCAATTTATGTTAATTAGCTGCTTTCATAACTAGCGACATTGTGACTCTGATAAACTGTAAGAGAAAACCTTCAGTACAAACCACTCATTTCACCTATTAGTGTCTCCTGAGATGAAACAGTCACTCCAGTAATTAAGAATCGTTGGTCCATTTCATTGAATGCTGGTGGAGGCAGCACTTAGTATTTTTAGATAAATAGTTGCATCTATAACGAAAAGAAAACAGAAAAATACAAAACTTTAATTCATCCCCATATAACATTTCGTGTCTTATTAATCACTTTTTCCTTCTCTGCTGTACCTCATCTGTTCATTCAGAACCATGGGATTACAGAAAAGAGCTGAAGTATCAAGGGGGTGTTGGCCAGAGGGAGGCGTGGGTAAAACGCAGGGACCCTGCAGGCCGCGTTTGCGGAGACAATTACTTGTCCTTCCTGGCAGCCGATTGTCTTAAATTGCGTGATTCTTTCCAGAAGGACAATCTGAGAATATTGCTCATGTCGCATAGCAAATGGCAAGGGTTATTGTGCAGAGAAGCCTTGTTACATTCACCAATAAAGAGATACTGGATACATTTGTAGTCAGTTTTAACAAAATGAGACGATCCTTCATCAACACCCACTGTATTTCTAAAAGTAGTGTTTTCAGTGATCCCTTGTGGTTGTTTGTTTGTACTGGGAAGGTAACTCAGGCCTCCCGAGTTCTCAGGTGCTGTGCCCCTGAGCTACATCCACAGCCCATATCTTGTTTTTTTGGTTTTTTTTTAATTACATTTCTTTTGGTTTCTTTTTTTTAATTTGGATATTTGTGAAAGGACACATGGCTCAGTTTTAAAAACATTTTACACATTCCTCAGTCACTGTATAAAGAAACTAT
Organism: Fukomys damarensis; assembly: GCF_012274545.1. Taxonomy (NCBI): domain Eukaryota; kingdom Metazoa; phylum Chordata; class Mammalia; order Rodentia; family Bathyergidae; genus Fukomys; species Fukomys damarensis. The sequence goes on from NW_022900916.1 coordinate 3,972,725, forward strand.
AAATTGAAGTGATTATTACTTTTCTTAATGTCCGTGGTTAAAACCCAAGTGTCTGCTGAGCCATGATGCTTTACCAGAAAACGTTATGACTGACCTAACAGAAGAAGCAGACTGTAATTTTTAACTTGAGTGGATATAAGAATGTTGGGACCGCTGACTAAAATAATACATCAAAAATATTTTTATTTTTCAAGTAAGATGAGGAATTGATTTTAGAACAGTAAGGTTGGAAGCATTAAAAGGAGGGTGTTAAATGTCGCTGTTTACCCCTGGGCGGCAGGTTTCTGTTCTGAACTCTGTGTCTGGCTTTGCTGTGTGCTGTCTGTCACTTGTGTTGGGGGGGACACACATGCTGGACATGTGTAGGATCACTTCACACCGTGTTGACGTTCCCACATTATTCTGAATTACAGACGCGACGCTATAGCTTCATTTCTTTTTACCTTCTGGGGAACCTCACCTGTTAACTGACTTTGACTTAATTTTTACAGATGAGATTTATATTTTGGGTTCAGTTGTGATCAACGATGAGTCTAGTCGTGATTACATTGACTAGATGATGTGATTTTCTTACCCACAGGTCAGAGGAGTTAAATCAGATGGTGCTATGAAGATCAGATGTGCTTGTAATTAGACTGGGAATAATCACCCCATAAAATAGATTAATACATATTGCTGAAAAACTTCAGGGGTTTCAAATTATAAAATAGCTCATTCCATTCCCTTTTACTTCATATTGATACATTTCCAGCCTTGTACCATTCAATTTTAAAAGCATAGAATCATCTTTACTGTGCAATTAATTTTGTGTTCAGTATGTTTAATTGAAGAATGTTATGAGTTTTGTCTTCATTTTACTTATGCCATTCATTTTGACTGGTACAGCAAATGAAAATATTTTAAAGGAATCCGCCACCTTTAAGCGATTTGATGTAAGATTACTGCTTATAAAAGTAGAGAAAATATTCCTATAGAATCATAATGTGTTAATTTTTGGAAATACATCATTATCTTCATCTAATTAGATTCATTGGCCTAAAAATAGGAGCCTGCTTCTTTGTCACAGTTTACACTTTTCTCTAAGTGGATCCTAACTCACGTTACTTTCCAACTTTCCATCACATACTTCATTCAGAAAACTCTCTACACTCACACTTACTGCTGTGTCACCTGATGATTCCCTACCGTGAATTTGAATGATTCGTCTGTGCGACCATTTATTGAATATTCCACCTGACATACAACTGGGCTTTGTTAACTGTTACTTCTGCTCACACAGAAATACGCACCTATAGTGTATGCAAATGTTTTCTGTGGATTATCTGGCATTCGCAGAATTGCCACTAACCTATGTAATAGGGCTTTTATTTCTAAAATATGATGATTTATCCTTAGCCATAAGCCTCAGTATTTGTATATTGATTTCTATTTCTTGTTTATAAATAGCACAGTAGAGATGTCAAAGTCTCTTTCAGCCAATATAATGATATCATCTGAATATTGAATTCCATGCTCAGGAAAAATGTTTTAGATGATTTTATTAATTCAGAAGAACAGAATCTGAGCTGAGGAAGGAATAAGGACAAGGCAGACTCCTCTTTCTGAAAGAAATGAGGAATCCTGAAGATTCTATTACCAGAAAGAGAATTCTAGAGCTCACATGTGGGTAAGATGGAAAAATTTAGAAACATATTAGAATGCTATCCAAAAGAAGATTAATGAAATTATTACAGTTTTCTTACTTTCTCGATGCCGGGATGGATATCCAACACCCGACTCAAAGGAGGAAATGTTTACTTTGACTCACAGTGTGTAGAGATGCCCAGTCCATAGTCACCTGGCTCTCAGGCAAGGCAGCACGGCAGGGGAGAAACAGTCCACAGCATGGCTGTGGGAAGCAGAGAGAGATGAGAGGAGAGGGAGGGAGCTAGACCTTCCAGCCCACGCCCCTCGCCATCAGGCTTTACTTCCAACATCACATTTAGCCATAAACTCTCATCAGGGGACTTATCCAGTCATGAGTATCATATAGTTATGGTTCTGTCACCTCTCCGAAGCCCCACCTATGAGTGTGTGAGGCTTGGGGGCACATCCAGACATAGATCTTCCTAGCACTTTGCATTATGAGCGCTCTGGTGAAGTTATCCAAGTTGATTCAGTCCCCTTAGTGTTCTTCAGCTCTCTTCGCACGCCGTTCAGATGCTCCAGAGCCTGCTTCGTCACTGCCCAGGGCGTCCTTCTGGTAATATATTCTGCTACTATAACTCCACGTGTTGGTCAGGATCCTTGGGCTGGTCCGAAACACCTAACACCCACAGTTTAAAGGGAGGAAAACATGGACTGTTTCAGGGTATTCAGTCAGGGGTTAGCAGCCCCCAAGACTGCATCGTGGCAGAACAGCAGAAAGGCGTGGAGGAGCTGAATGCCCGCTTCATACCAGCTGGGAAGAGGAGCAGGATGACAGGGCCCAAAGGAGGGGAGGACTGGGCGCGGTTCCCTAGGGTACCAGGACCCCACATACCGAGTGTGTGCTCTTCTTCTCCTGAGTGGCTCCCAAGACAGTCAGGTCGGTAATCTAGCTTAAATCTCACTCTCTACTTTTATCTGACTCTCACTGTAGTATCTGTACATCTGCCCTTCCTGTGTTCTCTGTCCCTAGCACCCGCTTCTGGTCGCTTGTACCTTATCACACCAAAGAGCCGTCTTCTTTACCTTCAGCCATCAGTGTAACAATAGTTATGAAATTGTATCTTCCCGGAACTCTCTGCAATGTCCCCTTTCCAGACATCACAGTGAAGGCAGCTGGCAGCGGGGATAGTCCATTACCTCCGGATAGGCTGATTAGCGCCTAACAGTGCCTTGCACATAGAGGCTAGGAAGTATTTATGGGACTAAGCTGGACAGATTTTAAGTCATGATTATACGCACTGCAGCTGGAAGAAAGTGTTAGAGGGGAGGTTCAGAGAATTCAATTGCTACATACTTGAAATGAGAAAAATGCAGGAAGCAGAGTTAGTATTTTCTGGTCTCCTGTCTTGCACAGCTTGTGAATGCCATTCTATCACCTGTACCAGTATTCTACAATGATTTTTTAAAATAAAAGTCACTTTTTTTGTTTTTGTTTTTTGTTTTTTGTTTTTTGTTTTTGTACTGAGAATGAACTTGGGTCCTTGCACTTTGGAGGCAGGTGGCGGCACCACTGAGCTAAATCTCCAGCCCAAAAGTGAGCTTTTTGATTCACAGAAATGAATAGTAGACATTTTGCAAAGGAGTAGGATGGAAAGAAGATGTGATGCTAAAACCCAGATCATATGAACATACTTTTAAGTGGTTAAAAATTAAGTACATCTTTAAAAATATAGTTTTTGAGGGCTGGGGATTTAGCTCAGTGGTGCCGCCACCTGCCTGTCAAATGCAAGGACCTGAATTTGATCCCCAGTATGGGAAAAAAAAAGGACAAAAGGACAAAAGTATAGTTTTTGAAAATCTATAATGAATAATTCCAGTGATTCAACATTACTGTTTTTCAAATGTTTTCTTATGTGTGGATGTGTTTTATCATCCTGGTAACCTTTAGAAATGGGGTGTCCCATTTTACTGAAAAGAGTTATGTGTTTTATCCAGACTCATGCATGCAGTAAGAATATCCAGGTTGTTTGGCTCCAAAATTCATTCTCACTATGACAATGTTCTATATTAGGCTATTTCAAACCAGAGAAATAAGTTTCATGGAAGAGAGGAGAATATGCTCAGATAATCATGTCCCCAATTGGAATGATTTTCTTCTAGATTTAATCTCCTGCTTGTGAAACCCAGTGGTAGATATAAGCTATTAAACTTCAGTTGTTCTGCATTTGAAATTTTTTTTTTTTTTGGTTTTTTGAGACAGGGTCTCACTATGTAGTTGAGACTGACCTGGATCTCACTATGTAGCCCAGGCTGGTCTCGAACTCACAGCGATCCTCCTGCCTCAGCCTCCCAAGTGCTGGGATTACAGGTGTGCGCCACCACGCCCGGCTTTGCATTTGAAATCTTGACCTGGAAATGGTCAGTGTCTTAGGATCATTTAGCTTTCAAAAACATATATCCACCCCCCCAATCCAATGTTGACTCAAAGTATGAGGCAGGTGTTGAACTACAAAGATTTGAGGGCTATGAATACTATACAGTGGTAGCTGGTTTCAGGAACTTAATTCTCTGCCATTCTGGTCACAAACTGAATCGGATGAGAGCTGAATCAAATTTCCCCAAAAGGCCAGCACTGACTTTAACAATTGAAGTGGATTTGGCTCACATCCAGTTTAGCTTTCATAGAATCTGGAAGAAGGAAAGAGAAATTTTAATCTTATTTAAAATATGCTATGAAAACTTTGCCTCCTTTCCATCATCCTAGCCTTAAATCTTGACCCAGGTTTGTACCACTGAGAAAAATTTTGACCTAGACCAACATATCTATCCAATTGTACAAAAGACAAAGAAACAGTACTCTCAGGGAGAACTCCTAGCTTAGAGGAAACTCGTTGGCTAGGAAACTCTGGCCACTAGGGTTGTCCACAACCTGAGGACCCATCCATCCATCATCCTGAGAAAGTCATGCTCGTTGGTAGCTGTAGCTCATTCAAGGCTGGCAATCCCAAGCTCGGGGCCAGAAGAAGGGAACGGAGTCAGTTAGTGGAAGGCGAATGGTAGGACAGAAGAGTTGTACGTGTGTCCCTTCTGGTTGCATGCTATTGCTCGAATTTTATCAGTAGCCCATCTAGCAGGGCCAGGACCTCACCCTTGAGAGGTACCATTGTGAGGAGAGAGAGACATGCGTGCTGAAGGCCTGCCACGAGCTATTCTTCTGCCACAACCAGTGTCTTGTCACCCCCCGCCAGGTAAAACAGTTCACTTTCTCCCCATAGTTGACCCAAGGTCTCCACAAATTGGTACATGCAGTTCAGAGCCCCGGTGGCTGTGTCACACGTATCTCAGCATTACTCTTCCGAACTGATTTTCTCTACCCTGTTTGTTCCAGTTGCTGCTGAGATGTGTAATCTACCATGGTTTCTCTGCTACCACTCATCTCCCTTTGGGCAAACAGTGAGCAATGCTGGCTGGCCACTGGTGTGCTGTGTCACCCACTCCACCAGGAAAGAGACGGAAACCTCCCGGCCCTGGGAAGGAAGGGCGGATGCTCTGGAAGCCCGAGGACTGTTGCAGGCAGTGCCTTGGGACTCACGCAGCTGTCCCGAGCAGGCTTTCACAGGCTGGGGCTGCCTGGCTTTCACAGCCTGCTGATTACCGCGGAAGGTTTACAGCCCCAGAGCCGCCTTAGGGGTCAGACAGTCGCAGTGCTCCTGCAGCCCGGGTTTGGTCTCTTCAGTCCTACAAACAGCATCGGCAGCGATGCCAGGTGCTTCTCGTCAATAGCCCCATTCCTACAACTAAATCCAGAAACAGTTCTTAAATGTGCTGTCTTTGATTCACTTTCTAGATTTTGAGTTTAACCCTTCCCACCCCGTTCCTCTCGCGTGGCTGCCTTGCAGACGGCAGTGAGTACAGACAGTCGCTGCAGTGACAAGTGCAGACCATCACTGACCTTTGCAGTGTCCATCTGCACAGCGGCAGAGCTCGCTAGCTGCCCATGTCCTGTCCTTTCCCTTTGTTGTGAAGTTGCTTTTGGACATGACCAGGTGGCCAGACCTCTCTGTGTGTCCAGGTGGGGCCAGGAGGCTCGCTGTCCCCAGTGGAACGTGAGTGCAGTGTGTGTCACTTCACGCTGTAGATTGTGGTGACTGGTGTGCCTTTTGCACAGAGCCTCTCCCCCTTTAGCAGCCAATGCCCAGGCCTTGGGTGGCCTGGAAGCCAGGCTTTGGAGAGGACAAAGGCTCTGCAGGCTTGAGGTGTATGCACGCCCGCTGGGAGAAGACCCCTCCACATCCAGCCACGGCCAGTCAGATTGCCTTAGAGCAATGAGAAGTAACTCTCCTGTCCTAAGGCATGAAGAGTTGGAGACCATACTTCACAGTATTCTGAATCACCTTAACTAATATCGAATCACCTTTCTACATTTCGAGTGTTTCTGTGATTGCTCAAGGTCTGAAAAGGCCAGCTGTTGGCTTTCCCAGATTCTCTGGCTCCTCCTGGGGGCGCATAATTTGCACTTATTTAAGGAGATTTCCACCCCTGATCCAGATGTGGGGTCCAGGAGGAACACAGGAGAGCCAGGGGCATCTTTCTAAAATGGTAGTAGTTGGGTAGCAGCTCTCAGGTTCCTGGAAACTATTTGAACTGTGGAATACAAACTCAGTGAGTTATTTTTTGCTTATAACCAGTCCCAGTATTTTATCTTGTCTTGCAGTTCAGTGTGTGACTAATGTATTGAGGAAACTACTGGGACAAGACGAAAACAGTGATCTCCAATTAGACCAAGGCAAGGGACCAGGAGTAACATTGAAGATGCAGTTTTAAGTGTATGAAATGTACTTTTTTTTTTTTTGTACTGAGGATCGAACTCGGGTCCTTGTGCTTACAAGGCAGGCGGCGGAACCACTGAGCTAAATCCCTGGTTGAAAAGTGCTTTTTAATTTTCATGAGATACAATATGTGATGGCTTTCAAAATTAGAAAAATGCATTTAATGTATTGATTGAAAATACAATAGCTGTCATTTCAAATGGAATTTCTACCAAGAGAGTCACCGGTCAGTACATCATTGGCTTCACTGTTTCCTAAGAGCTAAAATGAAAAACAAATACTTTCCTACTAATGTTTTGACTCTTTAACTGCAAAGTCCCTCCAAATCTGTATGTTCCCTCACGGGATCTGAGTTATTGCTCAGGTACTGCTCGCTTCGGCTGCTGTTTGACAATGCCCAGCACACCTTTGGTGTCTTCTGAAGCAGAATAGTGTTCCCGGAGGGTTAATAAAAGAAAACCTCCAGGTTTTTGATGATTAAATTTATCGGTGCAATGTAGATGTACATAGTGATCACACTCATCATACGGAATATATTTTTGGGTTTTTTTTGCTTTTTTTTTTACTAGAACCACTACAAGCCTTTACTGTAGGGACAACCTGCCAGGCTGTTTCCTATCAAAGGAGAGAGAGAGCAACGTGGTAGCACATGGAGCTTCTTTCATAGGAGCGGGGTGGGGTTAGCCTGAGCTGGGGTGGAGTTGAGCGAGGTAGTATCAAGAGATTGGAGGAGCCTGTGCCGTCACTGCTGTTAGGAGGTAGCAAGTATCAGGTTGCTCTTTTGGCGGGAGAAGAGGCATGATGGGAAGAAGAAGCCTGTCCTTTGTTGGGAGAAGCCATATTTTAACATGGAGGCTGCTAGTCCATATGGCAGCCATTTTAAGGCGAGGGAAAGCTAACATTCCAGGCTTTTTGTTTTCTGGTATTGGGTGAAGGTCTGTTCTCCAGCTGCTTCAAGCTGACAAAGGGGTGAAGGTTGGGGCTAAACCTGGATCTGGTGGGGACAGCGGTAGGTGGGGCTTTTTCCCTCTGCCGCAGTGGCCGATACCCCGTCATGACGAGTTCTGTGACTCTCTGGTTGGTAAATGCCCTCATGGGTTCCTGCAAGAGATTCTGAAAACAGTGAAGCAGACAGGGCCCTATCATGACTAAAAGGCATATACAAGCCAGTGGGCCCAGCAAGGGAAGTAAGCCAAGGCATCCTTTGGGGAAGCCAGGAATAGCTCCATTCTATTCCCCAAGAATTCCATCATTTTTCGCTTTTTGGTGCACTGCTGTAATTCCTTAACCTATGCTCTAACAATCCCTGACTGGTTAACAAAATAGCATCATTCTTCACCTAGCAACTGGCACGTTCCCCTTTGGGCTGCTGTCAGCATGTCAAGGGCCCTTCTATTGTGTTACACGACTGCTGCCAGAGAACTTATTTGATCTTGTACTGTATTTAAGGACTGGCTTATTTTATCCATGTGTTCCGAGATCTCTGTGGACAGGGCCTGATTGAAATGTGTGGATGTAGAAATGCCCGCTATCCCCGTAGCCATCCCCGTGAGGACCCCGCTCCCATTAAGAAGGGGACTAGAAGGGAGCTGTGCTTTTTCTGATTGTGTTCTGTGGGAGGACTTGTTTAGACATCTGGGCTTCCGTATAGATGGTCATGGGAAGACTAAAGAAGGGTATGTAACAGAATGTCAGACTGATGGAGGCCCCGATCAGAATGCCTCTTGATTACATAAGAAGTACAGGCCATTGGACAGGCGGATGAGACGATCTTCTGTGATAAAGAGGAAGCAAGCCAGTATGGAATTTGTACCTCTATTTGATATAACTTTTTGGTGTTTTTGTACTTGGGATCAAACCCAGGTCCCTGCACTTACAAGGCAGGCGGCAGCACCACTGAGCTAAATCCTCGGTCCCAGATATATCTTGATTCATGGTTTTCCTATTTCCCTCTTCTCCTTTGAGCCCCTTGTCCGCTTCTTATTTACAAGAGCTTTATTTCTCTTTTGTCTTTCATTTCTAGTTCCTTTTGTGTTCCCCTCCCCTCTGCTCCCCTCCCCTCTCCTCTGCTCTGCTCTTCTTTTCCCTGCCTTCCTTTACCACTCCTTCCTCCCTGGTACAGTTTATTTTTGACCAGGGAAAAGCCACTGTCGCCTTTAACGATAGCTCTGGGAAACGAATGCTCCCAGTGTGGGCTGGTTCTGGTCCTCTCTCCTGCCGCCCTGTCTCCCTGGGAAGCCGGAAGGACCTCTGCTGTGACTGATACTCGGCTTTTCTGGGAGGTTTGTGAAGCTGTGGTCTCTTTCATGGCATGAAGTTTCACTGTGCACTCTTACGAAGTTGATTATTTCAGGGACTCGCTGTGTATGTCTATTATCTGTTTTACTATTTGAGTGGCCATAATTCTGAGCTTATATAAATAACATAAATTATAAATAAACATAAATTTATAAATTCCACAGTGGGGTTTTAAATGTTACTTAGTAACATTACAAAAGAAATTATATTATTTAATTTTACCATAATAGAAATATTTTAATGTAGTCTAATCACAGGCTATTACTTAAAAGCAAATATCTCAGAAGCCTCATAAAAGATTATTAATATTTTTAAAAATAAACCACCTAAGATTTTATGTTATATTAAATGTTAATGATCTGACTTATAAATTATATTTTTAAGTCTTTTGTCTTTAAAGAGAAATATATATTTTATGGAGTGTAATAAATCTGATCAGCTAATTGTACTTGCCAGTTGTAGCAGTGAAGAAAGAAATGCTGGATAAATGTGCTATACAAAGAATCAGTTTCAGTTCCCGGTGTCATTAAATCACGAATCAAGTTCCTTGCTGGCTTCTTGCCACTGGATTGGTGGTGCTAACTATAGTCACCTCTCTCATTTCCACTGCACATTTGTATCAGTCTTGGTCTAATCATGGAAGAGGAAAAACACACTGTATTTTGAAGCAGTGAAAGTTTATTTTTAAATGAATCATTAATTCTCTACTTAAGGACTGACTAGAATTACAGAGAACGCTGAAGAACGTAGGACTAGCAGGTGTGTGATGATGACCCCTAAGGCTGAGGTCCCAGAAAGGTCCCGGATCCCCAGTCCCGCTGTGCAGAGACCCGGACTCCTTCTTCCAGAGAAGGTGGCGGTGGCTCACTGAGGCAGAGAGGTCTCCTTGCCGCGTGCCAGTGGCATCTACCGGTCACCCTCCTTATGCGCCAGGTGTCTGTAGAAGCTGTGCCACACACACACTTGGGGTTCACCGCTGGTCTTGGGGCAGGGGAAGCTGCTGGCTCCTGGAGCACAGGGAGCTAAGGCCCAGCAGCACAGCAGGAACCAGACGCCAGGAAAGCTGCAGGGGCCCGGGAGCCCTGAGTGCAAACCACAGCCGGGTGGAGTCTCTCCCTCCTCTGCCTCTGCACCACCTGTGCAGAGCCGGAAGGTGGGCCAGCGGTGGCTGGTGGTGAAGACTAGCAGAGGCCGCGATCTGTTTCCACGGAGCCAACCAAAGGGGCATTTGGAGGTGAGAGGGAATCAATGTGTACTCATGTGACGCTGAAATCAAGGCCCAGGGTCGTTAAATTTTTAGCCATCACTACGGCGTTATCGTGGGGTCAGACGTTGCAGAGAAGTATGCGAATTTGAATGGACACGTCCGTGGGCTTGCTTGTTGCACGACTGTAGTGTTACAAAGGGAAGAATATTTTACATTACCGGGACTTAGCAGATACAAATTGAAAGACTTAAAATAAAATAAATTTACCGTATCAGTTACATCGCCTGTGCCAGTAATTGGATCTTGGGGGAGTGCTATATTTAAAGGAGCTGTTTCATGTAAATGTGATTAGTCATTTAAAATGAATAAATCATCTCCCTACATTGTCACTAATAGGAAGGGAATTTCACAGCCAAGGAGGGACTTATTGTATATATTTTCTGACTTATTCTAATTGGCCAGCTTATCGTGGTTGGCTAATAAGCCTGACTCTCTGTACAGTTCTTCATAATTTGCATGGTTTCTCAATAAAGAAAAGAGCAAAATAGATTGGGGTGTGGACGTCTTGTGAATTAGCAGTATTCCTAAGAGTCGTGTGTCTCTCCATGTTCAGGAATAGAGAGAGAGCCTTCACCAAGGCAAAGCCACCATCCAATTCATCGGTATTTATTGTTCTCCATGAGTTCTAAGCTGTGTTCACACATACAGCTTTATGAAGCATTTCAATTAAAGCAAATGTAGATTAAATTAGAATAAGTATAAATTAATTGCCTTAAAATCAATGCAACTAAGCTCAGAAGCTTCTTGTGATGATCATTAAAATATGAAGGCTGTAAAATCACACAAATCATTCACTGGATTTAGATTAGCTCACACCATTCAAATAAATTTAAAGAAAACAATTTCAAAGCCATTATTTTAATTACACTTCAATCTTGTAATTATACTTTCAATATGGATTTTCCATTATCAACTATATGCATGTGAAAGTTAACAAGTCACACTCTTTCAGGATAACAAGCCTATAAAAGTAATCTTTTAGAGACTAAGAGATAATTGCATTGAATGAAAATATAGGAATCAAATAATTGAAAGCCAAATTTCCATGAGTGGTACATACATTTTCCTATTTTAAAAATTTATTTTTATCTTTATTAAATTTATTGCTACATTTTAGGTATGCAGTACATTCCTCATTGGTTCTCCCTGTTTACAAAGACATTGTTTTCATATTTTTCCTTTTCACATATTTTTTCTTTTCCCTTTTTATCTTTCCCCTAACCTTCCTACTTCCTTATTAAACTTTTACTTTTCCACACCAGACAAACTATTCAGTATTTACACATGTGTAACATTAATTTCACTTAAGACTATGGCTTCAGTGTACATCCACTTAGCTATAAATCTCTGTAGTTTTCATTCTGAGAAGTACTCCATTTTATAAAACAAACAAAAAAACAAACAAAACACATCTTCTTTATCCAGTCTCCAGTTGATGGGCAATTGGGTTGTTTCCAAGCTGTAGCTATTACAAACTGTACCACTATAAACATGGGTGAGCATATATTGCTGTGATATGATTCTTTTAATTCTTTCAGGAAGATACCCAGCAGAGGAATAGCTGGGTCAAATGGGATTTCTAATCCTAGTTGAGTTATCTCCATGTTGATTTCCCTAGTGGTTGCACCAGTCTGCACTCCCACCAAGCATGAAGAAGGGTTCCTATCTCCCCACAACCCAGCCAGCATTTGTTATTGGTTGATTTCTTGATAGCAGCCATTCTTTGTGGGGTGAGGTGGAATCTCAATGTTGTTTTCATCTGTATCTCTCGAATGATCAGTGATGTTGGACATTTTTTATAGGATTATTTCTTGCTTTTACTTCTTCATCTGAGAAATGTCTGTTCATTTCAGGTGCCCACTTTTGAATTGGGTCTTTATATTTGGGGGGTCTGATCTTTTTGAGTTCTTTATATATTCTTTTTTTTTTCTTTATATATCTTGATAGTAGACCATTGTCTGAAGAACAGCTGGTAACAAAATTTTTTCCCACATTGTGGGTTGTCTCTTAGCCCTGCTTGTGATTTCTCTGATAATGCAGAAGCTTTTTAAAAAGATGAGATCCAAATTGTTGATTCTTTGTGCTAGTTCCCAAGCTACTTAGGATTTGGTCATAAAGCCTTTTCCTATGCCAATATCTTCAAGTGTTCTACTAACCTATTTTCTAGCAAGTTTAGTGTTTCTATTTTAATATTTAGATCTTTAATCCACTTGGATTTTAGTTTAGAGCACAGTGAAAGACACGGGTCTAGTTTTTATCTTTGACAAGTTGAAATCCAGTTTTTCCAACACCATTTATTAAAGACACTATCTTTCCTCCAGAGAGGTTGTTTGGCTCCTTTGTCCAAGAGGAGGTAGTTGACTATGTCAGGAAATGTTTCTGCATCTTCTAATCTTTTGCACTGATCCTCCATTCTGTTTCTTTGCCAGGACCATGCTGCTTTTATCAATGTGGCTTTGCAGTATAGTTTCCAACTGGGGATTGTGATACCCCCTGCCATGTCTCTGTTGCCTAGAATTGCTTTTGCTTATTCTATGTCTTTTCTGATTCCAAATAAATATTTGGATTGTTTTCTCAAGTTCTATGAAATATACTGTTGGGATTTCAATAGGCATTGCATTGAATCTGTATAGCAGTTTTGGAAATACGGCCATTTTCACTATATTGATTCATCCTATCCAGGAACAAGGGATCTTTTTTTTCATTTTCTTATATCCTCTTCATTCTCTCTCTCTCTCTCTCTCTCTCTCTCTCTCTCTCTCTCTCTTTAAAAGTGTAGTAGTTCTCAATGTAAGGGTCTTTTGTCTCCTTCGTTAGATTAATTCCTAGATATTTTATTTTTTGGATGCTGTTGTGAAAGGGATTGTTTCTCTCCTTTGACTCTCAGTGAGAGTGTTATTTGTGAACTAGAAGGGTATTGATTTTTTACTATTTCCCTTGTATCCAGCTACTCTACTGAATCTGTCAATCAAGTTCAGAAGTCTGTTGGAGGAGTTCTTCGGGTCGTCTATGTAGAGTATCATATCATTGGCCAATAATGACAGTTTCACTTCTTCCTTTTCTATCTTTATTGGTTTTATTACTTTCTCTTGTCTACTTACTGTGGCTGTTTCCAAAACTCTATTCAACAGGAGTGGTGATACATTTTCCGTAGAGTTATATTCTCAGTTTAAAATGAGAGAGACTCTGGCTGGACATCTGGTAAACCTGGTACTTCAGCAGCCGGCGCCTGCTGCATCTGCAGGTTATTTGTCACACACTGGAAATCAGACCTGACTTGGCTGCTTTGCTCCTGTGATGCTGCATTTTCCACTTTGACAAAGGCAATTCTGGTTGAAGAAAAATGGAACCTCCCATTTGAACTCTGGTGTAAAGAAGTGGAATTCTGTGGTCTGAAGCACTTTGTGCTTTTTCAAGTTTTACAGTATTTTTGTAGAACATTTATAAAAATTTTGATCTAATTTCTGTACTTTTTTCCTAGCTTCTCCATGGGTAGATAACAGTAGAACTCCAAACAAGATCGACCTTTATGATGTACGCCGGAGGCCATGGTAAGGATTTTTAGCTGACCATAAAAAAATGAGGTGGACAAAAGGAGTGCATTTCCATTGTTAGGATGAGTATTACCTGATTATATAGCATGCTCATATTTTTAAAATTAAATATAGCTAAAGGTAAAGGATAGTGGGGAGTCAGAGTGGGGGCGATGCAGAATGTTGGAATGGCTGCTGGAGTCCATTTCAAATGGGCCTTGTTTGGATCTGTGCTCACTCACATCCTGCTCTGACCTCCCTTCCGGTGGTGGGGAAGTTTCAGGGCTGCTGGTTTGCTTGCAGTGACTCCCTGGGGCAGAGGTGTGGTACAGGTAGGACTGAGTTTGCCTCTGGCCATGAACTAATGCAAGCCAACCCCCAAGTGGGAGCTGCCCTTGGTTATAGTCCTTCAATAGAGGTTTTTGCCTATTCCAGAAAGAATTTCTACTTGCTCCCCACAATTTAATCATTCATTTTTCTAACGCAGACCTTGAAAAATATCAGTAAGCCATACTTGGACTCAGTTGGAAACAATTACCAATTTGGGGACATTTTACTAGTAATTGGGCTTTGACTATTTTAAAAATATACTTAATGTGTGGATATTTCTTTCCTAATGTGTTCACTTTGGGAACAGCGCAGTGTTTTGCACTTTCCTCTTTTCTTAGCAGTGCCTTGGAGTACGTATTTATGACAAGAGACACCTCATATCATTTGGAAGTAGACTGTATGGTAATTTTTAAAAGGAAGTCCCTATTATTGGATATTTGGGGTGTCTTGAACTTTCTGCTGGGTTCAGGCAAACCCTAAGTAGCATACTTGTTGATTCGAAGGACGTATGAGACTTTTCATTGCCTTATTAAAGGATCCCAGGAGCAGCTTCCCTGGACGCCAGCAATGTGACTGCTGTTAATGTGAGCGTTCCTTGTGGTGGTATTTCTCCAGCGTAGGAAAACCTGAGGAGCTGTAGGCTGTTGAGTGGAGGCAAAGCTAGAATGTTACATGGATTGGATTTAGAAATTGAGCACTTGGAGAGAAACATAGAAGCTAGAAGCTAACCGTGAGAAGCAGACAGGATGCTCTGCTTGCTCCTCCCACTGAGAAGCACAGGTGTAGGGGCGGTGCTTTTACAGGGATGCCCCTGCCATGCTGCCCTCAGGGAAACAAGCGTGGGTCAGGATCGAACTCACCACTCCACGGACAGGGAGTCCTCTGCAGACTGCACTAATGCCTCCATTGCTGAGGGCTGCCAGGCAAGTCTCTGGCACCCTCTGGGTGCTGGATCTGCAAGGAGGAGCAGGAAATGAGCAGGAAGCTGAGCTCAGGCTCAGCGGCCTAAAGGGGAGCAGGGCCACTGCTTTCTGCCAGGCTGTGGCCAGGCGAATGAGTGTTTCTGGTCGCTGAAATTCAGTTCTTCCACAATCAGTGAACCATCTGCGTGAAACTCCTAGAGTCTCTCTGTGCTGCAGAGATCCTGAGTTTGAGGGGCTCTGGCTGAATTTGAGGACCAACATTTGAAACTCATTTGCCAGTTGACTCTCAGTTGGATACAGAAGTTTTGGGAGCTGCCACTTGAATTGCTTCGTAATAGCATTGCATATTACACAATATTTAGTTACCTTACTGCCCTTTGGTATGTATTTTTATTGCTATTACCCTTTTTTGGTTTTTAAAACACTTTCTATTTGGATTTTATTTTGTTTTTTGTTTATGTCTTTTTGATTCAGGGTCTCCCTGTGTAGTACAGGCTGACCATGTGATCACAGTGACCCTCCTTCCTCTGACTCACAAGGGCTGTTATTGCAGACACGCGCCACTATGCCCAGCCCTAGACCACTTTTTAAAAGTGCCTACACTACCTGTTTTTTGTTTCTACTTTTTGTCTTCAGTATTGTGACAATCTGTTATTCACTGGGTTACTTGATATCTGTGGTCAGTAATTTGAGTTCAGGATAATACATTTCCTATAATTTCCTCTGTAAGCCAATCTTTTCTCAGGGAAGAAAGTGCTCTTCTGCAACTTAATTTCCTTTATCACTGGCATTGATCTCCCTCTTTTATAAATATCTGGAAAATATACTTTAAATATGACATCCTGTGATCTCTATGTTAGGTTAATCAGAACCTTTTGAAACTGAACCTGCAGAATGTGAATAAAAGAATATTTTGTGCAGAGACAGAATAGCAACAGTTCACTGTCTGGGAACAACTTATCTCAGAGACCCATAAATGCAGGTGCAGCCCCTGTTAATGTTTGATGGAGTGCAAGAGAGAAAATATCCATGTCACATTTGTTTCAGGTACATCCAAGGTGCGGCATCTCCCAAGGACATGCTCATCCTGGTGGACGTGTGAGTAGTCGGTGCTGTGAATTTACAGGTGGGGGTGAATCTGTAGGTAACAGCGGGTCAGGACTAAGAAACGTGTGATAGGTTAAAAAATACCCAGTCAGTGTGATATTTTCATATCCAGACAAGCCATACTAAGACAAAAATAAAACCAGCAAAAACAACTTGACTGAAATGAGGAGAATCACACGTAAAGGTAAACCACAACAGAACATGACAGCATTGCTCTAAAATCAGAGCTTCTGAAAAAATTAGTTATTGGCTTCCGATGTCTGCTTTACATTGAGGACAAAATTAGCATACAGTATTGCTAAAACAAAGCAGTTCCTGATACAGCAAAAGAAAACAGGACATTTAATCAGCACCTAGTCAATTATGATTCACTTCACTTTTAGGGTTTTGGCCCCAAAATAAGTAGTAAATACATGAAATGTTTGAACTGGGGCTTTTTCAGAGGACATGCTCGCAGACAAGAAAAAAAGTCCTAGTGTTGTTCACTGACCCTTTTGTTTACTTGTTCCATTTCCTGAGGTGAAGGTGTGAGGGAGGCTTTGTGGTCTGAGGTGGGAATGGGAGCTGTGCTGGCAGTGAGAGCTGCCAAGAGAGAGGGTCGTGGAGGGAGGACAGCTGCAGACAGCTTCCTCGTTCCTGCTCCGAGTCAGCAGAGGGCTCCTGGAGCCAGGGCTCTGCCTCCTGACCTCTGCCCTCCCTTCCACCCTGACTGTCAGAGCCGGTGTTGATCAGGTCTCTCTGGATGAGGACTATCCCAGAGTGTCCATATTTCTATTTTAAATTGTCACTTGCCGTTTAACCTTGCTAGTTCATTTAGAAATGCATGCTGACACTGGCAGGAAAGGAAAGCAGTCTTTCTCGTAAGGTCCACTGTGCCCCAGGATCTGGCGTTTTCTACCTGCTTTGGGTACGGACTACTTGGGGTCGATGGCCCCGGACTGGTATGTGTGCTGTGTTGCTTCGTCACCAGTGAGCAGCCGGGGACCCCCTCTCTGTCTCTTCACAGGAGCGGGAGTGTTAGTGGCCTGACGCTGAAGCTGATCCGCACGTCTGTCTCTGAAATGCTGGAAACGCTCTCAGACGACGACTTTGTGAACGTAGCTTCGGTGAGTTTGCGATGCCCGCGTTTCCCTGCGTTACCCCTGACTCTCGGTGCTGCAGCTTTTCACTATGTGCCGAGGGACCCCTGATACCCTCGCAGGGTCCTCCCTGAGCTCTCCTCTCTCCTTTCTTATTCTCCCTTTCCGTACGGATGTGTATGTCCTTTCTCAGTCCTGAGCGTTTACCCTGCATATGGTAACCGAATAATGAAAACAGGCGTTCTCTGCTGTCCTGCACTCCGGGAGCCTCAGTGAGCGAAGGGAACCTTTCCTCTCGGGGTACCTTTGGGACTTTTGGCGAGCCGGCCTTGGCAGTGCTCAGAGGCAATCCTCTACTCACTGTAAAGCTCGCTTTCACCCTGGACAGGTAGCCACCCTCTGTTGTATTTTTTCCAGTGTGCTTTTCATTTTTATTTATGTTTATTTTTTTTCTTTTTATTGAGTTTATTGGTACATTCTAGGTATATAAGACAGTTACATTCATTACTGGGATCTTGTACCTTTACACGATAGGTCTTGGTTCTCATTTTCCGGTGTCCTTTTTAAAATAACACAAGAACCCATAGAAACTGAGTGAGCTCAGAGCCCTCTTGTGTTTGCGTCTGCACAGCGAGGAGATACTCAACTCTGAACCAAAGGACAAGACCGATAAACGTTACTGCAGCTCATTGTACTTTAGAGACCTTGAGCAAAGCATTTCTTTGCCATTATCCGGTCCTATAGTTTCCCACTTGAAGTGGTTATAGTCATGGAGAATGGGTGGAGGACAAGCAATTGGGGGTGACGTTATTTTGTTCTGAATTAGAGAAGGGGTCTGTCTCTGAGATCACTTGTGAGAAGGAGGCAAGCGCTCGTCTGTTGTTGATTTTCTCCTTTGCCTGGAAGCAGAGGGCAAGGCGGGCAGGGACCTGATACAGTCGCTTTTGTGCTGAAACTCCAGGTAACTAGTCAATGACATTTACTAAGCGTATGCCTGAAATACTTTTAGTGGACTATACCTGGATAAGGGTAACTATCGTAAATAGAAGCCAAGAGCTGGGACATAAGGGTCTCTAGAAAATGCCTTGAAGGTGACATGATTTTCTGGGAGAACGAACTGGAGATGTTTCATAGTTTAATGAAACTCATAAGAAACCCTGTGACACCGTCTGTGAATTCATTTCATGTGGTCAGAGGGATGGGCGTGTCCAACACATGATAAAGGGGTCCAGCAGCTGTCCATCTTCCAGGACAGAACTGTGCCTGCCTCATGTAACCATTAGGAATCCCTTTGTGTGTTGCTATCCCTGACATTATTTAGTAAAGTTTCACACTGCATGAGATCTCAATTTCATGTTAGTCTGATTTTACAGTCTGACCCTGTGTGTTATTTCAAAAGAATTCAATTTAGCTTGACTTGTATATAAATACAAACATTATAAGGGCATTGGAATTATTGCTAACAATATTATCTTTGGTTAGCAAACAGAAAGATTTGCACACATTCCGTTTAAGGATTTGGCTTATCACATTAAAGATACAGGAAAGCAGCAGACATTAGAAATGGTTCGTGTCTTCCAGCTTCCTGCACAAGCTGGAACTGTATAGGAGTCGGTGGTTGGTCTGGGAGGTGATCCCCGGTGACACTACTAGGCCACTGGGCAGGAGCCAGGCAGGGGAAGCGAAAGCCAACCGCAGGACCTCAGTTTAAGGGAAACTCGGGCTGTGGATAAAGTCTGGAAGTCACCTGGAATAGTCACTTCAAGACTATCCTGCCCAGATGTTCGGTACCCACCTTCCTCCCAGGTGGGAAAAACAGACTCAGGGCTCAGAGGAAGGAGCAGCAGAAGCTGTAGATACTAATGCTGCCAAGGTGCCTGGCCCACTCTGCCTGAGCAGCTATTCTTACGGGTGGAAGCCGATGTCAGCATTTTAGAAACAAACAGTCCTGTGTGGATCACCAGGATGGGGGTGGCTCCAGAATGAAAGCCAAGATCAAAACTTATTTTATCCTTTTATTTCATTTTGTCTTTATGTTCAATGTAATGTTATAATACGTTACAGTTCTAATCATCGTACTGAATTAGTCTGTACACACCACATCTCGATCATTCATACTCCCCAGCTGCTTTAACCCCATCTTCACCATTTATTTGTATGTTTTCCCTCCTCTCTGGTCAGCCCTTGTGCTGATGGCTTCCTTGGTGGGGTGAGCAGGTGTTTGCCCAGAGGCCTGTGAAACTGTGGTGCTGGGCCATTCACATGAGGGTTTCAGCAGCCGTTCGTTCATAGTTACCCCAAACATGGGAGCACCTGGACCAGAACAAATGCTCTGAGTTCCATTCCCAGCTCCTCTTGTCTGCATTTCGTGGCAGAAACTCTCATGATAATCTCTTTTTTTTTTTCAGGCATAGCCAAGGGGTAGCAGGAACACTTTACAGTAGCATTTGGCAGTTTTCATGATGCGTGAAACCATGCCTGGTTCATACTATCAATGTGAAGTCAGCTGTCCTTAAAAATCCCTGTAAATGCAATCACTATTTGTTACCAGCACTTACAAGCTAGCTCCAGCACATCACGCCGTGGTTCAAAGAACCACAGTGAAAAACATAGTGTCTCATGAAAGACAATGCTCAGCCTCTATTTTCATCCCAAGCTGGAGCCTCACTCGTACATGCAAAAGGGCTGGAGCCTCACTTGCACATACAAAAGGTACTGGCAGTTCTTAGCAAGTTGGCAGCTCCAGTGGCGCAGCACAGGGCAGGCCCAGTGGACTCCTTGGCCACATATCTATTATTGAACTTTCTTTTCCAAATAATGGATTGCTTTGCTTAAGAGGATCCCATAATGAAAAATCAAACAGCATCTGCACGCAGGGTGAGTGCTACTGCATGAGGCACCAGGAAAAAGGAAATCCCATCCCTTATAATTATGGGTCAATTATAAGAAACAGTGTACCCTTCTCTAGGGAGATGGCATGCAGTAGAATAATATTATACACCAAATTCCTCCTGTGTCCTTGGAGGACACTGGGTTGGACTACTCCCTATGGGTTGGCCAATTATGAGTAGCAATAGCTACATTAGAATAGGTGAGAAAGAGCTCGTGTTCTCAGTCCCACGTGTACCCTTTCCCTGCCCTTCCTTGTCTGGACCCCATAGCCCCAGTGAAAGCTGAATGCATTCCCAAGGACAAATCCTCCTACCCACCAGTCCTTCAGCGCTTGCCCTGTGAAGACCCCTTCAGTGAACACTGACATGAAGGAGCCATGTGTACTTCCTGCTTCCTCCCATGCATCTGCCCTCTGTGTCTTCTTCAGAACTCGGCCTGAGGAAAGTCTTCCAATCTCACTCCTTCAGGGCCGTGGCCAAGCAGCCAAGCCCCTCACTGCTGCACAGAGGCCTTGTGTCTTTTGATCTGAGCCTCTTTGTTCCTCACTCCACGTTGATGAGCAGGTGCATTTTTTCTCAGGGTCCCTCAGCATCTTCAAGAGATTCTCCTGACGTCTGCTGGTTGCTGGACATATCCTGCAGCTCAGTTGCTAAACAATCCCTGTATTAGTTTTTCCATTTGGGCTGTACTGTGACTTGGTGTATTTATTGCCTAGAGCCATGAGAAGAGATGGGATGGACCACAAGGAGGGTCAGTGCCATCTTTTAGAGTCTCTAAGAACAGAGAAGCTACTGTCCTCTAAGTAGTGGAACAGGCTACATCTGCATACCAAGGTGTTTGGTGTTGATCTGCACCAAATTAAATCTCCTCATCCAAGTCTTAGGATTTCAGTCCCTGCTTCTTAATTCCCTGAATTGTACCTAGAAATCTGTGGAGGGTCTGGATGCAGAACTTTTGTACTCAGGTGTCTCAAAAGCAAATGCAATCCTGTTTTCTAGCACGTGCTAATACTCCTGCAGCAAGAAATGAGAATCTCTTTGTTAGCTGTCAGAGAGATCTTCTGGCTTGCTTTCTTCACTCTTAGTCCATAGCTGGCTGCTGTGAGGCTGACATCTCCTTCAGGGAAATTTGACACCCATCCAGTTCCAGCTTTTAGATTAGTATGGTCCCTGTGTCTCCCAGAGGCTTTGTGCATCCCCGTAAACTAGCCTGCTTGGATCACAAGAGAGAGAAATCTTAGCAGATGTGACTTCGCAGCACAGAGACCTTTCCTTTACTCTGGATAGCACTGGTCCAGCCGGGTACCAGGAACTCTCTGTTGCTGTATAGCTGCTGAATCATTCAGCTGTACAGGGTCTGCTTGCCAAGATCAATGCTGGGCTACTAGAGTCGGTTTAGATTGGGTTTCTTCAGAAACTGTCACCAAGACAAGGATTCAGGCTCACATATTTATGTGGAGAGCAGCTCTGAGGAAGTCGGTCAGAGAAATGTGGGAATTAAAGGCGAGAACTAATGAGTGATGCCTTATCAAGTAAGTGAGCCCTTGGTGACTGCAGCCTAGTCCTCTGGGTAACTCTGGGAATGAGTGTGGATTACATAGATGGGAATCATCCCTTCCAAGAGGGAAGTACGGTGGAGCACAAGAAATTGTTGACTCTTCCTGAGGGATATCGGTTGTCTGGCATTTCCAGCCAACCATGTGCAGTAGTGGAATGTAGGCTGCAGTCTCAGACAGATACACACCAGGTTGGCATGAACACCCATGTGAATGGAGCGCCAGTAGCACCGGCCAGAGTTAGAAACTAAACAGTGCTATCAATAAGGACCTTTAAAAAGGATTTCTGATGATATATCCTTTTGAGGCTTTTATACTTTCAAACTTTGGCCAGCAACTTGTGCTTCTTTTCTACTTAAAGAACTTCTATGGGATTGACATTGGAATTCTCAGTACTAACAAATTTTAAAGACCATGACTGTTCCTCAAAATATTGTAGTCTTTAAATGTTCATTTCTTTAGAGAAAAGTGTGAAGTAACTCCTTAAGAAGCACAATTACTAAGAAACACATTCTGGACTGGGGATTTAGCTCTGTGGTTCTGCTGCCTACTTTGCAAGCACAAGGTCCTGAATTGGATCTCCTGAAGAAAGAAAGAAACACATTGCAAGAGTTCCTCATGGTTTCTGTGGACCAGGTTCCAAGAGACCTCACTGATGTCCAGGCAGCTTTTGTAGATGCCATCTTCTGTGTCCTCGCTTGGCGTGGCTTGATCTTGTGAGCTGAGGAAGCACTGCAGCCAGTGCAACACCCACTCTTGAGAAGGAACTGGGAATTCACCTCATCAGGACGCAGTGCGTCTCGATACCTCAAGTGAGAATCATGAAAATATGTCAGTTACATATTCCAAACTAGGTTAGAAAAAGGGGTGCGAAATACGTATGACTCATGGAAATTGCACAATGACTATTCCAAGAAGACCTTGGAAAGATGGAAGCAGTTATGTCTCACTGAGCCCCAAGGGACATCCATAGCTCATCTCAGCTCCTGCCTCCTTCTAGGGCCTACATAGCTAGGGATTTTCTTTAGATGTTTATGATTCTTGTTTTACACAAAGCAAGCTGAGTTTTTGAGAGGGCGGTAAACTATGCTTTTTATTTTATTTTTTTGTGAACCTTTGTGTTTAATTTTATTATTTTGAATAACCATTCGTATGCTTTTCAAGATTGTTGATTGCCCTTCAGAAAAATCAGAAAATCAACAAATAAGATCTAAAACTTTCATGGTAATTAGGTTAGTCTTCAAAATGACCTTGTGACACAAATGATAATACTGGACTAAGTTTTAGGAAAAGGGATCAGAGAGGGAACCAAGACTGGAACATAGTTGTCTTCTTTTATAAGCCTAGATTGGGGAAGAAAGTTGAGGCTGGATCTTCAGGAACAATATGGAATAGATTTGCTGATTTTATAGTTACTGTTTATACAGCGACATTGAAATAAAATAGAAGTAATGATTTGGCAAAAAAAAGAGAAATACTTAAAAATGTAAATGTATCATTCCTTTTTAAAGAAACATTATTTGTACCTTTGCAAAAGAACTCTTTAAGGAAATTTGCTGTGTTTTGGCTTGAGAAAGTATGTATAAACTGGATCATTCTTATAACTACAGATAAGTGCCTATACACCTACCTAGTTACACGTTTTTGCCCAGGTAATGCATCCTTATTTTTAGTATTTGTTCATATTCTTTACCTTGCATCTTTTGCGTGTATCAAACATCAGATATTCTTGTTTACATTTATGTAGTTGCTTGTGTCAACTATATTTGCAATTTATAGGAAATTCTTCTTTTTTATTGGTTGCCATGGTTTCTTTAGGGTATGAACTACTTGCAATTGATACACTTAAAGAGAACTACTTCTTACTCTACATTCTTAAAAGAGAAAAGACAAGTTATATTTTTGTTTTTAACTGGCTGTTCTCATTACAATTTTTTTAAAACAATTTAATAGCATGGCGGAACTCAGAAAAGCCTCGACATCTATTTGTATTTTTTTTGTATCTGTTTTGTTTTCTTTAGATAGGGTCTCACTATGCAGTTCAGGCTGACCTAGAACTCACTGTGTGTCCCAGGCTCGCCTCGAACACACAGTGATCCTCCTGACTCAGCTGACGTCTGGCTACAAGTTCAGATCATATTTATGTGTGTGCACTTCTGAGCCTGAAGGGCTCTTCTCCTCCTCATTTCTGTCATTTGAAATCCAGGAGAGCAGCAATGGAACATTTCCCTTTGGCTTTTGTGACTGCAGGGGTGCACTTTCTCATGGTAGTGAGGATGTGGGACGGTTCTGTCACTGACCTCCTAAGTCTGTCCACGAAGCCTCCATCTGTGCTCCTCTCCCTAAGAGCTCTCAGTCACTGAGACTCACAGTGAGGTCTGTACAAACACGTCCTCAGCCTGGCCTGGACAGCTAGACCAAGAAAGCCAGCAGCCTTGTGCGTTTAGGTTTATGTGCCTAAGACTCTTAATAAAAAGTAAGGGCAACTTTTGTGCCTGAATCTCATATAAAGTACCAGGACTCGTGCAGCGCTGTTTCTGCGTGTGTCTGGTGACTCTGTGGCTGATCTCTGTGTAGAAAGCCCGCCTGCTGTTAGGCCAAAAGTAGACAAAGCCGAGCTGCTTCCCACTAACCCAGGCAGATACTTTGGTGGCCACTGTGCTGGGCCACGGGCAGCAGTTCAGTGGCAGCATCTCTGATGCTGGCCCAGGGAGTGCAGCTCATCTCCGGATGTGAAGCAGTTTGGCATTTTCAGAGTGAAACAGTGCGAGCCGGTAGAGGTTGAAAGGAAATGTGTGTTGATGTGGTCAGGGAGTGCTGACGGCTGAGCTGAAGCGCGACCACATCCCTCCTAACCGAGGGACCGGACGCCAGTGGTACCGGTAAGTCCAGCGTTTTAGAGTCAGTTTTCTTCCTGTGAGCTCGTCTCATTTATGGTCATCATAAACTGATGTCATTGATTTCTCAACAGAAAGAAAAAAGAAGAATATAATTCTGTGTGTAATATTTCTGCAGTTGCTTTTAGGGGCAGATCATCAAAAAGATCAGTTTGTCCAGGTTGCAGTTACTAAAGAATTCTGTAAGTAGCAGTTTAGAAATGAAGGTGCAAAGGAAGGCAGAAGGAGGCATGACCGGGCCCGGGAGTGGGATGGGAGTGGAGCCCTACACCATTCAGAATCTTCCTCCTCCATTAAGTTCTACAGGAAGAAGGAATTCACTGGGCTAGCAGTGGTGGGCCAGGACTGTGATCCCAGCTACTCAGGTGGCGAAAGCAGGAGGATCCGGACTTAGGATGCCACCTGGGCAATTTAGCAAGGCCCTGTCTCAAAGTAGAAAAGCCCCAGGACTGTTTCTCAGTGGCAGAAACCTTGTCTTGCAGTTCAGGAGTCCCTGGACTCAAGACATTGTAAAACCCTCCCTCAAAAAAAAAAAAAAAAAAAAAAAAAAAAAAAAAAAAAAG
>NW_022900916.1:3997682-4018738 GCF_012274545.1 Fukomys damarensis
AAAAAAAAAAAAAAAAAAAAAAAGAATTAGGCTGTGGATCCTGAGATACAGTCCTCTGTGTGAGACAGGTCTGCACTTGGACTTCCAAATAACAAAAACACCTTTGTGTGTGATGTTCTAAACATCACGGAAGTCTTTGCTCCCCAGAGTATAGGACCAGAGACCGCATGTCCACTGGCCTGGCCGATCCTCGGCATGTCCCACCTCTCCCACAGCATGGGCCAGGATCCGTCTGGCTTCCACACACACCTACCTACTCAGGGTAGAATCTTACAGTGACCAGGCACAACCTTTGACTCTGCTGGTTACGTGGCCTCTTATGAGTGGCCTAAGGCTCCCAAATCACAGCTTCTTCCCTTTCGGGTGGACAGAAGCATATACAACTTTGCAAGCCAGCAGGGAGCACCAAGGGCAGCGTGGCATACAACATGTTCATAGGTGAGAACCATTATTGTGTTGTTGTTATTTCTGTATTTCAATACTTTCCTACCAAGTGTTGGCAAACCACTCTCTGTGCCAGGGGAGATGGGTGTGCTGTACGTGTCTTCGTTTAAAATCAGAGACCTCCTCCTCCTCCACAGGGCTCGCACCTGAGTGTGCAAGTGACCCCACCCCCTCCTGCCATGATGCAGCAGTTAGGCTTGGGTGGAAGCCTTACTCTGACTTCTGCTGTGCCTGTGAGTGGTAAACTGTCCTTAGTCTCTGACCTAGAGTGGTTTTCTTTATGTGTTTATCGGTACACTTTAGGTACACAATACAGTTAACATTCATCATTGGGATCTTGCACCATTGCATGACGTATCTTGGTTCTTATTTCTCCTCAATCCCCAGCCCTCTCTTCACCCCCACCACCCTTCCCTATTTATAGAGACATTGGTTTCATGTTTTTCCTTTTCTCAGGTTTTTGGTTTTTTCTGAGAAAGCGTCTCACTGTGTAGTTGAGACTGACCTGGAACTCACTATGTAGCCCAGGCTGGTCTCAGACTCACAGTGATCCTCCTGCCTCAGCCTTCCAAGTGCTGGGATTACAGGTGTGCACCACCATGCCCAGCTCAATTATGCACTTTGATCCTTATTTACATTTTTAGTTTTTCATACCAGAGAAACTATTTGGTATTTACACGTGTATTCCAAGTGCGGATTACAGGTGTGCACCACCATGCCCAGCTCAATTATGCACTTTGATCCTTATTTACATTTTTAGTTTTTCATACCAGAGAAACTATTTGGTATTTACACGTGTCTAATTAATTTCACGTAAGAGTATGGCCTCAATGTGCATCTACTTAGCTGTAAAGTCTCTGATTTCTTTTTCTTTATGGCTGAGTAGTACTCCATTTTATATAAAAAAAAACACATCTTGTTTTTGCTTATTATCTATGAAACAGTGAGAAGCCAATGTTACCTTGAATTGTAGGGTAAAAAATCTCATGCAGCTCAGGGTCCTGGATGGACTGTCTGACCCCAGTTGAACGTGGAGTGAGGTTTGTTTCCCTGTGGGTTTACACTCACTCTGTAGGCAAGGTAGGGTATGACTTCAGCCGTCCCCTTCCCTGAGTGCTTTAAATCTCAACTTTCCTTCTAAAATATTCCAGATACTTTCTAGACTAGGACATTGTTTTAAAGTTAGAAAGTGGATGTTTAAATTATCAACATGATAAATTTGTAAATTGTTGTATAATTTGATCATAAAAGTAGTTTTTTTCTTCTGTAGAACTCAAAGCACCTGAAAAAACAGGCTCTTCCTCTACCACAGCTAAAATAAAATAAAAGATACACAGCAAGCCAGCAGAATTTTGTGATGTGAAATCTAGGAGGATAATTTCATGTCATGTCTTAGAAAATATCCATCCACCTGGATTTCAGGAAATCTCTGTGCTGATCCATGGCTCATTTTTGTCATGAAACAGGAAGACTGTGCTTTGTGCTCTTGCTTCTTAAATTGCCATCTGGGGCCCCGCAGCATGTGCCCAGCCTGGCATGTCTGCAAGCAGTGGTTAGAGAAATGGAGTCCCAAGCTTGGTCCAGACCCACGGAAGCAGAATTAGCCCTCGGCAGGCCCTGGTACTGATAGCGCCACTGTTAACTGTGCACCCCGGTTCCCCACGTCCAGGAGGAGATCCGCACTTGGGGACCGACCGAGCGGGCACTCAGCGAGTCCACAGGGCTGTGCCCTGTGGTGATCACAGATTCCTTCTCGGGACCTTGCTAACCCAGGGAATTCTTAGTCCTGTGTGTATTTATGACTGTTTTTATCTTGTAGCCATTTGCTTTTTGGTGAGGTGTTTAGAAACATGAGAAGAAAGCATAGATTTAAGGTCTCAGAAAGTACCCAAATTCTTTCCTCTTACATGATTTTTGTTTTTTAAGGTAAAGGTAAGTGCTCTAAAAATTATATTCATTTAAAAGACCCATGAAGAAATTATACAAGATGAAGAAAAGACAGAAAAAAGGAATACATTTAGAGTAACAGGGCCAAGTAAGGAAAGTTATTTAGTTTAAAAAAAGAGAGAGATGTCAACGGATTACTTAATTCCCTTGCAAACATAAAAAGAGTTTATAAGAAGGTGTTGACAAGCGTAACAAGTATTTTTTCCACTGATTACATGGCATACTAAGTTCTACACATAGTTTTGGAAATGGCAAAGTCATATTCAAAAGATGAGGTTGAAGGAAAATTTTTATTCTGAACTGAGGTATTATTTTAAAAGTCTAAAAATAATGGACTTATTGGCTGGGTGCACTAGGCAAAGACTATGTGAATTTCAGCACTTATTGGTTAGGACTTTCTCTAATCACATTTATTCACTTAATTTTGGATCTAAGTAAAGAGAATGACTTAGACTGGCCTGGACTGTAGATGTACTCAAATTGTTTAGGTATTAAATGGTTGTATTTGTCAAACGTATGTGAAATGCAAATAGATACTATAGCTACATTAGGTAGAATGCTTATAACTTTAATCTTACTTATTAAAACCCCACTTCAGAAAATTCCTACAGCTATATAAAAGCAGGTTTAGAATTGTAATGTATACATTGTAGCTTGGAAAACATGTTCTGGACAGGAAAATCTTTCATTTCCTTTAAGTGTTAAAATGCAAAGGGCTTCATCATAAACCCATAATTTGTACAATTTTGCTTACAAATTTCAAGGACAATTCTAGGCATATACTTTTTCTCACCATTAATACATCATTCTACTGTTCTGTTTAGTAATTCCTGGTTATAACGTCCATAACATATATTTCCTTTCATTTTGTTATTCCTTTTCTGCTGCCAGGGGACAAACTCAGGGCCTGGCTCATGCCAGGCAAGCCCTCCCAACTGAGCTACATCCCCAGACCCCGTGCTAACCTTTAAGATGTATTTCTAAACGGTTCTGTCCTCAGGAAATCTCTTCAACCTAACTGTGTGCTCTGTGCGGATTAGGACCTGTGTTCAGTTTTTCGTGAATTTAGACCCTCTCCGTGCTATGTGCTTTCTTTCACACACGTCCCCCGATCTCAGTGGGCCTGAGACAGATCGAAGAGGATTCTCTCACCTCGCTGGTCACTTTTGCCAGCTGCTTTGGTCGATACCGGGCACCCTTCCGTGTTCAAAAGAACTCACCAGCAATGTTAGTAACTTTGCATACGTGATTCTCACCTTCCGGTTTGGTGCATGTCATGCAGATCTGGGCAGATTAGAAATCGCTGGAGATTTGGGGGGTGACGCTTGATCTTCTGGCCCAGAGAGCTCCCCGCTGTCCCGCATTTTCTCAGCTCCTTCCGCTCACGCTCCCCTATCGGAGACCCTCCGCTCGGACCTCTCCAGTCCCTCCACCCGCTTCTGCCTTCCCATCACATCATTTCTCTTCATGTTTCTTTCTACCATTTCTCTTCACCTGTGTTTAACACGGGTGTGATCTGTCAGGAAAGCGTGGTACTGATCGGGTCTCCTTCACGGTGTTACTACAGCGAAATGGATCAAAGAGTATGTGAGCTTTGGGTTATGTTACTGAAGTTTTGTCTTCAGTTGCTGGCATTCAGATTTCCAGAGCGCTATGGAAAATATTTGCAGCAGAAATGGTAGTAAGCTCAGGCTCAAGGCTGACGAAGTGGGGAGGAAAGCTGCGCTTACTCCTCGGTGGACACACATCGCAAAGTCAGGACCGCGGTGTTGGAGCAAAAGGTGGTTGAAATGTTAAGGCAGGATGAACGAGGCAGGGAAATGAAGATTGCTTTTCCAGTAGAAGAATGGTATACTTTCAACTGCTTAAAATTCTCTTCAATGCATGTACAGAATTTCAAAATTTTCTGTATCCGGATATAAATAGATTGTGTTAACAGTAATACTTTGAGCTTACTTTGGAATCAGTGCAATATTTGAGAAAAGGTGAACAGATGAATATTGAGTATGTTATGATTCAAGTTAATGGAGATATTTCTTAGAAGTAAAAATATCAACACTTCTAATGTATGATCACTTCCATTCAAACACATTTTTGTCTTTGTAGTATATATCATGAAGATGTTTTGTCCTTATAGAGTACATATGATAATTAAATTATATTAAAACACAATTCTGTTTTCTCTGCTGGTACTATTTTCTGTAGACACA
Source organism: Fukomys damarensis (assembly GCF_012274545.1). Taxonomy (NCBI): domain Eukaryota; kingdom Metazoa; phylum Chordata; class Mammalia; order Rodentia; family Bathyergidae; genus Fukomys; species Fukomys damarensis. The sequence goes on from NW_022900916.1 coordinate 4,002,284, forward strand.
CACAGAATTATTCCTTTTCCATTTAATTTTCTTTCTGGTTGTTACTCTCTCAAGTATAAGAACTTGAGTACCTTTCCGGATGATCCAGGAAGCCTCTTATTTCATACAGGAAGAAGCTAAGTCCTGGAGGCAGTGATTGAGTCTATTGTATCAATGATGCTGGTTAAGGCAGGGTCTGGACTGGATGTGGTTTTCCTAAGTTGAGTCAAAGAGTGGAGAATTTTTATCAGTCTGCTCCTGTCTTTATGCACTGTGCCAAGGCGACCACACAGCCACAGCCCCTGCAGAGACAGCACCTTGTGTCTGAAGAGCCGAGGATTGCATGCAGCCTGTTGCAAGAGAGACATTCACAGCGAGTCTAACTGGGAACGTGGCTGCACCTTCTGGTCTTCCCAGGATGGGGGTTAGTAGAAAAATAAATCGTGCGAGCAACATTATGGAAAATTGTGAACTACCTAGCAGTACTTTGAATAATATATTTGGGACCCAAATTAAAAATAGAAAAACAAGTGTATGAATGGATGAGATAGGTTTATAAGAAGTGAAATATGGAATTGATGAATAATTCTTCCTGAAATGAAAGGCAGACTCAGAGGGAAACAGGGGTTTTTCTACCTTACTAGTAAATGTAATTTTAATTAGACAGAAATATTCCTACAGTTCTATAGGAAGACAGATGTGGGAAAATAACGGGATTGCATTTGGTGGTGTGTGCTGTGGGATTTAATAAGAAGTGGCGAAAGACTTAGAGAGGTGTCCGGTCATCTGGGTTTGGGCCGCGTGCTGGTGGTGGGAGCCTCCATTCGCTCCACAGACAGCAGAGCCAGGGATAAACCAAAGCCACAGCTCAGAGACGAGTCAGTGGAGGAAAGCACATCCCATGTTGAGCACACGTGATTCTCATGGAGTTGAGCCAAAACTTTCATTAGTAAGAAAAGTGAGACATTTAGGAATAACTGAAAAACTAAATGAACAAAAGTTGTAGAAATATAACCCAAACTGTATCAAAACAGATCATGAACCAAAACTTTATTTTATACAAGGACATTGCCCATTTGAAAAACATAATTCATTACCTCCCAATATTACAGAAAATCATTTCCACCATGACTAAATTTTGAGATGTAAAACAAGCATAGAAAAAATGAAATATTTGTAGGAGCCATGTAGGAATATTTGTCTGATGGAAATTTTTCTAAGTGCATAATATTTTTCAAAAATCACAAAGAACAGGTTCATAGGTTCAGATCAAAAGGTAGCAACAAAAAAGGGAAAATAGCACAATTCACAGAACCATGAAAAAATTAATGTAGGAGGAAAGTTTCACTTCTGTAGTAAACAAGGAAATTCATGTAATTTAAATCCTGAAGTACACCTTTCTATTTGCAGCTAAACAAATACAAACAGCTGATGTTTATGAGATTGGCACAGGGGTATTTGGAACTGGCACAGACTTTCTGGGAGCTGATTGGTTACTAGATAAAAATGTGAGGTTGAGCCCTGGATATATGAGTATCTGTTTGGACAGTGGTTCCCAGCTGTTTCCTATTGGTCTTCAAATAAACATTTTGTTTCTATGTGATTTTTATTTTCCCATCTCTTATAAAAGTTACAAAAAGTTAAGAAGTGTTTGTCTTGTGTTTAGTGTGTGTGTAAAACTCCAGTGTAGCCCAGAGTCCTGGACCTGTTTATTTCTCCTACCATTTTGCTGCATTGCCATCTGCTGACCCAAATCCCAGTGGAATCAAAGGCTATCCTCTAGGATTTTGCAAGACTGTATTGATTATTTAATTTCTGCCCTGGGTTTCAGTTAATTACATAATTTAAATTTGCTATGTGCTATTACTCATAGTTAACTTTCATTAAAAACTTCGCTAACAGATTTTAATTTAAAAATTGCCCATGTTCCAAAGCTGGCAGGTTCAATTTAAACTTATTTCTGCTCCTTGCCCACGCAGCTCGAGCCCACAGATTGCACCATGTTTAACATACATTGGGAAGATGCTCTTAGGGATGTTCTAAGAAGTAATTTAGATACTGGTTAGTTTTTCCAAAACTGAGCCATTGTACATTACACCTGGTTTTGCCACAGAAGCGCTGCTTCACACTGGACATTTGCGGGGCCTACAGCAGGTTGCCTGTGCATCAGCTTAGCCCTGGGGAGAAGGGGCCAGTCCCGGAGAGAGGGGAGTGGTAATTCTCAGCCAGCCAGAGATAGGTGAGCCCAAAGCTCCATGTGCAAGATGCCACTCTGGCTCCCTTCCTTCTCCATGAATTCCTCAAGTTTCTGGGGCGAAACCCTGGAGCTCGTCTTCCTCTCTGGGGAACTTGTGCTCCAGAGAGCGTGTGCTGCCAGGGGCTGTTCCCCTTCCTTGGCAGGGACCCTCCAGGGGACATCTTAGGCTTTGGGGATGAGGTGATCAGCAAAGGGAGGGCTGTGTGGGGCAAGGATTTCTCCTGAGGTAGCAGACAGCAAAACAAAACAGAAGCTGCCTTCACCAAGGCAAGAGCTCTGCTTGCTTCATTTGGGAAGTTGACGATTGTGGCTCTTAACTGTCTCTTAATTGGATGCTTGTACTTAACGTGATGTTTAAAAGGAAGGGTGATTTTTGTTTTGTTTTTTTTTTTGCAGGGGAGCCCTGAAATTTATGGATGGTGTTTGTCTCAGAAACTACTTCACACTAGCCTTGCTTTTGAGGTGTGCTGGGTTATCCATCCATGAAACTTATTTAAAGCTCCTAAACCTGAGTGTTTTCCTGCATCTTTGTGCTTCATTAACAACGTATTCATTTCAATACTGAGCACATTCATGATTTTTTTTTTTTTGGCAGCCAAGTTTCACATTTATTTTTTTATTTTATTTTTTTTAATTTTATTGAGTTTATTGGTACATTTTAGCGATACAGTACAGTTACATTCATTGTTGGGATCACGTACCTTTACATGGCAAGTCTTGATTCTCATTTTTTCCCCTTACCTCTGCCCTCCCTTCACCCCCTCTTCCCCTCCCCATCTACAAACACTTTATTTTCATCTTTTCATTCTCTCACATTTTTTTCTTTTCCCTTTTTGTTCTTCCCCTACGCATCACACCTTCCCTACACCTTTAGCTCCTTTCTTCAAATTTCTAAATGTCAGTAATCTTATTAGAATCTTATGCATTGTTGCAGAATATTCACACCAGGGAAACTATTTGGTGTTTACACATGTGTGACTTATTTATTTCACTTAGGAGTATATCTTCAATATGTATCCATTTTCCTATGAATGAATCTATTCTCTCGCTCTCTATGGCTGAGTAATATTCCATTTTATAGAAAAACCACAACTTCTTTATCCAGTTTCCAACGGATGGGCAAATAGGTTGTTTCCAAGATTTAGCAATTACAAACTGTGCCGCTATAAACATGATTTTTTACTAACTACCTTTTTAAATAATGGAGTTGTAAGTAGTTAAATAGTGGAGTTGCAAATTTTTTAGTATCTACTGTGGGCCAAAATGTGTGGTAGATGTTGCCCATATCTTTGGTTGAATGTTTTCTTGGGTTCAATTTGGACAGAATATTTATATTTATGAACACACAAATTTAACATATTGCAGAAGGAAAACACAGTTTCCCTACCTTATAAGTCTATGGCTTGATTACTGATCAACGTGTAGCACTGGTTTTTAACTTTCTTGCATCACACACCCAAGGCATCGTGCTGCCGATGTGTGGGTGCACTCACGTACAGCCCACCCTTTGGGTGCCTTTCCTGTGGGGGTGGGATAGGAAAGTTTTGAGCATGTGAGCTAATAATACAACAATCTTTCAAGACAGAAAGAGAAATGTGAGCTGGTAACTCTTAGGTATTCTGTACAAGAGAGAGATGGAGACAGCCTGGCTTTTCTGGGACTGCAAAAGGAACCAGTGTTATGTTTGTTTCAGTTTTTGACTCTGCAGTGCTAAATAAACACTTTCAAAACTGGCATTTTCTTAAGATAAAAGCATAGCTCCTGAAGTGTCACTTTTCACTCACCATACACAATTTCAGAGTTTTCTAAAGCTGACTTACACTGTTGCTTGAAGGCTTTTAATAGGTCATTTTGATATCAGGACACATGTTACCAAAGGCTGCCTTTCAAGTTTGTGGAAATAAACATAAACACACACACACACACACACACACACACACACACACACACTAAAGACAATTGAGTCTGAGATATCTGAATTGTAGTCTTACCCAATTTAAAGCTTTAAAAATTTATCATCCCTTTGGTAGGGGAATAAGATTGGCTAGAGGGATTTCTACTTTGTAACATTTTCATTGTTCTGCATTATTTATGACTTGTATTATGAGAACTATTGTAATATTTCTGTTATACACCACTGAATTTGTATTTAGTGAATTAAATTTACATTTAATCAATTTATATTAAAATGACTCAATGAGATGCTTCACCATTCTTTGTAAAAAGCAGGCCAAGGCCAAATGAAAGACTCAGGGATAGCAGTTCAGAATTCGGTGCTCATTTTCTGCACAACTTTTATCTTCATGATGATTAATGGTTTAAGAAAATCAGTTTATAGCATTTCCTGTAACTATTTCTTATAATTCTCTAAAGTCAGATGTTTCCTGTTAATAAATTGGCAAACTTTTCTTTCTCACAAATATAGGAGGAATTGTCACATTCTTTACTTTTTAAAGTGGAGCACGATTGCATCCAACTATCAGAGTAGAAGGCAAAGAATCAGCAATGGGAGTAGTCACTCTGAAGATAATGAGTGTTGAAACTTTGAGTTTGTGGAAAATAGTTGATGAGTATGTCGAATGATAATAATATTAATAATAAATACAATAAATATATTCATTCTCGCATATCCAACGTGTGGAAGTGGAGTACACGATGAGGAGAAAGGGCTTGGATTGTGTAGGCCCGCAGGGCCTTGTACTTCTGCCTCAGCGCTGGTCTTCAGGCCTCCCTGCCTTGCCGGAAGCTCCATCCAGGCGCATTTCCGGGAGGAACTCCTGGGACTGAGGAGGCCCCTCCCGCCTTCCCTCTCTTCTCAGCTCTGCTCTTTCCGGACACCTCTGACTTTCTCCCTCCTCCCCGCAAATCCTTTCGCCTCTGGGATCCCCAGGACCCAGGGCTCCCCAGGGTCCCACCCCGCAGCTCTGCTCGGGTCCCAGGCAGGCCCTGCAGAGGGCCCTGGGCCACATGAGCTCCTGCGGCCAGCAGGTGACTTCTGCCTCCTTCATGAGCCTTCTGCTCCTGCCCTCGCCCCAGACCACCCGCCTCCACTCCCCCGCCCCCAAGCTGCCTCTTCAGTGTCCTCTAAGCCAGATTTCCATAGCAAATCTCTGCTTTTGTTTTGGGTTTTGTTTTGTTTTGGTTTTTAGGCCCACAGCTCCTTCTGAGCCTTGCATTGATCCTTTCTTCACATCCCCACTTGCCTGTCTCACACACTCTAAATTTCAGCCTCAGGTGAACTCTGCATTTCTTACCAGGGATCCATCATCCCTGCCCAGCCTGGCCCTGCACGCACCTGAGGCCCATATCATATGCCCTGCACACCAGCAGGATCAGCTGAACCTCATCCGGGTGGGGGAACCCACCACCGGGGCCCAATCCCTTCCCCTGAGCATCTCCACAATCATCAAAGCCACTCAGTACTTGCAGCCCGGCCACTGCATTCACGCCCAAGTTCTCTCTCCTTGAAACTTTGCTCAGCTTAGAACTCTTTCCCAGTGGGCAGCTAGGGTGAAGGTAGGATTCTAGGTGGGATCGACCTGCCTTTGGCACACAACCTTCTGGAATGGGTTTATATTTTTTTTTCCCTAGACAGAGCATGAAACCCCACCTCTTCAGCATTTCCCCCAGAGCACACGTGAAAAAGCCCCACCTCGCTCTGACTGGTGTTGTCGCTCCTAGGTATGTGACAGGGTCTCACTGTCATCCACTTTATTCCCTGCAAAGCTGCCCTTTCCTGTACGTGGCCTGTGCACTTGTCCTGTTTACCTGTGTCACTCTTTTCCTGTTCTTTAGTAACCATTGCTCGGGGCTCATGGGAAGTATCATTTCCCGGGGAACCCCTCAAATTGAGCAGCGCACCCTGGAAACCCTTTGAAACACCTTCTGTCAGAGCGCTGTGATGGGCTTTCCAAGGCTGAGCATAACCAGTCGGGCTGCACTGATGGGCAACAGTGTGCTCCCTGGAAACACAGCCTTGTGCGTGGCATGTGAGCTGAAGGACTCCTTGTCCCTGCTATGCTGTTCAACCTCTCTCAGCCTAGGATTCCTCTGGGCTCTGATGCGGGTAACGAGCATGCCTGTCTTGTACGGAATCTGCAAAGAGGAAAGGATTGCTATTTCAGAGTTTGTATTACACTTAGCCTACAGTGTGAGAGTGCGTGGGGAAGCCATCCACTTACCGTGCGGAACACAATGTTTTCATTTGCTTGGATTCTTGGCCCCTGGAGAATATTTGCTTCATGGTCTGATGAACTTTGCTGTGTACTTTTAAGGAAACTTGGTGATATTCAGAGGAAAGAGAAGGTGGTGCTCCCTAGTGATGGGCAGTCACGTGGAAGCCACCCACTGAAATCTGAATTACAATTTATGGACCGGAAAATATCCTTCCACATTTTCCCAGCCTGGCACCTGCCTTCCAACAGCCGTGTTTTCTGTCATTCTCCTTTTGTCTGTGTGGTGGTCTGGGCCTCAGAAGTCTGGGGAAAGGACTCAAATTACAGAATTAACAAAGGATGGGATGACTCTACATCATGTTACATCACTCGTACTTTTCATGTCCTTGTGGAAATACCCACCCCACTTTAGGGAATTTTGGAGTGGGACAGGTGTCCTTAGAGTTCGTTCTCTCCTCTCATAACCTTGTAGTAATGACCTGCTGGCCTTCACCTGGTTTCCAAGATTTCCATGTCCTTCCTATAACGTGTGCGGTGACATTTCAAGATGACCCATTACTTTTGACTCTCTCAGAATAATTCCTGGTTTTAGCCCCATGAAATGATTACCATTATGTTTCAAAATTGCTAAACATCTATTCTCGACAATCAAGGGCCTTTCTTCCCTGGTAAGCTTTCCCGAGGAGGGAAGTGATTAACATGGTTGCCTGCTCCCTGCATCTCGGATCACTTCCAGACCTGGATTCTATTCTGTTGTCTTTAATTCTTTTGGGGCAGAGTTATACATTCACCACACTGGAGACCTGCAAGTGGTCTCATGTGACTCAAATCCCAAATTCACAGGGAAACCACGATGTGGGAAGTGACCAGCTTGCCTTGACAGGAGGAATAGAGGCTGCGATGCAGCTGCCCTTAGGTCCTCTGTGTATTTCGGGTGCACCAGACACTTTGCAAGAGGAAGCAGCGTCATGGGCTTGCGCTGCCTAAAACACTAATCCAAGCAGACTGAACAGTTGATTTCAGTGAGTTCTTACATGTTTTCTTTTTCTATCATCTGCAGTTTAACAGCAATGCTCAGGATGTAAGCTGCTTTCAGCACCTGGTCCAAGCAAATGTAAGAAATAAGAAAGTGCTGAAAGATGCAGTGAATAACATCACAGCGAAAGGAATAACAGATTACAAGAAAGGCTTCAGTTTTGCTTTCGAACAGTTGCTCAATGTAAGTATCACTATCACAAGTATCACTATCACGTCTCTCTTGTTTATTATTGAATCATGGTGTCATATTTCCATATCCTAATAGTTACTCCTCTCTTGGGGTTCAATAACCACACTGTTTTTAACTTATTTAGAAACAGTTACACCAGGTGGACATAGGCAGTAAACATCTTTGAACTCTATATTTAAATCTAAACTTCAAGAAGAATGTACAGTAGGTATTTTCTTTCAGACCTTTCATTCCCACATTTTCTCCAGATTCTCATTGAGAACCTCATGTGTAAGTTAATGATCTCATTTCCTTTTGAATAAGTACACGCAAATTAGTTGGCCTGTTTAAATGTCTTGCTGTCTCCTCACCTCCATCTCTTCAGTCCTTACCTGGGCACTTGTACTTTCAGTCATCACTCGGGGATTAGGAACATTTTCATTTCAAATGGCAAGTTTGTATCTTTAAGACTGTGCTTCGTATATGAACACAGCCAAGTCCCGGAGCAGGAAGCCCTTCTCAGCCAGGGCTGCCCCAGCTCACCCGTGCCAACTTCCACTTTCACTGCCCACCCGCCCGGCCTGTTGCCTGCCCCAGGCTCCCCTGTGTTTCTCCTGCTGAGGACTGGTGTTTCCACACAGCCCTGTCCTCTGTTTCGTCTTTAACTACTCAAGAGCAAGAGCCATGACTGAATCTCCTGTCTCTCGTGAGGCACTGGTAATGACAGCGTGGAGATGGGGCTTTCCCGTACCTTGGCTTTCTCCTGTCCCTGTGGGGCCAGGAGGGCATGGACCTCAGAGTGGTGCTTGGGACTGGACATAGAAGCTCCCGCACAGGCAGCCACACGCAGATGCTGAGTGGCAGGTTCCTAATGGACTCAGGATCTATACTGATGTAGCAGAGCACTAGGCACCACTGTTGCAGAGGGAGCCTACCCTGTAATTCCTGCCCTGTCTGCTGTGTCACTGAATAAATGAACCTTTATATTGGGTCCTCACTGAAAAATCCCATTCTGTTGGTCCTGAGTGACTATTCTACACCGTTTGCATCACGCATTCCTTAACAGCCAGTATTTAGAGCGCACCCCCTATTTTCTTGCTGTGCTAGAGCTAGAATTAGAGAAAGAAACGAGACCATCTGTGCTCAGGAAGGCCCAGCATCACACCGCATGTGACTGCCATCCCAGTACAACTCAGAGTGTTTACTGGGTTAGAGTAGTGTTTCCTGGGTCAGAGCGTTTGCTGACACAGCACAGAGTACAGGCTCAACTGACAGGGAACAAATCTGAGAAGTCGGAATTACTGAGCATCTACAAAGTTGCAATGCGTTAACCTGGCTGAGAGGGAAGCCAGCAGGGGCAAGGACAGAGTGGAAGACTATGTGGAATCAGTGCGGGCCGAGAGGTGGCCAGGGACACAGGCAGGGCTAGGGTACACGCAGCTCAGTTTCAGGGGTGTTGGGTTTGAGGTCTTGCTATTCAACCGACACCATTCAACAAGCCAGGAAGAGGACAGAAAAACAGACATTCAGTGGGGCTGTCTCCAGGGGGATGACCACTGATGAATGTGCTTGCTCAGTGTTAGTAGCTCAGTAACAAAAGGTGACAGAGCAAAATTTCAGAATTCAAATTTCAGTAACCCTGAGGTTGAGATGTCTTTGCCCTTGATTAAAGGAATACAAACTTTAATTTTTAACAAGAGTTTTTCTTGCGTTGTAGCAGACCTTCCTGCACCTTGGCACCGATGATTCTCAGTGTTGTTACTGACCTCACCTCCTTTGCTCCTGCTCAGGGCACAGGGATTCCATGGCCAGGGGTCCCCAGTCTAGACTGTGGCCTCCGGGGCTGACCCACCCGTGGGGACACAGCAAGCCCAAGTTCCTTGCCAGTAGCTGACAAGACTTAACTCCCCTTGGCCACTCTGCCCTCTTCTCCACCGTTGTGAGTGACTTTACGTGTTCTCCGTTACTCACTAGGGCTCCATGTTCTGCTTTCTCCCCATCCCGTCAGATTTGACATCTTTTATTTAAGAATTTCCCCAAATACCGTGGCTTGCCTTACATGGAGTGGAGGCCACTTTGCCACTTCTTTCGAATGCTTCGACTCTTATTACCATACCGTTCCCTTCTCTGGTTCATGCCTGTCCTTGCATGATTGCCTTTGAAGTCACGGAAGCAAGTGTCAGATAGGATCAGGCATGAAGTCCCATGGTAACCTGTGAGTGAAGCGTCACATCTGTATTCAGGTAGAATTCCATGAAATGTTACCAGGTACATTGAGATGCAATTGCAAAGCAGTCTGTGTTGTGTGCAGGCTTTATAGATCCTGCGCCGTGCTCTGGCCACACAGGATACAGCAGACAGACAGGTGTGTTCCCAGATGCCACGCTACAATAAATACCAGCTCGGCTAATTCTAAGTTTATGGATGCAATCAATTTTTTGTCTCTCTCAGTGTGTTACAAGCCAGCTACGGTGATTGTTGTGACTGTGTGTTTCTTCACATAATTGCAAACCCATGGAAAACTTGCTGTGCTGTTGTTGCTCCACCACCAACCCCTGAAATGCCTACTTCTGGGGAAAACAACTCTGAAAACAAAATAGTTCTGAAATTTTCTTCTTAGGTGCATGCTCCAAGATCTGTTTTTCTTAGGAAAAGTTATTGTAATTTCATTTTGCACGCAAAATAAAGGGATCAGCAAGACCTAGTATGTTGTTATATTAACATTGGCATCCAATGATAATATTTCCACGGCGTCAATGAAGCCTCACTGGCTGTACTGCTCTCAGGCACAAGTCCTTCAGGAACACATTATCTTGCCCATTTTGTTGATAAAAAGTGAAGTTATCTGAGAAGTTGATTTTCATTAAGCACACCTTTAGGCACCTTTCCCAAACATACTTTGTTGGCATAAAATGTAACTTCCTGTGGAGTCAAAGCTGCAGACCGGTTATGTTGAAAGATGAGAACCATGCCAGAGTATGACAGACGGCCCGGTCAGAGCTTGTGTTTCCTGGATTCATCGTGGGTAGCTTTCCCTGCCAGGGTCTTATGCAGAGCAAAATGTTGTCTTCGCTCATTTTTACACCACAAAACGTGCTTACCATCTTTAAAAAGCAAGAGCATGGGCCGTCAGTAAGCTCATACACTAAAGTAGAATCAGTAATTGTTTAAAGATTGATCACATAAAGCCAGGACTATGCTGTCCAATATGACAGTCACAATTATATGTTGCTGGTGAATAATAGAATTCAGGTGTAAGATAAGATGAGGTATAAATGTAAAATATACCCAACAGTTTGGAGCTTTATTATGAAGAAAATAAATGTGTATTATCCCAGTAACTTGTCTGTTGATTTTAGGTTGAATTGATAATATTTTCAGTAATAACTAGGTAAAATGAGATATTTGAATCAATTATAGATGGGTATTACTCATCTTAAGATGGCTATTAGAAAATGTAAAATTATATATTAAGTTCACATTTATTTCTTTCTGCTAACTCTGAATGAGAGGGCTGACTTTTTCAATGAAGCTGTGAATTACAAATTTCTGTGGTCTCTCTCCCTCAGCATTTCAATAAATACCTTTCACAGTAGTAGAAAAGCTAAGATGATACTACCCTACCTCAAAGTCCAGCTTTTCAAGTTGTTCATTTCAGGGTTTTTTTTTTGTTACCTTTTTTGTTTTTGTTTTTGTTTTTTTTTGTCCCGACTCATTGTTCTCCCATGTACAATTCTTTCTGGAAATTTTCAAGTTGAAGAGGACTTACCTTGAGTTGAGTATTTCAGACTTAGGATACGTGTGGCCAGTCGAGGGAGGACAGGATGGGATTGTGGGAACAGGCTTAGCGTTCACAGAGGACGGGGGCATTGTCGCTGTGCCATGGGGAGCACTTGGGAGCTGGTCATCTTGCCAGTGTAAAGGTGAATAAAATAGATGACTAAGGAGAGAAGGGAGGGAGAATATTCTAATATATATGAAAAGGTGTGCACGGTCTTAGTTAATGCTCCTACTTTGGGCTATAAAGTTGTAAGGGCATGAAATTGACATACCTTCAATTTAAAATCCATTTACTGATCACTCATTGAGAGACTACTATTCGCTCGGTACTCTTCATGGCAGGGACACAACACTGAGCAAAATAGACAAAATTTGCAACTTTTATGGATTTTTTTATTCTATGGGGGGAAGACTATAAAAAACTTTATGCACACTAGATGTAAGAGAATGGTCTAAAGAAAAATGCAGTTCAGAGATTGTGATTGAAAGTGCAGTTGTGAAGAAAGCTGTCACCAGCAGGGTGACACTGATCAGAAACCCAAAAGAAGGGAGGCCGAGAGCTCTCCGGTTACCTGGGGTCTGGCAGGGATGGACATCTCACTTGGTACTTTCAGCCCGTGTTTGCTCTTCGTGTTGATTCATTTTCCCGGTCACTGTGAATACTTCTTTTCCCTAACAGTATAACGTTTCCAGAGCCAACTGCAACAAGATCATAATGTTGTTCACGGATGGAGGAGAAGAGAGAGCGCAGGAGATATTTACCAAGTACAACAGAGACAAAAAAGTGAGTGCCGCCTGACAGCATCGTCATCTTAGTATCTAGGTGGATTTAAGGAGAGAGCAGATGGTGGTGCTGAGGGCAAAACTTTCTGTTAAAAAGCTCTAGTTCCAAAACATGAAGTCACATAAAAAATATTCTCATGAGATACATAAGCACCCAGTGATTAATATATGGGTAAAATAATTCAGACTTTTAGGATCTATTTGATTCTTGAGTACAGATTCTAAATATAAAAATGTTATGAAAAGAAATCAGAAGAGGATGGAAAAGTAGAGGCAATTCAAGCTTTTCTTGGGTAAGATGCCATTTTGTGTTTAATAAATGTAGTACTACTCACACTTTCTAAATTCGCCACAAGTCTGAAGGCAGATGATCTTGTTTAAAATGTTACTGTGCTAGGAACACTCAACATGTGATCTCCTTTCCTAATATGTTTGAGGTATAGGGGATTATTTTTATAAAAGTAAAATGTTACCCAGCAGACCATTAGTGTTTCTTCATCTTGTGTAACTGCAGCTTTTTCCCTATTAATTTAGTGTCTTTGCAACTTTCCTTCTTCCCAGCCACTAACAAGCATCATTCCACTCTGATTCTCTGAATATGGCTGTTAGACTCCTCTGTGAGTGGAAACATGTAATGTTTTTTAAAAAATAAAATTAAAGCATAACAATTTATACAGCCTTAAAGTTTTATGCACTTTAAAAAATATCTGAAAACTACTCCCAGAATCCAGGTTTTCCCCCAAGCCTGTTGTTTGGCATTCATGTGGCTGCTGAATGGTTTGTTTGCATTCATTTTCATCCACATGAATTGGAAAAATCTTTCTGAGCCGACCAGGAGGCGCTGATTAATGAACCCTCCGCTACACAGCACAATTCAGCGAAGCCGGGAGGCTCCGAGAGTCGGGACAAAGTGTGTAGGTTCTTCTGTGGAATGTGTACTCTGGGGAATTGATCTACCTGATTACAGATAGGTATGGCTGTAAAATTGAGTCCACGGTCGTCTCCCTACAAAGCTGTTCCCAATTACAGCCCCTCTGCTCTCTAATCATTACCTGCTGCCCTGTTCCTGAGGGCTCACTGTGTGTACAAGACCTCCTAAAATGTGTTGCCGAGGCCAAAATGAAGCTTATCGCAGTCCAAACAAATGAGTAAAGCCAGACATGGGGTTGAAAGATAATTCCCAGCAGTAGCGAAGTCAACTGTGTTTGATTCTGTGGAGAATAGCAATGGATTGCTTAGCAGTGCACACTTAAAGATTTCCTCTCTGCTTCATTTTCGGAATTAATAAAAAAGACATTTTACATTAATAAATGAAGACTTCAAAGTACCTAGTAGAATGAGAAGAAAATAGTGTATCGTGGGATAGTAATCAAAGAATATACAGCTAAAGTTAATTTTAATCCACTTAATTTTATGTAATTTAGAGAAAGTTTTTCTTATGTTGCATTCAGATCTCCACTAGAAATACCCTGTAGTCGATAAAAGCTTAAATAAAGTCAAAAGTGATAGAGTATGCATTTGTGTTTTATATAGTTAGGAGGAAATTTGTCAGTTTCTCAACAAATAGTAGTGAAAAAATTTCACAAGAAGGAAGTAACCCATTGTTTTCTCTGCTGTCTTTCTGCCTGGCCTCTCCATCAGGTGTAAATGAAATCCTTTAAAGGAGAGCTCAGACAAATGATAATGGAGGACATTTAATTGACACGGTATATAATACTACTTAGTAATAAACCATTTGTCAAAAATGCGCAGTGCAGATACTTCTGGGTGCACTCGGCATTTTCTAAAAACTTCAGCTTTGCAATGGGAGCTAGTGCTGCACTCCTAAAACGTACACGGTGCTCTTTCTGCTGGGGACTCCTGAGCCGAAGCCCCAGAGTCCTCCTCTCACTCACCCCCACCGGACCTGTTTCCTCTTCATTTCCCTTCTGGATTTCCATGTTTCATTTTAATCACCTGTTGACGTCTTATATTGACCGTCCCTGTCCAGTTTCTGACCCACGATGTGGGCTTAGTGTAAGTTTGCAAGGCTGCTTGTGTGTCCTGAGAAGACAGTTCTGGGCTTGATGCGTGACAGTTTCTCAGTACTAACACACAGTGGTCATCTCATTAAGCTTGCAGCAAGTGTGCTTCTGTGACTAACTGTAAGGAATTCATAAATGCTAGAAAAATCTACACCTTGTTCTTTGTAAACGAGAGGATGGTTAAAAGGGAGATTATTCTTTACAGCGGGACTGTGGAGTACAATTGATACAGAGGTCCCATTCTCCCGTACGCCACCTTAGAAGTAGGAGCAGGGAGGGCTGCAGGGGATACAAAGATCGTCGTGACAGTCCCTTTCCGATCACCCTCATCAGACCAGTGAGCGGTTCCTAAAGAGGATTCTCATTGTCAGTGTCAGGAAAACCTTTGTCATTTCTCAAGAACCTCTGCAGTCATTCTGCGGCTTCAGTCCTGACCCTTCGGCTCACCATCCTCTGGACAGAACCCCAGATTGCTTGGAAATGAATTGGGCCCAAAGCCCAGCCATGGCGAACCTTTAGAGACCGAGTGCCCGTACTGCAACCTCAACCCACTCATTTATTGCAAAAAGGCAACGCTGCAATCAAACCTGAATACTAGGGTTATAGTTTAGAAGAAACAACTGTTACCTGATGCTCAGCTGCTGGGGTGACTTATCTCCTTGCTGATGGAGAGGGCTCTGTGTGCCTGCTGTGGTCATGGGTTCATCATCACTGCCACAGCCTGCTCCTCCTCCATTAAGTATGACCAATGTATACGTAGAAAGAAGGAACCTGAAACTGCCTCCCTATGCCCTGATAATGCAAGGGTAATTTATTATAACCGTGAGCAGAAATCCCTGTTCTTGTCAGTCCCTCGGTAACTCCCAGTAGATAAACTTCTGTAGGGTACCTGACATTTAGAGCATGTTGCCCTCCTAATAGTAGGGTTTGTTGCTAAACAGAGTAAAGGGATCCAAACAAACAAAAATGCCAAGTCACTCCTCTAGAAAGGCCTTATTTGGGGAGCTGAGGGCCAGTGTCCCACTAAGGGAAATGTCACCGCTCTGAATTCTGGTGTTTTGATGTAGGAAGAAAACAGTTTAGCCTTTGTTCTCATCTTCATCATCATAGCTGATTCTTATGAAGCTTTATATTTCCCTGTGATATAAATGTTTTATATCTGTTACTCTGCTCACTGCTGAAAGTCATATCAAAAATATTGACACAGTTATCATTGTCACTGCCCACATTTTGGAAATTTAAAGGCCAGACTTAGGAAAGTTAAATAATCAGTTGAAAATCAACAGCTGCTGCAGAATGCAAATAATCACTAGCTTGAATTTCATAACCCGCTCCAGCTTCCCGGCTGCCATGAGTCTGGGCTTCCTCCCGGACAACATTTCTAATTGTTATTTGTCTCCTGGGAGTCTTCTTCCCAGCAGAAAGTGGGGCTTTGCTCCTCCTGGGCTTGCAGGGGTCCCTTGCCCACAGCTTCTGCAGGCCAAGTTGGGTCAGTGGGACTTAGGGGCTGCATGCACCTTTCAGATCCCGGGGCTGCAGGAAATAAATTAAGTGGGGAAGTTGGCTGCGAATCTTTTATTTATTGAACGATGCTAAAAAACTAGAAGCCTAAGCTATTCAAACACTTTGAGTTTCTGTCTGTTTGTGAAGTATGGAAACCACTGTGGGATTTTCTCCTGAAATATTCAGCTCCGTCTCGTATTTTGATAGGCTTGATACCAAAATTTTCGGTACACAGAGTACATTAGTAAGATCCCATCTCTGATGTCATTTTTCCAGCATGTTTCAATAGCTGAAGTTTTTATTTTAGTTTTATTGGCTTCCTTGCTTTACAGACTCACTTCCATTATTCTTTGGAGACTTGCCTATTGTAAATTAAACTTGAACTCTAGATAGCTGATAATTGTGAAGTGACAGTTTCCAGTAACTGAGTTCGGCTAGGAAACAGATTCCTATGGCCTTTCAAAAGGTTGACCCTCTGGCTTTGGACAACTCTTAATTGAAGAAAAGTATTTTAGTCTTCAATAAACAAGATAAGAGACAGATTAGCAAACTTCAGAACCATAGGATAAAGTTAGAAAGCAGTGATATAGGAGGAACAAATCGGTAATGCACTTCAAATATTCAAGTTTGGTATTAATTAAAAGTTTTCTCGAGGGCTGGAGATTTAGCTCAGTGGTTCCACCACCTGCCTCATAAGCGCAAGGACCCGAGTTCCATCCCTAGTACAAAAAAAAAAAAAAAAAAAAA
>NW_022900916.1:4019110-4056448 GCF_012274545.1 Fukomys damarensis
AACCCCAAAAAAAAAAAAAAAAAAAAAATCTCCAATCAGGTTGGCCAGGCTGGTCATCAAGTTTGAATTCTTTAAGAGAAAATTTCATTTTTTTAAACAACTGAAGGTAAATTTATGTACATTTACAACTAATAATAAAGACAGATTCTTAGTTTGTGTCTAATTGTATTAAATCTGCTCCTTGGATTCCTATTACTTTAAAGAATATGATTGTAAGTGTGAATCAAGAATTCCAAGCTCTGCTTCTATGCTATAGAAGTAATAGAAGATGTAAATAATATAAGTATACTAATATACTTCATTTTTTTCCTGAGAATTGTATTCCTTTCCAGTGAGCATGTCTGCAAAATACAAAACAAAAAGATTAAAATTTACCATGATACAAAATAATGAAAGAGCTGAGTTGATGCACTGAGGGAGGAGCATCCAGTGTGGTCTGGGCTCCGTTTGTCCCTCGTGACCATGAACGGGGCTGGATGACTGACGGCAGGGCCTATCCTCAGTCCCTCGGGAAAGTAGGGAGCTCTCATCCAACTGGACCCATTCTGCTGAATTTCATTAGCGGGGGCTACCACACTGGGTGCTCAGTTATGCACTCTTGGAGCTGCTTCAAACCAAGCCAACATGTAGTCTCTGCTGTTTCCCACATCACTTCTGTTGAAGACCTGCTCTTCAGCACACGAGGTTGTCCACGGACGCTGTTTATTCCTGTGCTGGTCTCGTGTGACCTTATGATGAAAATGTCACGGGAGCAAACCTTTTGAGACAAGAACCTACTAAAGTCATACATGGTATTTCGGGAACATTTAAGTAATTTTCTAGCAACATTTCACCCAGAAGATTGCCAGGGCTCATTTGTCACATGAACCCTATGTGTGAGTATTTCAAATGTGCTGCTAGGTGTGAGCGAAACAGTTTTCCTCCATAGCAGCTGAGTTTGCCATGATAGAGACATATTAGTAAGTAATGTGCTGACTCAAAAGTTCTGATGAAATATTTAGCTTGCTTACTAGCTATGTACAATTTTGAATTATTTCGTACTTGTGCAAGTTGTTTCTCTGCAAGTTTGCAAGTACACAACAAAGACAACTCTACAAATATACATCTTTGAGAATCAAATCTGTCTTCAACCTAAAATTACACGTACTTCACACTCTTTATTTTCCTATTTCTCCAAAATTATGACTAAAGAAGAACTATAAATTTAAAGGAGGAGACATCAGTAAAGCTGTGAACAGCAATTATCTCTGGGTTTCAGCCTCTGAAGTTTAGAATTAGTTCACTGGCTTTCCCACATGGGGGCGGTAAAACAGCACAAACTACGAGCAATGAACCCAATTACAATTCCAAGTGGAAAATTATTACATGCAGATTTTTATAAAATTTAACCAATTCTTTATCTGCATGCAATATAAAATGTGTAATGCAAATGTTTATGAAATCAAAGAAGTTCAAAGTCTTCTCTAAGACTTCGCATAATTATCTAAAATGTACAGAGTAAGTCAAGTTCAGCAGTGGCTCAGCACCTGGGAAAAGAACCATTTTCATATTGATTTTTCACGTGTAAGGTTTGAGAGTCTTGCAGTAATCTTTTTCCCAACTGTTTGTGTTTATAAAATAATTTCAGAAAGTAGTAAAATGACCCATATAATTTATAAAATTGTTAAATTTACATGTGAATACATAAACCGAAGAGAAAAGAAACACCTGGGCTCTGCTAGGCTTTGGAAGTTTTGTAATAGCAATACCGAAACGTAACTGTCTGAACCAGGAAAAGAACGTTGCTCTTCTCAGCCTTAAAATTTTAGGAACCACTGGGAGAAAAATTTCAGAAAAATATTGAGTCATTAAAGAATGCTGACTGCTGCTAGGTAAGTGAAAATGGAGAAAAGAGGTACTGCAAATTAAACACTAATAATATGCAGGTGATCGGGCAGCATTTAAATAGCCCAGGTCCTCTGTGACAGAGGAAGAGATGGTTCAGCTTATATAAAACCTATAGTTAAAGTTCCGACCCCCAGGTCTGTCCCCAAATTCTTCATTTTGACACCTCCGAGGCTGTGGGTAGACAGACAGGGAAGTCTAGCAGAACTTTGTACTAAGACAGATAAAGCTGTGAGTCTGTTTCCCTCTGGGCCGAGAGTTGAGAACAATTCAGTGTGTGCTTGGACTCCTTGGATAACTTCAGCGGAGATCATCGCAGGGTGCGGATCTAAGTGCTGGCCTCGCAGAGCGCGGCTGTGGTCATTTCGGGTGCTCTTGCTCCTTCACACTGACAAGTGTCTGGGAGAGAGGCTGCCTGGCGGGGGACGTGAGGGACAGCTGTGCTGCTTGCACACCCGAGGCAGGTCTCCTCCGGGCCTCCGAGCCCGCACCCGGGTGCTTTGTGGTGGCCCTGCCATGTTTTCCTGGCTCCAGTGTGACCTTGGAAGATACAGCTGTGGAGCCCAGGATCAGTTAGGGCGACCGTGCTGCTCGTAACAGAGTCCCCGTTAGGTCTTCAAAACGGATGGACAGACGCCCCCGCCGGTGACCCGATGGAAGGAGTCAAGAAAATGAAACCGTTGAGTTTGGAGGGAAAACGCCTGGAAAGTGTAGAAATAAAGGAAAGAGAAAGAAAACCAGCAAAGGAGAAGCCGCGCACTCACCAGCCGTTCCCACTGTTGACGAGGTCCTGTCCTTCGTCCCTGACAGTGTCCAAGTGACTACAGCTCAGCCACATCTGGGCTTGAATACAGCGAGCCCCTCTGGGGCTCAGGTCACCCCGGTGTGCGCCCGGGACCGAGGGAAGACAAACAGCTGTGGTGACATGTGCTGTGTATTAATGGGCAAAAGACAAAAGGGAGAAAACAGGCAGAAACGTCAGTTGTGGGGAGGGAGCGAGGCTACGCCAGCTTTTCTACAAGAAATATACCAACATCACGGCCCTGTGGGCTCATATTCAATATCCCCGTAGTGAGCGACCCAAGCTAGCGGGACCCGGGGTGCTCATTTAAAGGTGGCACCTGGAACAGGTGTAGGTCAACGCTTGGAGCAGGTGCAATTTCTCTCCAGCGCCTCTCTGAATCTTTTCCGGTACCAGGGGTCGAACCCAAGTCCTTGAGCTTGTGAGGCAGGCCGCAGAACCACTGAGCTAAATCCCTGGCCCTCCTGAATTCTTTACCCAACTCAGCCTGTCTCCTCCAGGTGAATTACCTGCAAATTTGCTTGGATTTAGCGTATGGGTTTTACTTTGGCTGTTTTATTTTGCTCTTCGGTTACATTTGCGTCAGCCGAGTGGATTCATCCTTTGTTTCCGCCTCGCGCAGGTTCGCGTGTTCACGTTTTCCGTGGGTCAGCACAACTACGACCGAGGCCCCATCCAGTGGATGGCCTGCGAAAACAAAGGTGAGAGTGCCTCTGCCCGCGCGTTCTAGGAGAAAAATGTCTTGCCATTGTCGCTGTGTGTGTGGCATCGTTTCGCGTGATCTAAAGTTGTGAATAATTTGTGTCAGAATGAAGCAGAAGTGCAATTCTGATGACGCTTTCCATAGAGAAAACAAACATCACAGATTCTGACATGAGTCTTACATTGTAAGAGTTTCAGACATTGACCGTAAGACTTTAAACTCATAAAAGATACATTCTGTTGCATGTTAATCACTCAGAAGGGATATTATTTTATATGGAGAATTAGGAATGAAAGAATACCTGAATTTTATATAATTTATATACAACAGTGTGACGCATGTGTATGGTTTTTTCTCTGAGTAGCTAAATTAATTTTTTTAAATGCCTCATATATTCCTAGATAATTTTAAGTTTCACGCAGTGTGCCCATATTTCCTTTGTATTTAGAAAATGTATAATATTTGAAAAATAAATTGGGAAGCCATAGCAACAAGAGGAACTTGCCTATATTCAGAAAGTTATCTTTAGAAAGGTATTTTATATGCATATTATCATTGCATAAGTTTCTGCATCTTTTATAATTCATCTGGTGAATTATAGAATCTTTTGCTATCTAAGAAATATAGTACCATTTTCCAAAAAGCTTATACGGTTGTGAATATTTGTTAATCTGAATTCATTTTTATTTATATTTTCATTCTTGCTCAGTGTAGAAGTGAAAAGAATATCCTTTTTTTCCGTATAAAGCATAAAGTGATTTCTGTAGCTCTTCATTATGATGTAATATCTGTATTTATAATGTGTGTGTTTCAGGATATTACTATGAAATTCCATCCATTGGAGCAATAAGGATTAATACTCAGGTATGATTGCTTAAGTCTTATTTAAATTATTTTTTCAATATTCAAGAGTTTCTTTTACAATTTAAATATGTCCAGTGTGCTGAAAGCAGCTGAAAATGAAAGTAAGGTCCATAATAGTAGGTGTATTGAAATCATGCATATCGTGGGAATGTATTGGTCATTTCAGGATTCCCAGTATTTCCAAGCATCCAACATTCAAGGTAAAAATGAGTATGAGTATGAGAATATTGCTATTCTCATGTGTTAAAAACGTCATGAGAAATGAATAAAGTCATATTGACCAACAGTCTCAGGCAACTCGAACTTGATTGTCACGAATCATGCAGATGAATTCTTAATCGTATGGAGTCCTTAGCAGTCGTTATTCTGGACAGATTTATAAGCTCCTATTCAGAATGAGTGACCACCTCAGGTGTTCCGACCTTAAATTGGAGTTTCAAGGAAGTGATTTCTCTAATGTTTAGAGGAAAGCAAGTCTGTTAAGTAAATTTTGCAGAATTCAGTAATTAAGCTAACTTAAATATATACTACTCTAAAATATTCACAAGTCACTATTTAAAATCTTGGTTAATTCTAAATGTAGCTAAGAATCTACAAGACAGACGGAGCCATGGTCTAGTGGAGGCAGGCTGGCCTTTGTGGAACTGAATGACGAGGGCTTTGGGTGCTGAGATGAAACAGCACTGCGTTTGGGCCTGATGCCAGGAGTGGGCACAGCATTCCATTTATTTTTTGATATGATTAAATGTCGTGTGGAATTGCAGCCAAAAAGTCTGGGATATGAAAGCAAATCTGTGGCTGCTTTATCATTTCAAATTTGTTCGATTTCACACAGTAAACCACAGATCCTTAATAGTTTAGGTCAACATGAGAACGTTCACAAGGAACATATTTCACTTAGCATTGGGAATTCCACTTGTTACTGGGGAAAACCTGGAATGAATATATTGGATGAATAAATTATATAGTGGTGATTCAGGGTGCATAGGAATACCACTTATGGAATGCCCAAAGTAGCAATTTAGTGATCATACTTCTCCCTCTCTCAATAATCTGCTTCTGCATTCATATTTAACACTAGATTAACTTTTTCCTTTGGAAGCTTTTTTAAACACACAGCATCCCCAGTTTTAAACCATAAGTTTTTCTTCTTGTACAAATAGGAATATCTGGATGTTCTGGGAAGACCGATGGTTCTAGCAGGAGAAAAAGCTAGAAAAGTCCAGTGGACTAATGTGTACTTGGATGCGCTGGTAAGAGTTTGGGGTACTGAGCTGGAGATTGTGCAGAATGGCTTTTCCCTAGATGAATTTCTCCTTTACTCTTCAAGGAGCCCTTCCTAAAGTTCTTTGATCACAGAGGTCTTCACTAGAATTTAGAGAACTGATTAAAATTCTAGATTTGTATGAAATAGAGAACCACAAAAGTAATGTTATTTTGCATTTGATATACTGAGAACGTAGAATCCCTAACATTGAATCATAAAATTCTGACACCGGTAACTTCATAAATTTTTAATGTAAAAGAATAAAGCCAAAAGTAACGTGGAAGAGAACCTATTCATGAATTTTGAAGACAGTATTTTTCAAGTACACGTCAGCTAGTAGAAATATGTATGGCTCGCACAACCTTAGGCAGATTCACCAGAATTCAGAAGTACATTCAGTTAGACAAGCAAAAATCTCTCCCTGCCCTGAAATCAGCACAAACCTAATCACCTCTTCGTATAAAATCCCTGCTTTTAATTCAAACCCAGACATCTGTGTGGAAATAAGACTTTGAGATGATGGTTGTGGTGTGTGAGAATGTGTGGAATGATCCACTGCATGGTTGTTTTTTCAGTGCAGGAACCCATCATACTTCAAAACAGCAGCTCTTGGCCGGGGGACATTTCCCTCCCTGAAAGCATCTATAGACATCTCTGAGTGTCCTGGCCCAGGGGTAGGGCTTATAGCTGGCATCTAATGGAGAGAGGCCCGGGGTTCTCCTAAATTTCCTGCAATGCCCAAATGACCTATCCCTCAACCACAACAAAACATGATCCAGAGTTGAGAAATCTTGGATTGATATTGCTTTTGTTTTCCTGACACGAAAGTGATAGATATTTAATTACATCGGTTAATGTTTATCCATATGCTTGGTCGTACTTTGAAGGCTTTCTTAACAATTTACTGAAATCACATATTGGAGAAAGCCAAAATACTAAGCCCTGCAAAGTAAATGCTGATTCAATAATACCCTCTTCCCTACTTGGAATCCAATTATGTGTTGTTCTTTCTGTCCTAAATGTAGTGATGAACCCAAAGGGCAGAATGAAATCCATTTAGAATTACTTATCATTTGGTCCTTAAAAAGTAAACATATACAGGAAGTTAAAAGGAAACAGGCACTGTTACCAGCAGCCTTGCATGCGATGGAAGATAAAGAGCAGCTCACTCACCTCGAGTCCTAGCTGCAGTGCCTGCCCAGCGTTCCTTCTTGACGTCACTTGTTTATTTAAGGTCACGTGGTCATCGGAATCTGTGGCCAAATGCTTCCCCCTTCCAAACCCATCACAGAACAGTGTATACCAGGGGACTCGATAATCATGGCCTGTCGAGTTTCCTATGACCAAGGGTTCATTAACCAGAGCATCTGCGCTGCTGGCAGGGTTCTTCCTGATAGCAGAACTGACGTTAGGAAATGTCCATTTTACAAGCTGGAACTAAATATAAAATGAGGGCCGCATGATTTGGCCGTTCAGTGGGCACATGGAAGTCTTTTTTATTGATTTGGGAATGGTGTGACTCATCATGTACTTAAATTATTTTTATTTATTTATTTATTTATTTGGGGGATTTTTTTGAGACAGGGTCTCACTATGTAGTTGACACTGCCCTGGAACTCACCGTGTAGTCCAGGCTGGTCTCAAACTCACAGCGATCCTCCTGCCTCAGCCTCCGGAGTTCTGGGATTACAGGCGTGCGCCACCACGAGTGGCTCTTAAGCTATTTTTATAAACAGATACATACTGCATATCGAAGACTCAAAACACACGGTGTCAAATAAAGTTTTGTTAAAATAAAAAGGTACATTTCAGGACAAGATGTAATAAGTGTAATTTGGAATATTCAGTGAGCTCTGGCTTTACAAAAGAGGCCATACATTTGGGGTAGAATGGGACAGGAATGTTTTAAAATTTTTGACGTTTTTAGATACACATATGAGTTTTCTGTAATTGATAGTAAGAAGTAAGCTCTAATTTAAAATTTGTGTGAGGAGAAGGAATAATCCTGTGTTCACCTTTTGGGATGCTAGGACACAAGGACTGAAAAAAGCCTAGGAAAATAATTGTGGAGGTTCTCAATTTATTTGGGAGAAAAGTGAGTAAAATATGGAGAAAAATTTTATGAAAATAGATGAGCTCTGGTACATAAAAATGAAATCTGGAGACAGGAAATTTATCTGTTTCTTGTTTAATTTCCTGAAGTGTGCCCAGTGTCTGGGAGTATGGTAGACTTGTTTCGTCCTCTTGATTGATGAGGGCGATCCTAGAAGCTGAGTTCCACAAAGGAACTCAAATGTTAGCAACCTCAGATCTCATTTTAGGGCACATAGGACCATTTTGTAAGAAGCCTGTTATAGTACTTTGTACAAATGCAAAAGCGATGCAAAGAGAAAGACTGTGTTCATATACATCTTTTTTTAAATCATGGTGACATTTCAAAAACTACACAAATAAATTATAACTCAAACAGGAATCTCTCCAAAGTAATCTTCACTGAATATTAGCTTTAGAAGTTACTCTCCATCCTAACATTATTGAGGTGGAAGGTTTTCACTGAGAATATGAATTTGTGTGATTAAAGATATTTTCATTAACCTCCTCTTAAAACTAAATGGAAAGCTAATAGGTTCAACATAATGCACCTGCCTACCAACTACTTGTGGTTGTTCCTTCATTTTCTTTATCTAAAACAATTTTGTCTTATGTTTCTGGAAGCCTTTTCTGATTGTCCCAACTCTCTAAATTAGTGTCCATTGTTTCGGGGATCACCATGGGCACAAATGTGAACCACAGCCTTTTTAGGAATGTTCTCCATAAGTCTATGCTGTTTTTAGAATCCAAACAGAGTTGGTGACAATTTGGTTTAAGACTGTTTTTCAGAAGATCACTAAATATTTTTCCAGTTTGGCGAATTTGCTATTTCCTTAAGAAATGATTTTGTTGAAAATGTTTGACATGAAATAATAGGCATGCACACACACTCACACACACAACAAATGCACACACACACATACACATACACTCTGGCAGGAATATAAAAGCAACTATTAATACTAATCTCCATAGATTCATTTAATATATGAAATTATTTACATAGTGATTAATAGAATGGCATTATTTCTCTTATGCTACAGCTAGGATTTCCTAATTAACATCTGCAGTTCTTTCTACATTATTTTACTGTATTAAAATATATTTATTCTGGGGGAATACTTAGAAGTAATATTGCTACTTTTACATGATAATATTGATCTAGAAAATTCTAGAAAGACAATATCAGTAGTATGTTTCTATTTATGTTATTCAACTACCCATTTGTGATATAGCTTGAAAACTTTGGTGTAGCATCAGAAGCTTAAGAATGAAGCCACAAAAGTGGAATAAATCATTGTAAATTATTTTAATACCATTATGATTGTGGGGAACCATGATCATAAATGAACGTTCCCTACAAAAAAAAAGGCTAAGAATGGGCAGACTAAATGCAAAAATGAGAGACTCTGTGTTATTTCTGTAAGTTTATTTTATTTTGTTTAAGTTATATGTAATTCTCACTTAGAATATTATTTTAGGCATTGCATTCTTAAATAATTGCATAACTAGTTGTATTAATTTCAAGACATTTTATTGACTTTTCTAAAAATAAACTAATAGTTATTAAAACTTGTCACTACAATTATAACTTGAAGTCTCAGATTTCGGAGGCCAGTGCAGTAGGACAGAGTTGAAACTGTGGTTCATTTGTCTTTTCTCTCTGTCTGTTTTTAGGAACTGGGACTTGTCATTACTGGAACTCTTCCGGTCTTCAACAGAACTGGCCAGTCTGAAAATGAGACAAATTTAAAGGTTAAAAGTTAATTGATCAAATTAATAATAATAAATGATAAACTGGGACACTGCAACTCAAATGTGCACAGGGCCCCATCTGTGGCTGGAGGCCAATGGCCACCGCTGCTTACTGAGAGCTCCGGGAAAGAGAACCCCAAAGGCTGACTCTCGGCGTCCTGGCCACGCAGAGTGTCTCTGTTTAACGGTGCCCCGTGAGAACACAACAGTAGTGTGTGCACATTTTAAAAACCTACTGGAAACATTTATGGAGTTCAGAAAATATCAGAAGTCCATAGCGCTCTTTGCAGCAGATGTACATAGATATATACTTACAGAATCCTATCTCTTCTGCCCCCCAAACAGTAGATATTTTAATAATCCTGTAAGTTATAGGTCTGATGTATGGCTTTTGTCTAATTTTTAAGATGTAGGAAAGATACTTCATGAGTAAAAACACTTCATTTCTGTAGCACTGGTAATATTGTTAATGCAGTAAAATGCCACCTCTTGAACATTGTGAATCGTTACAAAATATCTTGTACCTATTTTCTCATTTGCTTAGTACTTTTGATTTACACAGGATTGCATCCCTATTTCTTAGCTTGATTCCAAGAGGTTGACTGCAGAAGTTGTGTTCAGTTTAATACTAAGTACTTTATGAAGTAGGTGATACTCCCTACTTAAAGGGATATGTATTTCTGGTTCATGGCTTAATGAAGTCCATTGTGCTTAGGCATTGTTTTCTCAGTTATAAATCTCAACCGAATTCTTTATTTTAATAAGATAGCCATGTAAAACATTAGTTATTTTTCCTTGGGGGCCATTACCATTCTTAAATATCTCTGAGTCCTAAATATTGGAGCTTGAGAAGATTGTTGTTTAAATCCTTCTCATGTGTGTTCGGAATTTTTATATTCAGAATTTTTATATGAGATAGGGTTTCACTAAGTAGCTAGGCTGGTCTGGGCCCACACTTTATATATGTTTTCTATTTTAAACTCAGTCATCAGGAATTCATGTAAGCTAAATAATAATGGTGATAAAATTGCAGAAAATAAAGCTGAGAATCGTTTTAACTGACAACAAATCTACCTCATCTTCATATAAATATTTAAGTGGCCATAGACTATAACCACTATTATAGTAAAGCCACAAACATATACCACAGTTGTGCAGAAACATATAACTTTTGGTATAAAACACACTGACTTCTTGCCATCTTCTCATAGAATCAGCTGATTCTGGGTGTGATGGGTGTCGATGTTTCTTTGGAAGATATCAAGAGACTCACACCGCGCTTTACAGTAAGATGCCCTTGCTCTTCTCATAGCCTGTCCTAGTTTTGAGCTGTGTACTATGTTAGCTCATCCATCATGCCTTTAGTAATTCTCAGAAATTAGGTGCTGTTGCTTTAGCAGAAAACTAAGTGTCTAAAAACATCTTGAAAATACCATATACAGATTCCATGTTGCATGCTATAAAATGTGTTTTTAATAAATAATTTAAATAAATAATTTTTCTAAACAAACTAATGCATTTCTGTGACTCAGGACATCTATAAATGCTTTTTGCTTTTTTTTTCAGCTGTGTCCCAATGGCTATTATTTTGCAATTGATCCTAATGGTTATGTTTTGCTGCATCCAAATCTTCAGCCAAAGGTATGTATAGACTGTGTTCACAGTGATTCATACTTGGCAAACTTAGTGCTTCTTGTCCTTGTTCGGATTGTCACTTTAAGATTCTCTATGTAGCATTAAATACAAAGGAATAGTCTGCAGTGTGATTCCTTGATGACAAGACTACAGCTGATACTAAAGAGAAATGTGAAAACAGTTTTTATCTTTTCATAGCAGTTAGAGGAGCTAACGCTGTTTCTGCACAGATGGCCACTGTCGCCTCCTGGGCTTGGTCCTCACAAACAGCACTGGCGGGCTTGGCTGCAGCTGCGGGTGGGGGTGCCGCACACCCCAGGGACCCGGGGCCCATGGTCCCATCCTCCAGTGCGCTCCTTTTCACTTCCTCTCCTGGCTTTCCTTCCACTTGGAGGCAGGCTTGGAGAGACGTGTGTCAAGCTCAGTAGGCAAAGACTGTGCGGTGAGCCTCAGATTCGGACCGTGTTTTACTCTGTGGGTTAATCTGGAAGTCAGGAAATTCTGCTGATCAGCCATTTGACCCTCATCCTCATGCCTGCTTTCCCAAGATACACACAGTGTTCCCAAAAAATGTCTCATTTGACTCTTTTCACTTTTCTTTTCTGGTACCGGGGACCAAACTTGGGACCTTGTGCTTGCAAGGCAGGCAGCGGCGCCACTGAGCTAAATCCCAGGCTCTCCGTCCACTTTTCATTGTAGCTTGGTGAGGCATTAATGACAAAACTGATTTAGCTAGCTGTAAAATTAGGCAACATCCTATATAATCACAATTTTATAAATATCTTTATGTTCTTGTTTAACTTTGAAGATACATTAAACCATGCAGACTTCCTTATGTACTGCCCATTCATCAGAAGCACAGGAGTATGTGTGTACACACACACACATACACCCACACACTCGTGTACTTGTGGCCTTTAAATATTGTTCAAATCAAAAATTAAGAGCCGCTAGGGCTGGGATTTAGCACTGCCCCTGCCTTGCAAACACACAGTCCTAAGTTTGATCCCTGGTACCAAAAAAAGAAAAAAATTAAGTGCCATTGTTGCTAAGTATAAAACTATATTATATAAAATGCATTACTTTAATATATGCTAAAAGATTAGACATTATACTTAACTTCCCTATTTTGATTTTTCCTACTTTTGAACATATTTTCATTTAGTCCATGAGGGTGTGAAGATCGGCTTCACAAATGTAGCTGGTGATCATCCTCCCATTACTTTTTAATATATTACTTTCATAGAAATGTACCCTAGCTACTTTTTGTGTTATTAAAAACTATCACACTTCCCAAAAGCAGGTCATATTAAATTCCTCTTAATATAATTGTTTATAGCCAGCTAATTATCCTAGAATTTATGCTGTAGTTGAAAACATTTATATCTTTAAATATTAAAGAAGGCTTAAATTTTTGCATTATGTTTGGTCTTTGTATATTGAAAGTATTTTAAATAATATCCTCCTAAGTAATCTAAAAGCAATAAAAATATGAAGTGTTGAAATGTGCAAAGGATCCCTACTTTTCTGATTGTAGACCTTATCCTTCCTCTCTGGGAACTAAAATACATTGTAGACAAAAATTAATAATGATAGAAATATATGTGTGAGGGAGATATATAAATCCATAGTCCAATGGTAATAGCAGTTTAGATTGTTTTCATGGCAAAAAAGAAGAAATAATTTGAAAAGATTTTCCCCATTCACCCTTTTCTAATGACCAACATTATATATGTGTGTGTGTGTGTGTGTGTGTGTGTGTGTGTGTGTGTGTGTGTGTGTGTGTGTGTGTGTGTGTGTATGTATGTATGTATGTATTATCTTATTACTGCTTGAATGATGTTAGTACATATTTCACTCATGTTTGGAATAATCAATTCACCAACTTCATAAAATCACACAAAAAATATAAATTTTGTAGAACTGTTCATGAAAGTTTAGGTAAAATTAGCATTTCATATTTTAGTGTAGATTTTATTAAAAGAAGCATGCAACAGAAAGACATTTCAAAAAATACTGACAATTACCAAGAGAAAACAAATCTGTGTAATCATGTGCTATTTTTTCCTGAAACTTGTTCGTGAATTTTCATGCTTCCCAGGATAAACGCTATGGTTCCTATTTCTTGGGTAAAAGTGCATGCTATGCAGATTTGTACAAGAACCTCACAAAAAAGATGACACAAGGTGTCTGAGAAACTGAAAAATACGGAGTCAATATAGTAGCAGATGCTCTGCTAACGAAATTATTCTTTCATCAATAATTCATCACTAAAAATGAAAGAGAATGAAGTCCGTCCATAGTGCTCATTATTATTTGATGAGGTAGAAAGATAGTGTTCTGCGAGTATGCACTCCTTGCTCAATATCTTGTATTTCCTTCCTGACATTATAATCTTATTTCAGAACATTTCATTATATTGCTGTGTTTTGCATGAGGATATCAGTAAATGGAGTAACTATGAACTTCTTACATACCTGACTTTCTAGGGAATCGTTATATTATCAAAATATACTATTACCTGAATTTTTTGATAATGTGGCGTTTGAATTCTGGCTTACCTCAAAATGCAGTTTATATTTCTTTTCATTAAAATACCCAGGTCTATTTGCCAGCTCTTTCATGTTAACGAATTCCGACATATATATTTATTGAATAGGGAATTATGAGTAATCTGCATTTTCGAACATTAAAATAGATTTACAGCGTTACGGTAGAATCTGCCATTAGTTCAACAGACACATTTGATATCTTTGGAGAACACAAAGGAACAAATGTTGATGTTTAAGATTTTGTTAAAGACAGAAACAACGAACAAACGTAAAAAGAACGGACAGTCAGTGGTTTATAAATGACAGGAAGGTCTTCCTCGCAGGTCTCAGGCTGGCAAGCTTCCTGCAAGATGGGCCTGGCCCTTCTAGACGGAGAGCTCCTCACCCTGACTTCGGGGTGGAAGGCGCGCGGGGCGAAGGGGCTCTCTCCACCTTATTCTTTGTTGTTTTGATTTTGTTTTTGCGTTTCGTTTTGTTTGCGGGGCCCTGGGGATCGAACTTAGAGCCTTGGGCGTGGTAGGCGAGCCCTGTACCACTCCGATTCACTCCCAGGTTCCCACTTTTCTATCAAGGCCTGAATCCCATCGGCAAGGCCTGTGCTTCGGAAGGAGTTGCGACCTGTAGGTCATCGCCAGCACAGTCTGGTTGAGGAGGGCAGAAGAGGACTCGGGAAGCACACTGACGACGTTCATATTTCACATGTTTGGCCCATGTGCGATCTAGCGATGCCTGTTTCTCAGTCTCTCCCTTTCTCCTTCACCCTCTTTCCCTGCCTCTCTAGCTTTTAATAAAAAGAAAGTTTGATTCGAGGCAAGGCAATTCCAGGAAAAATGCAAAATAAGAACATTCTTGTCTCTTAAACATTTTTACTAGCATACCGGTTTTTATTCACTGGAAATATTTGTAAACTTTTCATTTTTAGCAAAATTGACTCATCATGAACTTTATGTGGTACCAGATATTTTGAAGTCTAAGTCTATCAGTTATATATCTAGCTCCTTGTGTGGTGGGGGAGGGGGGGTTGAGACAGGGTCTCACTACGTAGTTGAGACTGCCCTGGAACTCACTATATAGCCCAGGCTGGTCTCAAAGTCACAGCGATCCTCCTGCCTCAGCCTCCCAAGTGCTGGGATTACAGGTGTGCACCACCATGTCTGGCTTGTGTGTC
Source organism: Fukomys damarensis (assembly GCF_012274545.1). Taxonomy (NCBI): domain Eukaryota; kingdom Metazoa; phylum Chordata; class Mammalia; order Rodentia; family Bathyergidae; genus Fukomys; species Fukomys damarensis. The sequence continues at coordinate 4,033,832 of NW_022900916.1, forward strand.
TATTTCTGATCAAGCAAATATCTGAGCCCCACACTGGTTACAATACGGAAGGCTTCCCTGTGACGATAAGCAGTATGATAAATTCCCGTTTCTCTGTTGCTTCAGCCTATTGGTGTAGGGATACCCACAGTTAACTTAAGACAAAGAAGACCCGGTGTGCAGGTAACGGAGTGAGGGTGGCCGTTGCAGTGATTCCCAGTTTGCTAAATCCGAATTGAGATCGAGCTTCTGCTCTTAAAGCTTACAGTTAAAGCTGCCTCTCCTGCTTCAGGCTTGCAGAGCATGAGACGGAAATGAGCCTTGGCTCTCGATAAACTGAAGCAGAACTGTACTGATGATAGGAGAGGGCGCGCCTTAGCTAACTACAGACTGCTGGGTAAAGTCTGCAATAATCTTAACAATCAGAGTGATCACAGTGAGAGGGCTTCTAAAAAGGAACACTTATGATGCATCGTGAAATTAATGTCAACCTGTGATTCTAACCGTTCGCTGGTAAAATTGCGTCCTAAGTGCATGTAAAAGTTCAGTTTCAGTGTGCTAACTTCCATAAGTTAGACATTTTAAGCCAAAATTTCTTTGAATTTCTACAAGTGTAACTGGAGTTTAGAAGTCAGATAGATGTCTGTGCGGCAAATTAAAATTTTTCAAAATAGCAAATAAATAGCATGCGTTTTTACTGCCACACAAACTCATTGCAAAACCTTTCCTCCACTGGCAACAAAATGTCAAAGATATTACGTGTATTCACATTTCTGTAGGTACGAATCAGCATAAAGGAGACTTTCTGCAGCTTTGAACAGGATTTCAGCATTTCGAAGGCACTTCAACACTATTTAAGACCTTCCCTGTAAACCTACCGTTTGCTGGACAGAAGTGCTTTGACATCATAGAACAGAGGCAGTATGGGGCGAAGCAGGGAGGGCAAGGCCTCGGTTCTGAACTGATTTCTGGTTCGGTTCTCCTGGTAGCAGACTCAGAGTCCCGAAGCCCAGGGGACCGTGCACTGATATGAACTTCCTGCCCATGCTGCCTCTGTCTATATGCATGTGTGCTAATCACAGGACCCACGTCCTGTGCACTTTGATGTAATGTGGCTTCTGAATCAGCGCTAAAGCCTCGTGAGTTTTCCCACAGTACCAAGACCCCGAGCTAGAAGACACGTTGGCCCCCTCCCAGCTTAGGGCCTCTGTGCCAATCTGAATTCCCTGTTGCTGCATGTGAAAGCCTTCAGGTCTTTTATGACTCCTATAGACATTAAAATCATGTGTATACCCTTCTTAAGTTAGTAAAATGCTGTTACTCTCCATGCATGTTTCTTTTATATATTACCTTAAATTATGCTTTTTATGCAGTAATGTGCATTTTAGTGATTTATTTTTGCAGCAACTTCAAATATCGCATGTAAAGTTACAATATAATTAAAAAATAAATGACACAAATAATGCTATGTTTCATTTTTGTTTTCATTCTAAGGAAATCCCAAATGGCAAACTAGCAACCACCTAAGACTGCTCAGATTGAGGAGTATTTATGAAGTATGAAACGTTCTGATGATACTGACTCCATTATTCGAATCTAAAATTTATCCTTGCATTTTTGCCTTTTATTTGAACAAATGAGCTCATCATCATGTCAGTTGATATCCAAAGTTTGCGATAAGGAATATTAGATACTTAAAATCAGATAAAGAACATGTGTGGTAGGATACGTGTAAGCAGGGGAGCTCTTCTCTGCTGTAGAGAAAGATTAACTTGAGTCATGTGTGGAAAAATGGACACACACCATGAACACACTGATAAATTAAAAAGTCATACACACCAGCTTAAATATCCCTTTGTTCCGCTAATAAGAGAAGTCCCAAGTGCAAATAAAGAGCAACATAAGAGCCAGCTAGTAGGAACCAGAGAGATCTTTTGGGAAAGGGAAGGGACCGAAAGATGCAGGGAGGAGGGTGGGTGACAAACAATCGCTGTGTGCTTTGCCTGTGTACCAAGTCCTGCCAGGAAGGCCATGTGTGTGTACCGCAGTCATGCAGCGCTAAAAAAGGAAAACTTAAAATTGTTGAAAAACTTTCAAAAGTGAATTAATAAAACCAGAAAGAATAATGACCCTGCAGGAACTAGGCACCAAATAGTCTCTTTCCTCAAGCCTGGTTTTTAATTTTTCAGTGCCCCTGCCCTTCAGGAAAAGTGGTCAGCTGGATTGCCATTTATGACTTGTGCTTTGGGATTTTCCTTCCCTGGTTTCGTTTTCCTCTCTGTGTCTTTGTATGCTGGATCAGGACATGGTCTTCATGTTGCCAAACGCTCCTGGTAGCTCCTTCTCCCTGCATGCTGTTTGGGTCTGCTCATGCTATGCATCATCCGTTGCATGTAAGATAAACATTCTTACTTCAGTTTTTGCCTTATCACTTCAGTTGCTTTGACTTGGTTATTAAATTTTTAATGCTGCTGTAATGCTGTTTGTATGAAATAGTTTATTTTATGAATCTTTGGATAAAGAACTCTGAAACATAGACTGACCTATCATTAGAGACTTTCTAGGTTTCATTTTACAAATGAAGGATTTATAGGATTTTCAACAGTGGCTTGAGTTTTTTCATGAAACATGCTCTATTCCAAATAATTTTTCCTTCTAAATGACCCTTCCTTCAAAGAATCAGTGGTTGGTACCTTTGAAAAAAATCTAATACTTTGAGTACCATCGATTCTTCTGATTATAGTAATAGGCTATTTTAATTTAAAAAGGCAAGTGACATTTTTCAATTAAAAAAGACAAGAGGGGGCTGGCGGTTTAGCTAAGTGGTGCTGCCACCTCCTTCGCAAGTGCAAGGTCCTGAGTTCAATCCCTGGTACCTCCCCCCCGAAAAAGACAAGTGAGGTTAATTTTAATTGGCTCTAAGATTCATCAAAAACCATGAGAATTAAAGTTCTTGTTACTTAAATGGATGTATTCCTTGAAGGAAGGCATTTTGCTGTAATTATGAAATAAATACATGCCATATATACTAAGTTGTTCCACATACAGATAGGGTATGTGCAATTCCAGTGTATTTTTCACTATTGCTGCTGTCCTGGGGAGTCTGTTCTCCTGAAATGGCATGGGAAGTATTGATGATCTGGACATTTGGGGGCCATTATTAGTAAAATTCCAGTGACCCTTGCCCTAGATTTGCATTTATTACTGTTATGTAATTATCAGATTTGGGTAATATTTATTTTAATAAACATAATAACATCTAGTTTCTAACATTTTGCAATTGGAACATGACATACGTATTGTGATTTTTATTCTAGTGAACTTTGGAATTCTAGGGTGCAGCATCTCATTACTTCAGCAGGGTTTAAGATGCGTTTGTTCAGTTTTCAGCTGGTTCCGTATATCTTCATTTTGTAACTGAGAAATCAAAATAATTTAATAACACGATGCACACTTGTTACTGTCTTCCGCATAGAACCCCAAATCTCAGGAGCCAGTCACTTTGGACTTCCTGGATGCAGAGCTGGAGAACGACATTAAAGTGGAGGTGAGTGTGTCGAGGGTAAACAGGCCTGGGGTCAGAGGGCTGGATCCTTCCGATCTCCCGCTGTCCGTCCAGCGGCCACGGCGCGTGAGGTTGTCTCAGTTCTGTGTGCATACACGTGGGTGTTCTTCGTCTTTAAAAATGTCTTCACCCCAGAGACACCCTGTCCTCATCCCCAAGGTCAGATGGCAAGGAATGTCTGATTCAGCTGGGTGTGGTCTTTGTCCTTTTCTTTCTCCTTCATGAAGCTATGTGCACTACTTCCGTTTAAAGTTTAAAATCTCTAAGATGTATCTTGCTATGCAGTTAAAGTTTGGCGTAGCTCCGGCCACCAAACTAGAGCACGAGCAAGCGAGGAGAGAAGCTGTCATGTTGTCTTGGGAGCAAGTGTCTATTTTAGTGTAAAACAAATCACATGTCACTTAGAGTGCGAAGGACTTCCGTTAATAATAAAGACGATGCTTTAATACTAAGATAGTATTTGTTGACCACATGATACATTGCAGCCAAATTCTCAAGAGAATTTGGAAATAAGTGCTCTCACCGTGTATCATGCTGATGACATTTTGGAGGTAGAGAAGTTAGTTTGTCTACCTCACGCAGACAGCAAGGGGCAGACCAGCCTTTCTCTGTCAGGCACACACTCTTAGGTATTTTTCCAGATGAATTAATTCCTTTGGTCTACGCAAAGGCTTCTGTATTTCTATTATAATTTATCACACTTATTTTAATTTGTACTGGACCTGTGCATTTTGCACATTGATTCTCTCATTGAGCAGCCACAGGATTTGATTACTTATTCCCAGTACCCTGGGACTGGCATAGTTCTGGGTTGTTGTAGGCGGTTAATAGATATCTGTGGTAGAGTGTGTGATATAATAAAAGAGGGCAAAGTAAGAGGAGAATGACGTCCACTGAGCACCGTAGTGCTCTCAGTTGACCTCCAGGTTCAGCCTCCGAACGTCTTAACTAAATTAGAACAAGTGTGTGTTCTGCTCTTGTCAAGTGATTCTTGTTTCACCCCATGCTTATTTACTTAGTATCTGTGGTTACTAAGAGCCAAATTGAAGTCCCCACATGAGGGATATACAATGGAAAATAAGGAAAACTCGGAGGAATTCCAGAGCACTGGAATATTTTGTGATAAATGTGACCCGACTTGTTTTTAAAGATTTGGGAAATTGTAAGCTGTGTTATTTTAAGTCCCAGTAGCTCATTATAATTTTCAGTTATTCAATTCTTCTGCTAAAGAGGATAGATAAAAAACTAAAATGTATAAAGATTACTCTTAAAACATCCCTTCTCATGAAACTGATTATTTGGGTGAAATAGAAATTAGAAGTGTTCCACACTGCATGCTAATTCTGTAAATACATGTACATTTCTACTTCCCAGTGATTACCTTTCACTCAAATGTAGCCAGGCTATAAGTTGGATAATTTTCTACTAATTATATTCGAAATTAGTGACTGGTTAAAAAGTTTATTATGGGTATTTTTAATATTTTTAAAATAATGTAAGATAATTATGGTAAGGTAACTTAAAATAAATCCCTAGGAAATAACTACCAATAATGGTAGAGCCAATCATCTGTTCTTATTCAGTGTGTTTAAAACAAGGAAAACCTTTGAATTATGATGATATTAGTTATCACACTTTAGTAGGTGTGATACTCCTGGGATGAAGTAATTATTTCATTTTCCCTTAGATTCGAAATAAAATGATAGATGGAGAAGGTGGAGAAAAAACCTTCAGAACTCTAGTTAAATCTCAAGATGAGGTAAGAATTAGTTCACACTTCTTCTCATGTATAAAACGTATGTGCTAAGAGTAAGTGATATTGGTAATTTGTCTTTGCTGTCTGCTAAGCCAGTATTTACTTACAAAAGAGATGTCTCTAGTGAACAATTTTTTTTTTATTTTCAAGCCAATAAAACACTTTTAAAAATTTCACCAGGTTATTTTTAACTTTTTTTATTTTTATAAAAATAATGCTTTAGGTTTCTTGAATGATTTCAAAAATTACATTGTTTAAGATTATCTTTGAAAGCCATATTGAGTCTTTCCTTTATCATTATAAGACATTGAATGCACAATGTAGTTTTGTGCCATGTTGTAGACAATAGTGATAATGAAAACTTGAGGTTAATATTTAATAACTGTGTGTGACATGATGTACACTTTGTATTCTAATCATTGTGTTTCAAATGTTATTTTGCCTTTTTCTGTATTTTGTGTTCATTTGATTCTGGTTTGACTTATCTTCTTTTAATGTTTATACACTTTATAATTTTCCTGCATTTAAATCACCTGATAACACTACTGCCTCCACCAAGCACTGGTTATGTAATAAACTGATTTTCTGTTTCTAGTACCACTTCTTTGTCTGGGGATTATTACGTCTGTCAATTACTAGCCACCTGCTGAGTAAAGGCACATGTTCACATAGTTAATCTTTCAGAGAATCTAAGACTCAGAAGACTTTGTGCCTGGAAATTTAAGATTTTATAAATAGCATTACTTATGTGCTTCCCTTGAATTACCATCCTATTTCGAGGCATGCTTTTCATGTGAATTCCTCACTAGGTCCTTCCCAAAGTGGACGCAGGATAAGAGCAATGCTGCCGGATGAGCGGGTGGCTTTCTCATTTTCGTGTTGTTAGAATACAAATTCCATGGTCAGGTTCCGTGTTGACCTTATGGGGAAATTTGGTTGAGTTCTCATCAAGTTCAGTTCATGGCCGGAATCATAGAAACAATTGAGTTCATGAACCAAACTACCACTGTACCTGTCCCCAGAGCCTAAGTCTACACATACTTTTTATTTATTTATTTTATTTTTGTTTTTTTGAGACAGGGTCTCACTATGTAGTTGAGACTGACCTGGAACTCACTGTGTAGCCCAGGCTGATCTCGAACTCACAGCAATCCTCCTGCCTTGACCTCCCGAGAGCTGGGATTACAGGCGTGCACCACCACGCCAGGCTTACACATACATTTTAGTCTTTATTGATTACTTTCTAAAAATCATAACAATTACAAAACTGTACTGATGCCTTATTTGGATTTTAAGATTGATCTTATAGGAAAATACGTGTTTATCTTTTCTAGGTATGGCACTTAACAGGGATGTTTAAGGTGTAATATCTTCCATTCCAGTACCATTTGGCTTAATTTTGTTCCGTGTTTGAGTTCTGTACATCAAGATCAGACATGGTCTGTGAAGTGCATTAGTTTTTGTTGCAGGAAATCATGTACTTTCCACACCTGAGAGGTAGGAAAGGCCGAAGTTAGCACATTCCCCAGTGTTTGACCCGATGAGTTGCCTGCGATTTTAAATTTCTCACCTGTGAAATGCTTCCCATGGAACTTCTCCTCACTCGGTACTCCTGCTGAGTACTTCTCACCAAAGCCTGTCTCAGAGCGACTGGTGAACTTTTCTTATAGTCAGATCTTTTGGGAATCAAAATTATTCAGCAGGAAAGTAAATCTGTGGAACACATGAGAAATGATATGTGAGCTCCAATTTAGTGCATATAGGCAAATTCCCATTTTCTTAATGATATTTTTGTGGAGTTACTACTGAAAATAAGTTTAAAACAATTGAAACAGTTCTGCTTAAATGTATGCTAAATGAATCTTATTTGCCCAAATCTGAAAATCGTTTTGATTACATGTACCCCCGCCAGTAATCCTGTGTTTACAACTATCTGCTTGGGCTTAAAGACAGAATATAGCTCTGCTGTTTCATGTAGGAGTTTACTGAAAATATTGGAAAAAAAATGTACTTGCAACTATAAAAACTTCCTCAAAAAAGCTAGTTTGAGAATATCTTCAAGCTTTGTAGAAATTGGAAAATAGCTTTAACTAAAAAACTAGGTATTAACCATGTTGGAAATTGCCTGTATGGCTGTTTATTACAAATTAAAAACAGATGATCATGATCATCTGCTGCTCATATTGCAAAGGTGATCTCCGTACCTGATACTCTTTTGATGCTTTCTTATAACTTGTTGAACAATGCTAATTTTCCATGGGTTTTGTGGTTAGTAGATCTATGGGAACAGTGTCACTTAAATTCTGTAAGGAATTTTAGTGCCCAAATACCACCTCACAGGTCCTCCTCACAGTCTCTCGGTCCATGCCCCACAGTCATAGTGCACTTCACCTGTATAGACAGCATTGTGTCATTGTTATAAAAATGAATTTGTCATCTGACACTTTACTTTGAAATTGTATGCACCTGATATCCTTATTAAGTCCTATTTTTTTAATCAGTAAGTTATGGGAAATCATAGCTATGCTAAGGGTTTGGCCAAATGAGGGAGATGACCGTCAGGTACGCAGAGGACTGTGGGACACCAACTTGCTCATAATGAATGCTACTGCTCTAGTGGGCACGATGAGACCGAGGTGCCTGTGCAGGGGAAGAGCTGCAGGTGTGCCGTCACTGTGCCCAGCAGAGGAAAGCAGGAGCATGGTTTTACTATCATTCAGAGGCTCTATATGAAGGATTCTAGTCCATGACGTAATTTAGCTCCATACTTCCTATACCTAGTGGAGTTAGGTATTTTTCTAACTCAGTGACACTGAAGCTTTTCCCTTTACGATGCCTTGTTAATACTTTAGTCAGAACCAGTACTAAGCTAGCCATATATTTCCATCTAGGCACACTGAGTGCATTCACTCCTGACATGCTTACTCACTCGGTAATGTACTTGGAAATGAAAGTATCTGAACGTTCTCTAATATTTCATAGTCCTGTTTCACCATTAAAATTTGTTTCTCAGGAACTGTTCTCAAAGTGTTGAGGATACTGCTTTGGAATAAGTGCTATCGATTTGGAAGACTGTCATATGTCTCTAAATTTTGTTATGTGGATACTTACTCTCTCCTAAAGTTTATTGCCCACACTCATAACAGAATAAATAAATGTAGAATGGAATATATCTGACAGTCGAGGAGAAAGGTACTGTATTGTTTACCTCGTCAGTAAGTAGCTGTTAGTGCTTTTGATGTAAATTTACACAGATGTGAACTTTCTTCTAGAGATACATTGACAAAGGCAACAGGACATACACGTGGACCCCAGTGAATGGGACAGACTACAGGTAACCAGCCGTACTTACATGTGTGTTACATGCTAGGAGCCATTCCTCCAGGGGAGAATGTTGCCTGCAGTCCTAAGCTATTTTCAATAGAAAAAACTCTCTCCAACATAAAAATATATTGCCATCATAGAGACTGATTTGCTGAATGTAAAAGATGGGAAAATCTATCAACATAGAATTTGGAAATGAAAATATGATGTATAACTGCATATTTAATATAATTACACTAGTCCTGAACATAGACGAAATCTCCATAACTATAATTTAGAGTTAAACTTCTACCGACTCTCTACTTTGAGCTCCCATTTAGTTTACATTGCTGTCTTTGTGTTGAGAATTAATCTAACAACAAAGCTTCTCTCTTCCTGGTAGCATCTCAGAGTAAATCATTAGCTGGTAACTTCCCCCAGTTAGCAGCTGTCTGGGATCATCCCGCAGACCAAGCCTTGGGGAACTGGCCAGCCCACTGTCAGTGAAGTCCTGGAAGTCACCCTCGTGTCTTAAGTTCACTGAGCATCTCCTGCGTGTTCTTGTTTTACCCTCCTCCACGCTCAGGGCTCTTGCTGTGGTCCTCCTCCTGTGTTCTGGTAGCACTGAGGCTCATGCGGTGAGTGTAGTGTTCTTGTTAGATACCCTTTCTTCTTCCTCTCGGACACTTCCGTCTTGGAACCTCACGTTACCAGGCCTCACAACCTGCCATTCCCTCATGGACGGTCGCTTCGCTCTCGGTACCGGAAGCCTGGATCATTGTCACTCTTGCCTGCATGCACATAGGTCGGTGTCCCTCACATTTTGGGTGACGTACCCACACTGCTGTGAAATAAAGTGGAAATCATTTACTAAAACACACTTTGAAAGATTAAAAGCTCGAAAAGATGTTATTAGATTCCACAACATAAAGCGAGTGTATCAAATTGTAAATTCTAAAAGCTTTCTCTCAATTTCTGCATTTTTTCATGGTGGCTGTAGGGGGCGCTACTGTTAGTTTGCAAATGGGAAGGCCCATGGGCTGCAAGTAGGTGGTACTGACTTGGCAGACCGTGGTACCAACCCTCCTATTTTTTGACCTCCTTTTCTCTGCCGATCTTGTCAGCCCAGTATCTTAGCCACCTACTCCAAAGTTACGGTCTGCAATGCTTACAGTCTAGCCTCACGTCTTTATACTCTTGAGTTGGAGATTTCTTCACCCACCTCTTCGATCACTGCATGCGAGCTTTCTGTCGCCTCTCATGGAGCCTGACAACGGCACTCCTTTTGCTCACCTGGCACTAAACCTGCCATCCCTTCTCTGTTCCCATTCCTCTCCTTCATTCTGCACACCTGTCTTTGCTCAGCACAGGCAGCCTGGGCACTTGGCTCCTGCACACGCCACCAGATGCCATCGCAATACCCACACATTGGGCAAAATGCTAAACCCTGTTAAGTTCAAATGGTTTCCAACACAGCACTAGAAGCAGCCAGAGAAAAATCCCTATGAACTCGAATATCCCTTAAAATTCCTGAACTGAGCCTCGGGTGTGCGGTGGTGTTGCCTGGGCATCTCCGTTCTGCAGTGATGAATTTCTACACTTGCACTGCCTCCTCTTCTTTCCCTTGGGCCATGATTGTGCTTCCGTGTACAGAGAAGAGGTCAGAGAGAACTTCCACGCCACAGCAGTGCATAACTCGGACCTGTAGCTCTGCCTCCCGTCTCTATTTCTGCTCTTAACACAGTGGAAAGGAGGATCCTGACCTTTCAATGCTGTTTCTTTCTCCTCAACCCCAGCAGTAGTTTCTTCTCATTCAGTGAAAGCCACAGTTGGCCACAGCCATCACTGTCAGCTCAACTGTCTGCATGGTCTCTCAGACTCTCCTTGCACCCTGGATGAGCCACCCTTGCTGCTCTGTGGGCACTGGTGCCCTCCTCCCCAGAACCTGTCTGTCCCTCTCTCTAGGAGGCTCTCGGAGGTTAGAGATTGCTGCCTGCTTCACTTATTTAATATAATCTTTTCTATTTTTCAAATGAGGAGTTTACTTTGACAGACATAAGTGACTGGGCTTAAGGGAGTGTTACAGCATGTTTAGTTCAGTTAATCACGGTTCTGTGAGTCGCATAAACATTGCATGAGCTCTGCCATCCATCTGATGGCACACGCTTTATTAAGATTTAAAGTCTAAGAGGAAATAAAGCAGTCTTGCAAACATTGCATGTGCCAGCACCTTCAGCTCTGAGTGTCCGCAGAGAACTTCTCTGTAAATATATTGAAGAAATGACTGCCGGCTGAGTCGGACATTGACACACGAGATTTCCTGCGGAGTGGCTTGCAGCTGTGAGCAGCATTAGGTCTGCAGGGCCACAGAAAGCACATTTGAGTGCCCACCTTAAAACTTCTGCGGCCTTCCTCCTGGGCTGCCACACTATTTCTGTCCTCTATCCGAGGGGTGGCAGCCCCGTGATAGAATGTTCTTGGTTTTAATTAGAAGTTTCTCTTGGCAGTAAATGCTGATAGAGCAATACAAATGTCCTCTTCTCCCTTGGGAGGAATTTGCAGGGTATGGTCTTCCGATGCCCCATAATTCTGCACCACCTTTTATAAATGGCCAGAGAATCCCGAAGGGTCATCTCATTTTCACACTGACGGTGCTGCTTATTCTAACTTTAATCTCCGCCACCACTTGAAGCCACCTGGAAGATGAATGTAGAAATTGTCACCAAGTCTACATTACATTTTATGTCCCTGACCTTCCGTATTGGGAAAGTCTATACTTCACGAGGCTGAGGATTTGGAAATCAGAGGTGACATGCAAGCACTCATTTTGCCATCTTTCCTGCATCACAAAACTCCAGCAAGCAAACTCTCAATGCCCCATCTCCATACAGTGAATTTTTAACATTTGCATTCAGGAGAAGCAAAGTCGGAAATTTCCTATTTGGTCTTACTCCACACTGTCCTTCAGTAACAAGTGGTGAGATCATAGTTAGGATTTCAGTCTCCAAGCTTCGGTACCTGAGGCCCGAGTGACTGAACGAATCTGTAAATGCCCCTGCACCCCGCAAAATACCGGAAAGCTTAGAGTGCAGACTTACCTGTGCACCACGGAAACAGGTTAACTATGGAAAGTGTGATTTGGATGACTTCATTGGTCGTGCCATCAAGTGTTGTGTGTAGAAAGTAGTTTATTGGTCCAGAGAGTCAGAGAGTTGGATGCTTTCTGCACGGGTAGCTCGCGAGTCTCCTTCTGTATTTGGAGCACTGGCAGGAGTGTAGAGCGCGTACGGCGGCCCCACTGCTGCCGGGGAATGTGCAGTCCGAGTCTGCTAGTGACTCTAAAACACCAGTATACTTAGACACGCTGCATTAATCGTGATGTCCAAATGAGTGAGGCTTCCCTGGGTACCTGTCTCTTCCGGGGTGTCCTGGAACGGAGAGTGCTGAACTGCTTGCTTCACGGGCTTTGTTTGAAGTGCTTGGGATGTGGCCCAAGATTTGCGCTGAGATGTCCTCTTTGGAGACTGGCACAGGCCTGTGACCTCAAGGGGGCAGGCTGGTGCCCGAAGGACACCGCAGCTGTCGCGAGTGGGCACTCTGAAGCTGACCCCAGGCTCCGAGTTTTAAAATAGGCATTTAGTGCCTAAAAACACATATATTTCACATGACTCTGTGCAGTGTGCCAATAGTCATAGTGATGATTTTCCTGGTGGTGATTTTTTAACTGTGTCTGTTGGATACAAAGTATTCTAGTAACACAATACATTCAGGAGGCAATATCCAAGTGGCCTGATTACTTTTGAAGAAGATGAGGGATATTTTCAATATTTTAAAATTCAAAGTAGTTTAATATCATTTTCTGGCAGTATCGAAGGGACCTCATGACCCTCCTTTCTCGGCTAACTCGTGCTCACGTTTGGTAGCTAATTTTCCACGTGTCTCTTGATTTCCTACCCTGTGGAGAGCTGGGTCACTTCAGGGAGAGAGACAGAAATTGAGTACTCTTTTTGCTGAATGCATTTTCTTGTCAAAGTAACCATGTCCTTTCCTCCCATGAGGAAGATCTTTGCATTTTCCCATGAACCTGATGTGTCTTGTTTTTTTTAAGTTGTGTTTCACTTTTGTTTGTTTGTGTTTATGCTTCTCTTGTTTCTATTGCAGTTTGGCCTTGGTATTACCAACCTACAGTTTTTACTATATAAAAGCCAAAATAGAGGAGACAATAACTCAGGCCAGATGTAAGTACTGTGAAAGCAACTTCAGGGTCTACTTGTTCTGATTTCCTAGCCTCAGATGTTGAACTACGTCTAGATTCTGGGATGCCCGAGGCATTTTAGTAGGTTTTCGCGGGTGTGATCACCAATCTGCAGCAATGATTCTAACCCATTCCAAACATGCAAGGAACAAGAAGTATTCTACATGGATAGAATATGAGCGGATAGTGCAGCCCAGCCCATCCCGCCCGCCTCCCGCCTTGCCATGTGCGCCCGGAATCATTGCGTGCCAGGTCCTCCATGGCTGTCTCTGAAGGGCCCGCTGGCTGCCTGAAATGTCTCACATGCTACCTCCATGCTCTCCTCTCGTGGCCCTGTGCTAGTGGAGCTTTCCCTCTTCTTATCCTTTCCTTTTGTTTTGCTTTGTTTTTGCGTTTGGCCAGAATAATGTTGTGCTTGGCAGTTAACTCTTTCCATAGTCCAGATTAATGTCTCAGTAACTCCAGTGGATTAGTTTCTTTTTCTTTAAGCATCATTTGGAATGTGGGATGACTATTAACTCTAGTGCATATTTCCAATCCTTGTTCACCTTTATTTTGTTTTGGGTGGCTGGATTTAGTAAAGTGAAATGACCATCATATCCTTTGCACACTGCTCAATCACTGAAACAAAGAATAAGTAAAAGCTATATCGATATATAATTATTTTTAATATCCAGTAATATCATTGTGTATCACATCTAATTTTCAGGGAACTGCAATTTCCTACACTTCTGTACCAGTTCTCCTCTGCTCTCCGCAGGCCTCTTTTGTAGGGTATTGTGGTGTCTAAAAACTCTACACGGGCACTTGCCCCGAACAGATATGATGGTCTTTTAACAAAATACGGTACTGCATGAGCTAGCTCTTCACTTGATAAACAAAGGGAGGAGTAGTGAGGCTTTGATGATTGGTAAGTGCTTCTGTTAATGGGCTGACAGCGTCTGCATCGCACCTGCATTAGTCACTGTGCACAAGCCCTTGAAACAGACAGGGTAATCCAGAAACAGGACATACTTCCAGGCCTTCAGAAATGTGTGTGTTTTTCCAGACTGCAGCAGTACATAAGTGAACCTTTGATCTAAGCACAATATTTTTATTCAAGAAAGCATTGAATAAAATATTGTTTGTGACCCCTTTTGCTTTACCCTCTTTCTTTTTTGTTTCCCTGCTTTCTCTTTCTGATGGATTTTCACAGCAAAAAAGGGGAAAATGAAGGGCAAGTATTTTCTTGTTGCTCAGTTTCTTTCTGTGTAGTACACTCGACATCTCCACAGATATTTCCATCCCTACTAGATATTATCCTCTGTGCTTCTCATTTGCTAGATTTTCCTCCATGGTCACTCAAGCCTTTGCCGCAAATACTGGGGGAGTAAGATACTTTCATTTCATATGCAACCCGTTTCACACACGTTTCTTTTATTAGATATAGAAACACGTCTATTTTATCCTTCCACTAATAATTGCTACATAACACTATTAAATTTGTTGTTTCATAATATCACTGAGCTTTTCCTGTTGATATTTTCAAAAAAATGCTTGATGTAACTAAGTTTCTTTTTAAAGACATTGGTTATAGTTTGCCTTAACAAATAGGAAAAATACAGAGAATATTTTATCTGGTGTCTGATATAATGATGTAATGAAGTTATTTCAAATGATTTATCCTATTGGGAAGCATTGAGGATGTTCATAGGTACTGGCTTGATTCAACTTTAGGGTGTAAGGTGCCCCACTTTTCTTAGTAGGTAATCTTTCTAATGCCTGTCATAGTCATCACATCTTGGGACATCTGATGTGCTGCGTGTCTAATTCTATATCATTATCTTTGCAGATTCAGAAACCCTGAAGCCAGATAACTTTGAGGAATCTGGTTACACATTCATAGCTCCAAGGTTGGTTTCATCTTGTTTGCCTTTTTTATAACTTATACAGTTGGGTAAATCTTTCAACTAAAGTTCTGAATTGGACTCAACTGCCCTATTTTGATTCTGTATTACATTGTGGGACCAAGAGGAGAGATGACTTTAAAACTTGACAGTATCCTGTTCTTTTATTATTTCTCCAGTCAGATACTTAGCAATTGCTCAGTGCTAAGCCCTGTGCTGTCTTGGGAATGCAGTGTTGAACAGGGCAGATGCAGCCTCGATCTTGTGGCACTTGGAGTACAGCCCGCAGTAATGAAGCACTGTGCTTCTGCACTTGTGGGTTACTACATCCTCTCCCTTTGCAGTGCTCACATGAAGACACACCCATCAGCTTGCACAGATGTGTGCAGACAACAATGCATACGTGCACACATGTATGCAGTATTTTGGCTTCATGATTGGTTTTTGTTTATAGTCTAACACAGTTTTCTGGGGAAAGATATTCTCCTAGATAATATTGCTCCTATCATGTCTCACAGTCACATTATTTTTTCTCCTACTCTATTTTATTTATCTATCATGTACTACTCTGTCCCTATCCCTAATACACATCGTTTATCCCAGTTCTAATTTCTTGTACTTATTTCAAACTATTCAGTAACCTGAGTTCTATTTCTTTTCTTGACTTCTGATGCCCTAGTACCCACCTGATACTTACGGTATTCAAATAAATACATGTCATGTAAATCTAGGTTAAATTAGTTAAGAAAATGGATACAGAATATTGATGATAATTTTTACATTTGTACTTGCTAAACAAATTACTCTGAGACTGCAGATAGGGCTCACAAAAGTCACTCAGAGTTACTCTGCTGTATTGGCCTAGAATTCCGATTCTGCGTAGACCCAAGAGGTCTGTAGCACTGTGAGAAGATTTAGTCGACAAAGCATAAGCTCACCTTGATGTGGCGAGATAGAGCTCTGCCGCTCGGGGCCCCGTCCTCCTGGTGCTGGAAGTACCAGCTCTGGCTTTGTGTCCCCTGTGGCTGCCCCCGCTCTCTTCTCTTCTTGCCATAAACTACCGTCCACACGCTGGCTGCCTCGTGTTAGCGTGACAGTCTGTGCCCAGCAGGATGTGCGGCAGCTGGGAGGAGACCCGGGCCTGCTGCCCTTTCACACAGAACCCCAGGTGACCCTTTGAAGACTGTCTGCGCTGTGCAGCCACCTAGGGACAACCCCTCAGTGCGTCTCACGTTCAGCCTCTGTGAATCTCCCTTCTCTTTAGAAAGCTCTCTTTGTTGTGTCGGGGATGCCGACGTCAGTGTGTGACCGTGAATCCTGATCGCTGTCCTGGATCGCTCTTTCCCTTCTCTAACAGGAAGTCTCCCTCCACACCATGCCTGTGTTGTCCAAGGAGAGCCCGAACACGTGTCAGGCTCCCCTGTTCTGACCCAGCCCCAGCCACTGCCCATTAACCTAACCCTAGCGGTCCCTGGTTGCATCTGGCCTCCCTGTTCTCCCTGACCCACACTCCCTGATCCCATCTGCCACTGTGGACCTGTGAAGTGGCCCTGGTCCCTCATGTGCCACCCTGGGCGGGCTGTCCTCAGGATGATCTGCACTTTAGGTCAGTCTCGGTGTGCCCGTGCCGCCCCAGCTTGACCTTTGGGCCCGCGGGCTGACCACTGCCTTCATGGAGGTTTCACAGGATCACAGCAGCACTTGGCTGTGGGCTGTGCAGTGGCTGACAGGCAGCGCGGAGCAGGTGGCACAGACCACGAGGGTGGAGCAGGAGTCATGGGTGGGTCTCAAGGTGGCAGTGGTTCACCTCTGCTCAGGGTTTTACACACTGATCTCTGTCAGCTACTAGCGGCCTCCTTTGTTGTTGATCTTTGCCATCTTTCTTCACAGCCCCCACCCCCGTCTGTGCTCCAGCCCCGAGCTCGAGTTCCTCGTGCTGGGAACGCCCATGCTCCCTGGCATGCCTGCCTCATGAGGCCTGCAGTGCCGTCCTGCAGCACCCTCCTCCACAGGGCAGGGCCGCTTCAGGGCCACGCCATGCTCTAGAATTGCTGAATAAAAACTTAGTGACCAGAGAACCTATAAATCTATGAAGAATATTATTAAAAATGGTATGATTGGATCTCTACTATTTAATGAAAATATCACTTACTACACAAAAGCATCTTTAAAAAAAACACAGCAACAACAGGAAAAATGAGAGTGCCAGATCCCATCTGCTTGAATAGAGCCAGGCCCACCAGTGCGCTGTGTGTCATGGGACTGGATGCTCTTCCTGTGATTCCCCCAAAGCCTCTGCCCGTGGACTCCTTGCTTCTCAGCATCCTCAAACTATGAAATCATTTATTGATTCAGCAGTGACACCTGCAGTCTCACTAGCACTTTTCAGATGCCAGTATCTGTGAACAGCTTTAAGTTAACATGGTAACTTTTAAGTGATAAAACTCCTGAAATCAGTTTAAATGAGAAAAAAGACTACCCGGAATATTCTCTTTTAGGATCCAAATGTTGATATTAGCTAGAAAGCCAAGTTTTCCCTGAGAAAATGACTATAGCACAATGTAAGAGATTGAAATGCAGGCTAGGGTAGAATGATATTTTCTCCCAATTCTCAGGTCTGTGCTTTTGTCAGAGATGCTGTTTTGTTCATCTCTCCCAGCTGATAAACGGCAGTATGGCTTTCTCCACTTTTCCATGTGATTAGGCAGAAAAGTCCAGGAATAGACAGGATAGAGAGGATAAATATCCCTCCCAATTCCAACCCATAGGCAGTGGGCTTTGTTCACTCACCTAGAGGTTAACATATGATGGTTTCTGCAGTCTAGGTCATATTTGATGTCTGTGCACCTGCTGAAAAGCTAGACCTCCCCTGTGTTCCCGTGAGGGAGAAAAGTCCAAGAAGGGAGGGAAGGTGGGGTGTAGGGCTCACCCATGTCTGTCCCAGGCAGCATGAACTTACGCTACTGCACTTACTGCTCAAACCATGCCGTTGGAAACTGGAATTAGCATCCTGTTTCACAGGTTAGCAAACAACTTTAGAGACGTTAAATAGGATGAGATTTGCAGCAGTCCTCTGCTGCTCTTACGGTGTGAGCGTGCAGGTGGGATAGGTAAGCCCTGAAGAATCTCAAAAGAACACCCGGCACTTCGGAGTAGAATGTTTTGTAGGGAGCTTTCCTGGGAAAGTGAGTGCTGAGTGCGTATTCAGAGTGGCAGAAAATACAGTGCCAGAAATTGGGATAAAGAGAAAACTGAGGAAAAATAGAAGTGTCTGTGGTGTAGGACTGCAATCCTATAGCTTTTCTGTCACTGTTGTTATTCATGGGAAACAATGTAGAAACTCTTAGAGCAAGACTACATGGTTCTATTGCTCAGATCTTGATCACTGTGGCTGTTACTCAGAGACGCTCTACCTGTCTTTATTTGCAAAATAATATCTGTCTTACAGATTTCTTATTAGTCTTATACAAGGTAATGCATGCAGAATATTTATCATCATTCTTAGTAAGATGTGAGCTCTAATTGAGTATGTTATCATTCCTGACAGTTTCGGTAGGAGGTAGTAGTCGTGTGTACAATATTATTTGGTAAAGGGTTTTTAAAAATTGCTTCCAGATTTTAGGAATAAATTTTTGTTCATTCATTTGATTCTGATTAATAATCAACTTTTGCCATTTTCTTAGATCTTTAAAACTGCTAAGGGCAGACCTTGAGAAAGTGGCTGCAATGGGTACCATTATACCTGTGTGTGGTGCGAGGACCCCAGGGTGAACAGTGTCGCATGGATTTGCTTTACTGTCTTCTTGGATGACCAGGAGTAGAGGTGGGATAGGACGGGAAGGAAAGAACACGCAGTAGCCTGTAGTTAAACGTTCACATGTAGTGCTTCGCCTTCATAAGTTGCATGAGCCTCGTGGAAACAGACGCACCCTGGGTATCCTAGAAATAATTTGGCCGGATTTGCAATACCATTGTCCGTTCAATTATCCTGAGACGCAAAATGGCCACAAGACGTAACTTTAATAAGTCTTTGAAGAGAAACTGCTGTTCTGCGGTTTTCCTTCAAAGTCAGTGCGCACTTCTGCGTTTTGCTGCCTCAGTTTCCCTGAGGAATTCTTTTCCTCCTAAGAGAGATTGACGAGTGAGCATTGTGTACAAAACTGGTTTCTTCTGGAGATACATTGCAGCAGAGGGTGAGAGTGGGGAAGTCTTTCAGGGTGTTTCGGGGGGGGACCATGCATCAGCAAAACCGTGCATGGTCAGGAAAATCACAGTCTCTGTACTGGCGCCCACTGGGCTCCATATCTGAGAAATGGCCATGGGTTATTGATTCCTTTGGGATTTCAGGCTCCCGGCGCAGGGGTAAACAGCAGTGAGCTGCCTGACCATCATGGCTTCTAATGTGGGACGCGCATCTCGACACTGCCCTGTCCCGGTGTCCAGCAGGCTCTGGCAATGTGGGACTTCTTTTGTCCTCTGGATCTTTCCTATCCCCGGAGAACCCATTCCAGCGACACAGCTTTCAGGGTTTCTCACATCTTAAATTGTCTCTGTTTTGCTCCTAACAGGACAGGATTTGTCATTTTCCGCTGGTAGTTTCACCAGCCATGGCTTTTGTGCTGCAGGAAGAAATTAAATTGAGCTCTGTCAACAACTCTTGAGTTTAAGTCATGTCAACTTTCTCAGTCTTGCATTTAGGCTAAGTATTTTCATAAACCAAGAAGTTGCTGTTTGGTTTGGTTTGCTTTTTTCCTTTTGAAGTTCTGACGTTTGGTTTTGCTGCATCCTCTGAGACTTTGTGTTCGGATGATGCTTTTGCATCTGAAGATGTTTGCTCATTGGTTACTATTTAACTGTGTTCTATCTCGAGCATTTCCTGCGGGCTGTATTAGCCTAATAGCATCTACTTGTGGGCTTCGAAGATAGGTGCTGCTCCATTTTTATTTTGAATTTCTGAATCATTTCTGACTGTGGTTCTTGGACCAAGGTTTTCTGAGCCATATGGATTGAGATGCTTACAGAGGGTCCACCGGGTCCCAGCTGTTTTCATAATGGTGCTAAGTGTGGCTCTCCCTTTTCCTTGTATTGGCGTTTGTGCCAGAGGACAAAGTAATGCCAGAACGGTGGTAGCACGAATCAGACCAGGGTCACTACCAGCCACCCATACAAGGGCAAAGCTGGTTGTACTCTAAAATAGCCAGACTGAGCCAGTAAAATTCATTAACTTGACTGGAGGTTCCCCCTAGAAAAGAAGAATTTGTAAAAAAAATATTACTGTTTGATAAAACTGGAAAGGGTACTACTAGAGTAACTTGAATGTCTTAGAGAAAAGGACTCTTGTGATTGAATTGGGAGCTGAATTGAGTGGACCACTCTGCCTCTATTAAAAATATATTATTGCACTTAAATGGCAGATGAAAAATGAGCTATAACTAACTGTTCAGCCTGCGATATCCAACAGACATTTTTAAAACATTGATCAGTTGAGCCTTTTACCTTGAAGAAAATATTTAAGCATTATTTGTTGTCAATGACAAAATTTGAGCTTTTAAGGAAAAAATAATCAGAATTTGGGGAAAGTATCCACTTTTACAACCATGACAGCCCCGCAGTACAGAGCAAGCTCGTGAGATCAGTGGTTATACCAGTGTGTGCACAATGAAAATTTCACATGCAAGTTCAGTGCAATTAGCAGTTTCCAAACAGAGTTTATGATGTTGAGAATCATGATTGCCCAAAATATTCAAAAGGAGAGATAGAACAGTATAGTTTGATATGACTGAATCCTGATACTCTTTCTGATTCTGTATTACAACTAACAAATAAGACATTACAAACAATGAAACTGTGGTACACTATTATATAAAAGAACAACCACAACATTTGAAAGACCACTAAAATAGCCCTGTCTTTTCTAACTGCCTGTCGCTATGCACATATGTTCATCATGCACTAAAGAAAATGCTTGTTCTTGGCTCAATGAAGACAGTAATTGTCCTATTAAGTTGGGGATAAAAGAGCTTTTTTTCACTAATTTTTAAATGCGATAATTTCTCATGAAATGTTAATGTAAGTAGCTTATTCATATTTTAATGAATGAATCTTCAAATTCCTGTTGTAATTTCTATGAGAACTCCAAGACCTACAATAGCCAATGATACTAGCTTATTATGTACAGCAAAGCCTAATTGTACTGAACACCCTCTGACCAGAGACCGGCCTTCCCCGGCCTGTACTGCCTGTAATCTCACCTCTGCATGACAAACTATTACTCCATATGGAAATGAGAAATCAAGGCAACAAGAAGTTCAACAGCTTGCACAGCCATGCAGCTGGGAGCAAAATGAAAAGATAAGCCTATTAAGTCTAAATGCCCTGTAAAGTGTTGCTGTTAATACCCTAAAATATGTATTTTCAGAGATTACTGCAATGACCTTAAACCATCTGATAACAACACTGAATTTCTCTTGAATTTTAATGAGTTTATTGACAGAAAAACTCCAAACAACCCATCATGTAAGTATGCATTTGTCTGTAAGGATTCCTGCTGTGTGGTTACACAGATGTGGTCAATGCCTAGTTCTTATTATCACAGCATGCAGTCACCCTGTGAGTTTATTTGTATGCCCATTTATTTGCATACTTTATGAATTTTAGGGGTAAAATTAGCAATTTGATCCCTGTTCCATCTCTCTCTTGCCCCCTCCTTTCTCTCTTTGTTAAAAATAATATTTTCTTCTCTCTCTATCATGAAGAGGTAACCAAAGCATTTTATCATTTATCAAAAGTAAAAATCCATTTTCTTGAAGCTTTCTCTTAAGTTTAAATTTGTCACAAACAAAAAGTAATGACTTGCTAGTGGATTGACTTTAGTATGAATCAGCAAGTTGCTTCACAGGACCACTCAGAAAATTGTCTGAGCATCAGAGGTTACAGATTTCCTGTACTGCCAGGGGCATCTGAGACCTTTCTTCTCACTGTGAGTTCAACCTAAGCCAGGGTCTAAGTGTTGCTTTGTGTCATTGTTCATTTTCTATTAATAAATAATGAGATTGTTAACAATCTTGAATTGGCTAGCAAAATTATGTGACATCCATATATAATTTTGGTCCAGTACCAGGGATTGAACTCAGGACCTTGCACTTGCAAGGCAGTAATGGTGCTACTGATCTAAAACCCTGGCCCTGTACCCATATACTCTTTGCAAAGAGAAATTTATAGATTTGTAAATGTTTAACTTAATATATATAATAAACGTACAGAAAGCCAGGAAAATTGGAATCATCTTTTTACTGCCTCTAGTTCCCAAGGCCATAGAAATGTTTGAACAAATGCTTTCAGTACAATTCCTACTGTTGCTGTCTGTTCCTCACTCTCTTTCTTCATATCTGCCCCTCTTATGAATGTGAAGTGTTTGCAATGATAACATAATTATGTGTAGATTGAGCATTTATAAATCATTAATGTTAGAGAACACATACCATAAAGCAAGATTTTTTCTTAATGTTTTTATCTTATGTTATCAAACAATTTCTAGAACTAACTCTAAAAATTTTATAAGTGATTGAAATCTGTGCTCTAGTGCATTTTTTAAAAGTGTACTTATGTTTAATTTTTCTGTATAAAATACCTGTACTCAGTACATTGGTGAAATTCAAATTCTTTCCTAAAGTTTAATGTTTGACCTATGATGGTTACCTACATTACATCCTCTCCTCATTCTTTAAGTAATCCTTAAGTGGACCCTCTGTCACATCCTTATAATTGTAAAACAGAATAATGACAAAAAGAGAAAGTCAGAGTTCTCATAACACTTTAAAACTGTATGTAAGAAACAGTAAAGATAGGTTCTAGTATATATATATATATATAT
>NW_022900916.1:4057092-4059441 GCF_012274545.1 Fukomys damarensis
CGGTGCCTTTGAACTTGGGCTCTTGCACTCTTCAATAATTCCAGAAATTATATCCCAAAGCTGTGCTCTTTACTAATACCAGGAGTTTCCAAAGTCCTGTCGTGAGCAGTGCTGGTCTGTGACAGGTGTTCTGTTCCTTCCCTGCAGCAGAGCAAAAAGAACGTGTACTGAGCTTCTCAGGAAAGTCAGATTTACTCCATGATGGTCTTATATTTGGTATTGAGAATGAGGAAGAATTAAAAAAATCAGTCTCGGTATAGAAGGAACATTTTGTTTGATTTTATGTGATAAATTTAGAATTAATACTATGACATCCACATGGATACACACAAGCACAATTGTGTGCAAGGTTTACATGTGTATAAAGTCTTTATGGATACAAAATTGAAGTTATGTGAGTCACCAAATTAATCTAAAAACAAATGCAAAGCAAAAAAGTAAAACAACTTGCTTACTATTTCCTAACGTGCATACATCAGGTTATCTTTTGATAGAGTTTACACAGCAGTTTCTCTCACTTTTTCCCTCATAATTCCATACATTTTCTTTAAAAAAAATGAGATGAACAATACAGAAAATACATAGGGAGTGCAAAAATTTATTTTTCAATTCATGGAAACATAATAAATTGTTTTTGAAAATTGAAAATATATTTTTAAATTATTGTCCTAATTGAAAAAGCTATGTGAATATAATTGAAGATATCCTTTTTCTGTTAGGTAATACAGATTTGATTAATAGAGTCTTGCTGGATGCAGGTTTTACAAATGAACTTGTCCAAAATTACTGGAGTAAGCAGAAAAATATGTAAGTATTTGTTCTTATTAACACAAAAATACAGATTCTGCATTTCAGTTTAGCTTCTCCCTGGGGAATGTTTAGATAATGGACCTAATAAATTTAAAGTTTATTATTTATCTTTTTAATTTTATTTTTGTTACTTTGTGTTTATAGTACATAATGGTTGTGTTCATCATAGGGAGTTAATTCATATACAGAACAGATGTTTATCTCTAACAAGGAAATCACTTTGTAATTGTTGACAGCTTGCATTTTCAGTTTGGGTGTATTTGCATAATAAAATGTACTGCTACTCAGATTTACACGTTGGTAAGAATGAACCACATGAGATAGGCCGTGTTCATCATAGGGAGTTAATTCATATACAGAACAGATGTTTATCTTTAACAAGGAAATCACTTTGTAATTGTTGACAGCTTGCATTTTCAGTTTGGGTGTATTTCCATAATAAAATGTACTGCTACTCAGATTTACACGTTGGTAAGAATGAACCACATGAGATAGGCCCGTTTGTGCCTTCCTGTGTTTGAGAGGAAGTTGGATTCTAGTGAAGAGTTAGTTGGCTTTCTAACTGAACTTTTCAGACATCCAGTGAAGAAACTGAGAAATCTGTTATGATTCTCATCAAGAACCCTTTTTTCAATTCATAACTAAATGATACACGTTCCCTGACAGTGTCCTTTCTCCTTCATGAGCAGTGCCTTATTACCCCACTCTTAAGAAATTCCAGCAACTGATTTTCCAGCCTGCTAGGGCTTCCCTCCCCTCCACATACAGCTCCCGGCCCGTTCTCCTTAGAGTGCGTTCCTGCCAGCCTCTTCCGGTGGGCAGTGCTACTTTCCAGACTCATGAAGCTCCCGAGTGTGACTCTCAGCGTGGGTCCTGAGCTGCCCATCCTTAAGACCTTTGTATTTGACGTCTCCTGTGCCTTTCCCTCTGCCTTACGCCTTTCTTACCCCAGACCCCAGTACTCTCCCTTCACTTCCGCTCATGCACACTTTTCTCACTACCTGGGATAATTTCCTATTTCTTTGTCACCCCGTCCACCTGTGTTCCACGCTCAAGCCGTCATCCCCTGTGAGATCCCTTCCGTCTGCAGACTCCCACCGAGTACTTTCTTCATCGTTTTCTCATTCGTTAAAACATAGTTTTGCATCTTCGCCTTCCTTTCAGAGCTTGTCCGTTCCCTTCTGAGTCACCAAGACCTAACCTGGTATCTCCGAGTAAGTTTAACACAAAATTCTCTTCTTTTGTCTTTGCTTCAGCAAGGGAGTGAGAGCACGGTTTGTTGTGACTGACGGTGGGATTACCAGAGTTTACCCCAAAGAGTAAGTTCAAATAACGTTTGTAAAAATAGCCGCGTTACGGCAGGCTGTGCCAAGAAGCCGTGCACTACTCTATAAGGAAGCCATTCTTGAGAGAAAGCTGTTCGATGTTAGATTAAATTGCAGTGTGGTTTAAACAGTTATATTGAAATATATTATAAAATTTTTTTCTGAAAAATTCTGCACAGGGTTTTTCAATAATATTTTTGCTAGTTCATTGAAT
>NW_022900916.1:4059476-4070615 GCF_012274545.1 Fukomys damarensis
GAGAGAGATTTATATATGGATAAAACGTGACATTTAAACAGGTACAGAAAAATACACAAGCACAATGATTATGACTTTCCAGCTGTACTTGTGTAGGACTCCACTATTTTTAGTGTTCTTTGGTGCATCTTCTCTTTGTACCTTAGGAATAGTTTGTACAGTGCGTCAAGTAGGCACCAAGGCCTATTTTGATTAGCTTTTAAACTGACCAATCCGTAATTTCCTGTGCAATGAACAGCACAGTGCAACACAGTCAGCTCTGCCATTCTTAACCGTGGTGCCGAGCTCACGCTGTGCGGAGCAGTGAGCAGGAATCCTGCGCGCTATCACTTACTCCCCCTCCCTCCCTCCCTCCTGAGGTACACACATCTCTGTAAAGCACAGTGCATCCACCCAGGCAAAGCAGGTTATGGGTGGGGGGTTAAAGAATACAAACGATGAGCCGTTTCCTCCTTAGGGCTGGAGAAAATTGGCAAGAAAATCCAGAAACCTATGAGGACAGCTTCTACAAGCGGAGCCTGGATAACGATAACTACGTCTTCACGGCCCCTTACTTTAATAGTAAGTGTTGCTCTGGAACACGGCTTTTTCAATTCCTTTTATACAATGGATTCTACTACCTCCTCTGCCCCACCAGAACATAAGTTGAGAAAGCTACAGTGAATTGAAGCGGAGTGAATTGATTAATTGTAATTTGCAGCATTTATAAAAATAGTAGATTCTTTACTAATATTTTATCTGGTTCTTGCCCACCAAAAACAAATTTTCCAGTTTACTTCTTGAACATCTCTGAGCATCAGTATCCCTTACTCCCGTCTCCACAAAGGAGAACACTGGAGTTCTGAGACCTTCAGTTTTGTTCACGGTGGTTTCATAAACCCAAGGTCATTCATTTCATTCCACTCCTGCGGCTGTCCCCATATTTCGGCAAATGCAGTGAAAGGGAGACTCGGTGTGCACGTCTCACAGTGAGGAAGACGAGACAAAGGCAAAGTCACACCCCTCTGTGTGGACCACGAACACTGACATTGTGAAGGAAAGCACTCTCCACCGGTACCTGCTGAAAGCAATGCAGTTTCTTGATTTGTCTGATTGGCCTTTCTTTCCTTCTTTTTCTTTCTTTAGAAAGTGGACCTGGTGCCTATGAGTCAGGCATTATGGTAAGCAAAGCTGTAGAAATATATATCCAAGGAAAATTCCTTAAGCCTGCAGGTAAGCTTGCGCATTATACACTCAGACATGAGCAGAAGTAAATGTGCCCTCGGTTTTATATCACAAACTGGCAGCATTTCAGGAAACCTCAAAGTCCATGATATAGAAAAGTTTCCATAGAGTATACAGTTAGTAATTACGAAATTAAGGAATTGTTGCTATACACCATTAAATAATTTTCCAAGAAGTGACTCTGTTTATGTGCTATCCACAAATTGAGGTGATCAATTTGGTATTATATGCCAAAATTGTAAATCTTGGATTGATCTAGCCATTCTGTGCTAGAACTCTCTCTTACACTCAGATATGCCTAGGTATGTGGCCAAGGGCATACATTTTTGACAGTTTCATTGTGAAAAGTTTCATCACGGGGGAAAACATTATGGTATACATATATGTTAGACGACTGTATCTGTCAGAAAGAACTAGGTAGGCATCAAAACGTGCAATAAAATATGTGGAAAATGAATTTCTGGTAAGATAAATCAAGCAAGGAAACAAAATCAGGAAAACGGCATCAGTGAGAAAGGGGAGGTGGGCGGGGGTGAGAGAAGAGGACCCCTGAGAACCGTCCCTTCTGCTCATCGTATGAGCAGCGTGGTTTAAAGTGTGGAAAGGAGCTCAGGGAGAGTCTGGTAGGGCAAGGGGGGTGGTCTTCCCGATTCTGAGAACACATCGTCAGCCTCTCCAGCACCGCTAGCCTCACGCATGGCCTCCTGCCCTCGGTTGCAGCTTCGCCCACTGCTCTGTTTGCTGCCTGTGCACTGGCAGTTCCCCACACCGTGCACCCACCTCCTCCGCCCACTCTGCTCCCTTTCAGGTGCCCACTGCCTGACCCCCTGCCTCTCACTGCAGCCCTGAGATAACCCTGCCACCGTTGCTTTGCTCTGTAGCCTGCAGGATTAGTAAACGAGCACAGGGTTTTATGAATATAAATTAGGGTTTGTGGAATAGTTTAAGAGCCAGTAGCATTATTTCTTAATGAAGACCCTAGGATATATGGCTCTGTAAAAACACTGTTTTCAACTCAGCATTTACTTGTTGTTATATAAATCACCTAGACCAGTGGTGACGAACCTGTGGCACATGTGCCACAGCTGGCTGTTTGTTATCATTGAAAGCTCTAAGAGGTTCACCATCCCTTTCACATAATGAAGAAGTTATTATAGCTAACTGGGCCTTTCATTCAAATTAATTTTTTAGTTGTCGGAATTAAAATTGATGTGAATTCCTGGATAGAGAATTTCACCAAAGCCTCAATCAGGGATCCGGTAAGAAATTTTTTTTTCTTTATGGTACACATAACATTCTCAAAATTCAAAACGATAAGCTCCCTGTAGAGAGGCAAAGTAAATTTTCTCCACCACTACATTGAAATAGAAATGCTGATGCCTGTTTATTCACACTTTGTTTTATTTAGTCAATAATATAAAATTTTAAGTTTATAATTTCATATGCTAGTTTAGATTTCAATTGATTGATATTTTATAATTTTAAGTGTAAAATTACTGGGTTTTTTTTTTTCTGGTGCTGGGGTTCAAACTCAGGACCTTGCCTTTGCCAGGCAGGTGCAGTGCCACTGAGGTACATCCCCAGCCCTTGAAATTACTATTTTTATTTGACCATGCTGTAATCTTATTTTGTACTAGACAAATTACTCCAAAATATCTACTTAAAACACGGCAGTAATAAATATAATTGAAATCTACTTTTTAAGTGGGATACCTGTATTTCTGTCTTTCAGTGCGCTGGTCCAATTTGTGACTGCAAAAGAAACAGTGATGTAAGAATGCTCTTTAAAATACATTTAATGGCAGTATGTTCTTTTATTTCTCTTGCTTGTTGAGACTTCACAGTATTGATAAAAAGATGTAGGAATTTTTAATTAAGTGCTAAATTCTATGAAAACATGTTCTGATTGCTAGATATTAATTTAAACATTGTATTTTTAATTATTGTCTTTAAATGCTTCTTTTTAAAATATCCAGATAGTATGGGAAGGCAAAAAATTCCAGTCGATGTGGGTGGCATTCTCTTCACTTCCGTACACTACTCTTGTGCATATTTATCTTCAGCTGTATTTCTCTATGAGAATTTCTCACCAAAACATCTTGTTGGTTCCCAATGCCTTCTTCTCATCCTTTGAACCTTCTCTGAATTTTTTCCCACAATTTATAGTGATGGGAAAAATTATGATAACTAGATCCTGGAGTCACATAGTTTATTATAATGTTTGACTTAAGGCCTGGGTTTCGCATTGTCATGTATTATTTTCAACTCTGGGAAATTGAAAGACAGTGTATAGGCTTTGTTCAAAAATTGAGGGTACTCTAATTAGAATACATAAATTATTCCAAAGTTAAAAATGATTGATGAAGACCAGTGCTTTTCCTCAGATCTTTTTTTTTTGTGCCTGTGGATTGTTTCCAGCGGATGGGGGGAATTCGTGTCCTCTTCATCTTTCCTATATCTGAACAAAGCAGCAACCAACAAATTTAAATTTTTAGAAATCATCCACTCTGCATAGAGTATGTAGTGGCTATTCTTAGAGCAAAAGTTTTAGGAGACTGCTTCTACATTATGAAAGCATAATTTACTGTGTGCCCAACTCTGAAAACAGTGTTGGAATTCAGATTTTATTCAGTAATAATTATTACCTTCATTTTTATTTAAATTTGGTGGAGTTTTTGTCCTCTATTGCAGGATAAATTCTTTTTTCTTAGCTATGGGAAGTTTTTTTGTTTTGTTTTGTTTTGATTCCTCCTTTTTAATCTCCAATTATCCAATCAAATGTGTTTAGCACAAAAATATGATATCTATAATCTTAATACTGCTTGCTTTCATTCTTTAATCTATGAAACGTATCTAAAATGATTTCTAAAATATTTCTTGTCAAAACCTTACGTTTTTAAAATACTAAGTCATCAACTATTTTAGTCTGTCCAACTTCCTGGATCAAGTGTTGACTTGAACTGGTAAAAAGATCCCCTGATTTGTTCTTGGGGTTTGTCCGGCCAAGCTGTCCTGAGTGGAGGGTTGACGCTTTGTCATTCACCAGTCCTGGAGCATGACACAAAACTGTGTGCGTGCTCACACTTTATTTACTCGGTGTGTCTGGCATGGGTGCTTGACAGAAGAGAGTCATTTACACTCCCTCTGGCTTTGCTGCATGGATCTTCTCGCACAATGCGCTGATGTTAATGTGCCTCTTATCCTTCCTAAAGAGTTCTGACTGCTGCATTTACTTCGATAGGTGATGGACTGTATGATTCTAGATGATGGTGGATTTCTTTTGATGGCAAACCATGATGATTATACGAATCAGGTATGAAGCTGATGAGAGGTGCGGGTCTCCAGCATGTGTGTCCCAACAGATGTCTCCAAATGTTAGAGAAGTCGATACACTGTTTTCTTTCTGTCACAAATAAATTCTAAAATGCTTAATATAATGTAAGCCATTAAGAAATCCATGCCAAACCCAGCTTTTCTTCAAGCTTATTGATTGATTTTATTTCTTTGATACCAATAGTTACAATTAAAATGTGAAGTCAGGCTTTTAATATGACATGAGTTTATTTCAGTCTTTCCTACATCGAGGACATTGTCTTGTGTTAAACATTTGCCAGCTGAGGGTGTCTCACACGGTCGGCGGCTGGCCGGCTCAGATGCAGTGGTCAGCTCCCCTACAGATGGGCAGCTCACTGAAGACTTGAAACAGAGCAGAATTAGCTGCCAATTTATTTCATTTTGGAATCTGCATTTGTGGCTTCTCTAGTTACAAAGAGACAAGAGCAAAGATTCTCTGAGCACTGGTCTGCTTTCGCGGGTAGCAGCTGTGCTTGCAGCGGCTGAGTCTTTCCTGCGCAGGAGCTTCTCCTGGCCCTCTGGCCCTTGAAGTTTTTTTGTTGTTGTTTTTTCTATTCTGGCCACTCCCTCATTTGCCTTTCGTGTCACTTCCCCGGGAGGCGTTTGATATTGTGTGTTTGCTTCTGTGCTCCACTGTATGTACTAAGGGTTAGGAGATATTTGGTGCATGGTTATTTCTACAGCAAAGCCTTCACTGCGGTTAATAACTGCCGTCCTTTGTGGTACATTCAAGGCCTGCTGATCTGGAAAAATACCACCTCTCACTCTGACCCCCTTCCCCTCTCCCCAGCATTTCACTGGGCCTGGGAAGCTTAGTACCAGGATGCTAAGTACCAATGCTTAGTACTACTAAGTGCCGCGTCCATTCCCAGCAAGGGCGCCCAGGACAGGCTCTGAAGACCAGAGTGCTATGTCCGTCCTTTCCACGGCCACACGGGCTCTGGCTGCATTTCCCCTTAAGCGTTTCTGTTCTCTCAGGTCCGTTGCTTCCCGTGATTCCTTTTCACAGGGCTGGTTCAGATACGTATCCCTGGCGTACTTTAATACATGTCTTGAAATTTTAATACATGTCTCCTTTATCAGATTGGCCGGTTTTTTGGAGAGATTGACCCCAGCCTGATGAGACACCTGGTTAATATATCAGTGTACGCTTTCAATAAATCTTACGACTACCAGTCGGTGTGCGAGCCGGGCGCGGCCCCGAAGCAAGGAGCAGGACATCGGTCTGCACGCGTGGTCAGTAGCCCGAGGGGGTCAGTTCTTGTCCTGGGACGCGCAGCGCAGGACAGGGCACTGACTTTCCCATGGTGTTTTGCAGCCCTCCATAGCAGACGTGCTGCAGATCGGCTGGTGGGCCACCGCCGCCGCCTGGTGAGTCCCCCGGCAGCTTCCTTGATCTTGAACAGAACGGTGCTGGGAAAGAGTAAGGTGCTGGGGGAAATACGAAGCTTGTGAAGCGTTAGCTGTTGTCATGGGCTTTATTTTCATTGCTTCGGGCACATGTTGGAAATACTGATCGATGACCGCGTGGAACTTAATTCTTAAAAATGAATCCAGGGCTCCAGCAGATTTCAGCCTCTGTGGAGACTTCCTGATCTACGGTTCTGTCGGGGCTCCACATTCATTCATCTTTCTTTACGTGATACGCAATGTAATATTCTCGGCTAATATCCACATTGGATGTCGTCACTGCTCCGGCTCATGGAACGCTGACCTAACTCTTTAGGTCCTTACCATTCGTGCAGGGTTGGCACGGGCTAGAGGCAGCATTTGCTGAACTGAGCCCAGTTCTCCCCGCTCACTCTGCCCTCCTCCGGGCGGTGCCGCCAGTATTTTGATTCTGAGAGGCTGGAATTCTTGGTGTCCAGGATTCCTGATCTCCCTCCTTGTCCTATCCTGCTGCTCCTCTGGGGACCGTCACCCTGCTCAACTCGTTCCATGAAGATCAGTCTATGCTGTCTATACCATTAACAGTGAGATTTCTCAGCCGCATTTAAGTTATCATTTCATTTATCAAGGCGGCAAAGAATATTTAAATTTAAAACCTTACGTTTCTGCAAGCTTGTATTTTATGATATGATGGTGATATCTGTGTATTGGTTTTACATGGACTTTCTGTGTCAAATAGAGATGTCAAATATTTCATCCTATTTTCCGATCAAAATCTACACCCCACCCCCATTTTTTAAGCTAAATTCTGTTCCAGAAGATGCGGTTCAGTGGTCATTTATTTTAAAACCGAACTGTACCCTACCACGTGCACTGTATAGAACAAGCAAATATTATTCCATGAAGGTGATAGGCTAAACAGCACATTCTATAGTGTGAAGTAAATAGAAACTCAAAGCATTATAATACAAAGTCACTTTGTTTTATCACAGAGTTTTTTAGAACTAAAACAAGGAGAAAGTCTGTATGGAAAGTCCTCTGCCTGGCAGTGCTGGTGTTCCTTTCTCTGAGTTAACACTCCTGCACCATAGTACTGTGGGTTAGGCCTTTGAACACATGGCTGTTCCCAACTGGGTCTCTCAAACCTCTGCCTTCTTTCACAAATTAGAATGCTTTGTCTAATTCAAGACGTAGGTGTACCAATGATGCTCCTAAACCGTCAGTGAGTGACTTTCAAATGGGTGGAAAAAATATTTTTTATTTGTATGTTCACATATAAAATGCTCAAGGTTTTAGTATAAAATTCATAGAGGAAGATTTCTAGATTTTTCTCAGTTACTCATTTTAAAACTCCAGGTCTGTTCTGCAGCAGTTTCTCCTGAGCTTGACCTTTCCCAGGCTCCTGGAAGCAGGTGTGTAACGGCCCCATGTGGTCAGTATCATAGCAGTGAAAACTTTCACTGTGGCCATAGTGAATTTAGCTCAACAAGTGTGTGTGTGTGTGTGTGTGTGTGTGTGTGTGTGTGAGGGGGAGGAGGGAGAGAGTGTGTGTATGTAAGAGAGACATCATCCATTTGACACTTCTGTCTGGTGAATTTGTGAGAAATTTTATATTCACGTTGTTGTCCCGTTTCATGGCTATCGTGTTAAGTACCTGTTGGTACACTTTGGGTGCCTCCTAGGGGCTGGTGGGAGGCCACACAACACAAGCCCCTGACGTCTTGTGGTTGGAAGTAGACTGGGGTGGCTGCTGATCTGTGTCTTGACTCTCACAGTGGAGATGGAGGAAGAGGACTTCAGCGCCCCTCTGTCCAAGCAGAGCTGCATCACTGAGCAAACCCAGTACTTCTTCCACAATGACAGCAAGTCGTTCGGCGGCATCCTGGACTGCGGGAACTGCTCCAGGTACCCCGCTCCTGCCCCTGGAGCTGCCAGTGCCCAGCTGCAGTTGCATTCATAAATTTCATGGGGAGTGATGGGGACCATCATTGGGCTCACAGACGGGAGTAATTGCTTGAGTTGAAAATGTCAGAGATCTCCAGCTTTTTTGAAGGTTTTAAAAATATATAATATATAAAAGTCTACGTTTAATAAGTAGTAATTCAACTGCACTTATATGGTCAACATAATTGCCTATTTTAGACCAAACAGAAATTTGAATATATTTACTGTGTTTTTCATCTAAAAGAATCCATGTTACAATTTTTTGACCTAGAGAATATTTACATTAATTCTAATATTCTAATACAATTAGTGTGCATTATTTAATAATTCTGAGCCAAATCAGTTTCGTTTTACATACGGTAAAGTTGGTTTACAAAAGGAGAGTTCTTTGGTTTGTTTTTATTTCTAGTCCTCTCTGACATGAAGTATTGAATGTTATCTTGACTTGAAATTGGAGAATCTGGGAAAAGTTTAATTTCATATAGTTGTGGTTAATGTTATTCAGTCAGTGTTCATAAAACATCTTTAAAGTTTTTGTGATGAGATGGAAAATGTAATTGGTTGGAATGGAAAAAAGGAGAAAGGCAGGAGGGGATGTTGGAAGGTTTGAAGGGAAAGTGATAATCACGACTTCCAAGCAGAGCTGAGCGGCTGGTCATAGGTAAGGAGGCAGAGTCGGACGCTTTGTTTTGAGAGTTGGAGGCAGGTTGTCCCAAAAGCAGTGTTAACAGAGAGGAGGGGAATTTGAGCAGCCTGAGGTGAGCTGGATGGTGAAACTGCTGCAACACTGAGTTGCTGGGGATTCAGAAAGGATGCCTGTGACAGTCACAATTATTTTCAAGAAAGGAAGGGGTTGACCACAACTGCCACGGATCGTGAGGAGACACGGCCGGTGTGTTTTATGACGTACTGTGCAAGCCGCTATGTCGGCAGAGGAGTAGAGTATAGAAGGAGAGGAAAGGCAGGAAGTCAGCCGTGAACTCAGAGCAGAGGCAGACGGAGCTGCCTGGAGGAGGGCGTGTCGGGCTGTGGAGTTGGAGAAGGGGTGCTGGATGCCAAGCGTAGCAATGCATACTTAAAGAACTAAGTTAAATTGCAGGGTAAAGATCGGTATAATGGGAACATCATTTGAATCATGCTTTCTGATTGAGTTATATGTTCATTTCGCTTGTTTTATGCTTGTGTCCCAAATCAGTGTGTGTGTGGGGGGTAAAATTGTACTTTGAAACATGTATAATCACAGAATTAGTCTGGTAGTGATATTGTTCACATGCTGATGTTGGTTACAGAAAAGGACAGAAAGAGACGTAGGCATGGCTCAAAGTAGGGATGGCGATTTGAGCCCTGGATCCTGTCTGTCTGTGCTGTGCAATCTGGGACTCACTGCATTCAAAACAGTGGTGTCTTGGTCGTATTTATCATGTTCCCAGTGCTCAGCAACTCTAGTGCCCACAGTTTGCCACATTGCGAGGAGCAGAAGAAACACCTGTCTCTGGGTGCCTTCCTCCAGGTGTCATGGATTGAAACTGTTCTGCCCTTTGCTTGAGAACATTTAGCACGTTTCTGCCCCAATTTTCTATCTACAATAAGGCTACTTTGGAATATTGTAAGTGACGTATACCACAACTCCTTATGCATGTAAGATGAACTGTTTTTTTTAAGTTTCAACAAGGAAATAGGGCTTATTTTACAGAGAGCTAACACAAATTGCTGTAACAGATGTCTTACATATGACATTTGTTCTTTAATATTAATTTGAGGGAGGTAATAGGTTCATAGTATTAAATACAAAGAAAATAATCTTTATTTTTAAAAGTGCACTCATGCTTTGTGTTTCCATGTCATATTTTGTCACATAAGGATCTTCGAAGTATTTCTGTTTCTTTCCCAGAAGATATATTCATTTCACATGACCCTTTGGCACTAATCTTGCAGAATCTTCCACGCAGAAAAGCTTATGAACACCAACTTAATGTTCATAATGGTTGAGAGCAAAGGGTCCTGTCCCTGTGACACTCGACTGCTCATCCAGGCGGAGCAGACCTGTATCCTTTGACTTCAGAGATGTTCGGAACAGAAAGCAGTGTGTTTGTGACTTGCTTCCTCTGTTTTCGCTTACAAGGAGAAATGCTAATCCCAGAGTTCTGTGGTCAGCTCAGGGAGGAAGAATGAATGCTTCGCCAGACACTGGGTTTGAATGTCAAAGTTGCTTCTGCTCCTCAAGCACTAGGAGAAGAATTCAGTTCCGTTCTGTACTTTACTGCATGCTGGATTTGATTGTGTTGTATGAAAGTAATGGCATAAGTATCTCTTGCTGGACTGGATAAATAAATAGCTTTCATTCTATCACTTTTAATTGCATGTTGTGGGAAAACATGACTTCTTCTTCCTTAACGAGACTCCAGCTGATGGTCCAGATCCCTGTGATATGGTTAAACAACCCAGATACCGAAAAGGGCCAGACGTCTGCTTTGACAACAGTGAGATGGTAAGACAACACGTTCAGTGATTAAAGTTCCAGAAGTAAGTGGCTGTTGTCCACCAGAATTTAGGCTATAAATTGCAATTTTATCTCAAACGTAAATGCACATAAATGCTTTAACCATAGATTTTCTCATTAATGATATTTACTTGCTGGTAGGTAGATTAGTTTTCAGTTCCTAATTTGTCACGATTACCATAAATTTAAACAGTTGCTTCTGTCTTGTCCACAGAAATTGTACTTTCAAACACAACTCCATCGATCCACTGTATTGCATGGCCATGAGTCTGATTTTAAAGATTTTCTAATGAAATAACACATAGTATGTATACACACACACACACACACACACACACACACACACATACACAGACACACACACACACACACATATATATATATATATATACACATATATATTGCCTGCTTGCATTTATATTCAGAAGTTGAAAATGTACTATTTTTATAAAAATATTCCTATTGGTTTGTGCTTTGTCTTCATTAAGTATGTTTTTTAATATTTTTTATTAAAGATTGCAAAGATACATGATAACAAGAAATGAAGATACTAAATAAAAATTTCAAATATACATATATATGACAGCAAAAAAGGATATGAAATAAAGAATTTATGTAACACAGACTAATCGAAATACATTAGTTTGATATGATCTTCAAACATTATATTCTTTCTCATTTTCTTATAATATTTTTGAAATGATGTAATTACAAATAAAACAAAGTTA
>NW_022900916.1:4071161-4077840 GCF_012274545.1 Fukomys damarensis
TTATGATTTAAACTCCTTGGTTTTATTAATTGATAAATATCATATACTTGTTGATTGTACCACTTACATTTTCTAACGAAACTTCCCACAGAAAAAAATTAAGTATCATTAAGTATGTTTAATACCTGTTGTGGAGCCATTTTCGTGTTGTTTTATACTTCTAATTTCCTTTACTTGGTTTCTGATACTATCACACATTTGTATTATTTCCTTTGATTATACATTTTCTAGTTATTTGAGGTTAGGCTATTCAATTTTGCCAGGTTAATTTTATAAATTACAAAGAGCATTTAATTTGAATTATTTAAAGATGATCACTAGTTTTCCTATAAATATCTCTTTCCCAATAAACATTTTTCTGATTCATTGTGTTTATAGTCAAGTTTATGCCTTCAAAATTATTTCAATTAAGAAAATTTATTCTCCAAAATAAATGCTACAAAAATCTGTGCCCATTTTTACTGATTTGAAATAGAATATTGCCGTTCTGATTTTTCAAGGTGTGTTTTTGCATCAGGTGGCTCATACATACCAATGAGCTTAAAAACACAAACTTGTCATCTCATAAATTTGTTATTCTAAAAATATGTCAGAACATCTGTTGATTAACTTGTGTTTTTAAAAGTACTTGGGGCTATAACCACAAACGATTAAGCATTTTCCCAGAAATGAATCAAATAATTAGATAATATAAATTTAAAAATGGAACAAAGAAGTAAAATGCAAGACGTGTTATCCAGTATCTCCAGTTCAGCTCTGTGAGGAGAACTATTTCCCTTAAAAGTGATTGACAATTGGAATTAAGATTTTCTTTCTTCAGTTTTATGTAATAAGACTCACATGATCCATATTTGAGGAACCCTTCTTATTCTGGTTCCCAAAAGAGTATGTGGGCCTGAGGATGCTGTCGAATACTAGGAAGACTTCACCCCCAAGGGCTGCTTGCCAACTTGTGACAATGCAAAGGCAGGTGAACTCACACAGGTGAACCTAAAAGATAAAAACATCACTGGATTCAAATTCTTCTCCTCATCCTCAGAGATTGTATCTTCTGACCGAAACATTACACCAATTTGACTAAGAGAAATTTTCATTATTCCAGTTCCTGTAAATGGGGTTGTGTGTGAAAGTACAGCTCTTGCCACGTAGCTTGGTGTGCTAATGTTGTGTTGTGCTATCTAGCTGTGTAGTATTTCGGTAATCCTCACTTACAATGGTCTGTGTGACTCTGCCCTGGATGGAGGTGCACATTAACTGCTAATTGCCAGCAAACTGCATGAAATCTCATCTCGTATGTCTTCTTTTCTGTGTTTTCTTTCCTTTCCTGCACTTGCTACTTTGCCCATTATTAATAGGATGGATTTATATGCACGACGAGTCTTGGCTGTGTCATGATGTCAGCTCCTACCTTCATTTTACTGCAAGTTGTCATGTGGTGTGGATGGTCAGTCACTTTCTCTAATTTTTCTTTTCTTTTATGTTTTGCTTGAAATGTTAGAAAATGATTCATATCCCTGAATCCACAGTAATGTCAGGAGACAATGTTATTAGAAATTCAGTACTAGGCCAGGGATTTAGCTCAGTGGTTCTGGTGCCTGCCTGGCAAGCACAAGGACCTGAGTTCGATCCCTGGTACCAAAAAAAATAGAATTTCAGTACTAATATTCTTTTCAAAGTGATGATTTCAAGAGGTGCATACGTTTCTCTTACTAAACAGAACAAAATAAGATTCCTATATATTTAGATATCAGTTTTTTTTATATGGTTTTTCTGCAAAAATTAAGTTAATATGGGTCAGATTTTATATAGGCTTTATGATACCTTACTCTTGCTAAAAAGAAATACCTAGCAATTATTAGAGCTGGTTATATCAGTTTATTTTCAGAAATGATAACAAATTTAATGGACGATTTCAGTTTTATTGAGCATTGTATAAGAATGTCGATCATTCTGTTTTTTCTATTTTTTTAGGGGGTGGTACTGGGGATCGAACTCAGGACTTTGTGCTTGTGAGGCAGGCAGTGGAACCACTGAGCTAAATTCCTGGCTCTGGTTTTTCTTTTAAATAAATTTAGTTTAAATAGCTTTTGAAGATTTCATTCTAAAAATATTGGTCTTCTTGAAATATTTTAGTGTAGCTTTTCCAATTTCTAAATCATTTAATGTCAAATTATCATTATGTTCTAATGTTTGGAGAAATTTCTGCATTGTATGAGCAATACTGCTACGTAGATGTCTGGGGGCTTCACTGATGTCCCATCTGTCATTCTGCAGTTTCATTTCCGGTACTCTGAAGTCATCACAAATGTGTGACTGCAGCAACTCTTGTGTTCTTTCTTCCATAGTGTCCAGGTGCCCACTGGTTAGGAAACCACTAGATGGAGATGTGGCCATTACTCAGCATAGACTGAGCACAGGAAACAGGGAGAGGGGAGTAGCAGAGTAAGTCTCAGAAAGCAACCAAAGTAGTCCTGAGATAATAAAGATTTCCATAGCAAAAGAGTCCAAGTAAACGTACCTAGCTAGGTTTAGTGATTAAGCAAAGGACCAAAATTGCTGTCGATATATACATATTCTTAAAAGTGATACACAGGTGCCTGTTTGACATGCAACTTAGTCCCTCTGAGAAGTACCTAGTTAATCAACTATTTAAATAAGAAGAGTGTAGTGGTGTTATGAGTATCTGTGAGTGTCCCCATTTGTGATCCTAACAGAAATGGAAAAACTACAGCATCTGGGCACTCAATGATTGTATTCTATATATGCGAAATAGTATAAAATTCGTTATACTTCTGCCTTTGATTATAAAGTTCACTTTTCTCTAACACAGAATTTTAGGTAACATATCCTTTTATGAATTAGACATAAAATACATAAGTACAGCATTTTTTTAGCTATTATTGCTTAATGAAAATATTCCATTAAGAAAATGTAAAACTTTTATAAAGTCTACAGTGCAAATATTCCTGACGTGACATGAAATGCACTGTCCCAGTGAGGCTGTTTGTGACACAGGGTTCATGAGGACACAGGTGGAAGAGAAGAACAAAGAAAGACACACAAAAGAGCTGGAACTGTTCATTACTCAGAGCAGAAAGCAAAGCAAGCCGATCATCTGTCTACTGGTTGGGTGCTGCACCTGCCTGGCAATCACAAGTCTTGAGTTTGACTCCCAGTGCCAAAAAAAGGAAGAATTGTTCTATGTGGACCTGATTCATCAAAACCGTTTTATGGAGTACATAGAAATGAATACTCAGAAATAGGTTTCTATGTGTATGTGTACTAATCCTGCTACATTTAAAGAGTTGAACAAATGCACTACCTAATTTGAGGGCCAAGTCAGGCGAGTGCGATGGGAGACTGAGGGATCGTTGGGCTGATTTCCACCAAAAGCATCGCTGTGCAGCACCCACTCGGTAGCATTTTCAAACATAAATTTGCTTTGAAACTACCTGGGCGACTTCAGTGCCGATGTATTTAGGTTCACAAGTCAGCTGTTAGTGTGTGATGTGTTTGCCACTGACCAGCCTTTTCAGCTATAATTCAGAAAAGAAAGGGCAGACACTCCTGAGCCAAATGGCTACAGTATTTTATTTTGGAAAATTTAGTTGTAAATTTATTTTAGTGAATTTAACAAGGATTGTGTTTTAGGGCAATTAGTTGTCCCAGATCCTGGCAGAGAAGGGTTTAGCAATACTTATTTAATAATAGTAAATGGAGATTTGGACTTTGTTAGTCCATGATATGTAAAGATTACATCCCTTGTAGGGGATTCTCTTTTTATTTCTCCAGTGTCTGATGTATGTATTTATCTTATAAGAACTTATAAAATTATCATATGCACAAATTGAAAGCCAGACTAATAGGCCAAAGAATTTATACAGTACACTTTTTAGATACATTGTCTACGCTGGATTATAATACTTATTTTCTTTGTCTCTCTCTCACACACACATATAATTTTTCATATAAGATAAAACATGTGATACATAAGTTTGTGTGTCTGAGTTGCTTCATTTAACATTATGGCCTCAAGGTGCATTTGTTTTCCTACAAATGACTCAAACTTATTCTTCTTCATGGCAGAGTAGTACTCCACTGTATACAAACACCACTTTTTTTCACCTGTTCATCTGTTGATGGTCCTACAGACATTTTCAGTATTTTTAGCTGTTGTGAGTTGTGCTGCTATAAACATGAGTGTGCATGCGTCACTGAGGTGTGATGCTTTTAATTCTCTTGGCAGGGTACTTAGAAGACGAATGGTTGGGTCAAGTGCCATTTCCACTTTGAGTTTGTGAGCATCTCTGCACTGATTTCATAGTGGTCTATCAGGGTACAGCCCACCAACAATGGAGACTTTAGCCAACAATATGCATGGTTCTATGAAATGAACCTTGGGGCAAAATCACAGTTTAAATTTTTCTTTCTTTTAATGACTCCTGAAGAGGGAAATAGAAGGACACTTAGGTGATATCTTTTCTCCTAATCTTTTGAAAGAGGCTCCCATGAGAAAGTCTAGTAAGATCAGTCTAGCTTATGTCAAAGTCTAAAGCAGGGAGTGGCGGGTGCTTGTGGCCTCATCACTTGGAAGGCCGAGGAAGCAGGAGCAGGGTGGGTTCAGGGCCAGCCTGAGCTCTGTAATCAAGGCCACCAAACCGTTGATTTCGGATGCAGTAATCTTTTAAGAATCAGACTGACTTGTTTAGTAGAGGAGGCAGTGGAGTTTCAGTGTCCTCAAGGTGGAAAGGCTGAGGTTCCACCCACAGTCCGCACTTCTGACTGAAGTATCTGAAAATGACCTGCTCACTCACAGCACAATCTCTGGTCTCACTGCATGAGTTTGTGCCATGCAGAACACATAAGAGAGCATGACCAGGACGCCGTGGGGCCGAATTTTCAATGTGAAACCAGGGCTCCGAGTGACTCTTCAAACTACCCCTGGCCAGAGTGAAAACGCACGTGTGGAAAGTGGAAGAAAGGGCAGCATGTGTAAAAAGGAAAACAGCGAAGAGCCAGAGAGAAGATCTGCCTGCCTCAGTGTGGTCTGCAGTACCGCAGTGTGTGGTACAGTACAGGAGTTTCCTTGATACAATGGATCATTTATCCTTACATGAGTGGTATCTGAACGATGACTTTTCATTCCATCAAATTAGTATGTACTTAACCAAAACTGCACAGTATTCCTGCTTAAGTGATGATTAGGACTTAAATTAGTGCTTTATGTTTGTGACATTTCTAACTATTGCATTAGCTGCTGTACTCTCTACTGTTCATTTTTCAAACACAGCATACCTAGTATTACTAGCATACCTAGTGTTACTCCTCTTCGTGTGAAATACTCAAGAAGCACAAACACAGACCTGAAATCCAAAGTAACTGGTGCCTCTTTTTAATCAGGTTACATGTTACCATGTCTGGAGGGAAAAGTATCTAGACAAAACGAAGAGCATGTGCAAAGGTCCTGAGGTAGAAAGCACCTTGAGCTGTTGAAGAGAAAGTCAGTATTTCTGAGGAGCATCAGTGACAAGGGCTGCAGTTGCAGCTAGGCTATTGACCATAAATACTTTGTAGAATTTCACATGGAATTCAGATTTGTTTAGAGAAAAATGAAAAATCACAAACAAAATGTGCAAGATCTGCTGGGTGTTTTTTTTTTTAACTTTATTGAGTTTATTGGTACATTTTAGGGATACAGTACAGTTACATTCATTGTTGGGATCATGTACCTTTACATGGCAAGTCTTGATTCTCATTTTTTCCCCTTACCTCTGCCCTCCCTTCACCCCCTGCTGGGTGTTTTTAAGAAGACTGCTCGGTGTGTGGACATTAGGAAAGGGCAGAGCAGAAGCACTGAGAAAATAGGCAGAAGCGGAGGCAGGAGAGTGCCAGGGCCAGAACCGTGGAGGATGGGCGGTAGTGGGTTTGATTCTGGTTTGGAACAGAAATAGAGGTTGAGATGCTGGAGTCTGTGGGGAAAGAGGGACCCCGGAGCTGGGGGCATGCGGCTGCTCCTCCGCCCTCGAAGGGCCGTTTACTAACTCTGAGAAGGGCAGCGTACAGGGCCAAGTGAGTCAGGATCTGCAGGCACAGGGGAGAGGCGTTCGTATGGAAGAGAGGGGCGCTCGGGGCTGAAGACGGAAAAGGGTGAGGACAGCTGCAGCCGCTACGCCGATCAGTCCCCTCGAGCAGAGCCGAATGAGAGAGGAGCAGAAACTCGAACGGGGAGTGCGAGGGTGACGGCCTCCCTCAGCAGGGGCCACCGAAAGCCAGAGGAGCGCAGAGGAATTATTTCACGAGAGAAACATTGATGCTTCATTAAGGGATCCTGGAAGACCAGATTCGTGAAGACTAAAACTTTTGGTTATTTTATAATTCTGCCTAAATTTGGGATACAATTTTTAAAAATTAAGGTTTTATTTCATAGATTCTTTGTTCTCAACTTTCTCTGTACAAATACAAAAGAAGTATACAGTCTTTAAATGCAGTTCCAGAACATAATGTTCTTTATTTACTTAGTGACAAGCACGGCATTAAACTCGGGCAACAAAAGGCAAAAGCTCTTATTCTTTGAGAGCTGAAAATCTTCATAGAGTAACTCTCAAAGAGAAAGAGAGAGAGAGAGAGAGAGAGAGAGAGAGAGAGAGAGAGAGAAGGAGGGAGGGGGGGGGGGGGGGGG